>NC_087277.1:2697500-2995000 GCF_015220805.1 Pogoniulus pusillus
CCCTTCTCTGGACACCTTCCAGCACCTCAACATCTCTCTTGAATTGAGGAGCCCAGAACTGGACACAGTACTCAAGGTGTGGCCTGACCAATGTAGAGTTTTTTAAACATTATTAGTCTGTGCATTAAAAGTTTCCTAGTTTAATAAAAAAGGAAGACAGAAGAAATTGCCTGGATCATGCCTCTCTAATAAAAAGCCAGGCACCAGGAGAGATTGTTAGGTCTGTGATGTGAACATTCTTCATAAACATATACAAGAAATAAATAGATCTCAGAAGATACATGTGTAGCTGGTCTGCCTGTATAGCTGAAGGGACTCCAGCATCCAGTAGTTTGCTGAGTTGACAGAAATGATGTAAACGTAGTGCCATGAGGCCCTTCCTACCATCACTGTACAGAGTAATTAGGCTAAGCCTTATATACGCTTCTTGTACCAGCCCTGTGAGAAGTTGGTGTACTGTCAGATGTACCAGTGTCTCATAATAGCTGGGAAATGCCCAGGGAAGTGTAGGCTGGATATCAGGAGGAAGTTCTTCACAGAGAGAGTGATTGCCATTGGAATGGGCTGCCCAGGGAGGTGGTGGAGTCACTGTCCCTACTGGTGTTCAAGAAAGGCCTGGATGAGGCACTTAGTGCCATCGTCTAGCTGACTGGATAGGACTGGGTGCTAGGTTGACCAGGATGATCTTGGAGGTCTCTTCCAACTTGGTTGATTCTGTGATTCTATGATGATGTAACCATTGCTGTAATTTGACTGTAGTCTGTTGGTGATTGGATGCAGGTAAAGTAAAAGTGACTGGGTTTTGTGTACATCAGCACATGTTTTATTTGCAGTGCTTAACATAAAGAGAAAATAGAAACTTACTGCATTAGAGATTAAGAAAGCTTGTAAGTGGCACCAGGAGGCCAAGGCATGCTTGAGGAAAAGAACAAAGATCCTGTAGCTGCTATTGGCATTTTTAAGATAGCAGGAGAAAAGAAAAAAACAATGAGCAAAACATCTTTCAGCCTGACTTGCATGGCTCAGGCGAAAATGCCATAATTAAGATACAGTTAGACAGCAGCAGGTCACAGGTTGGGTTGAAATCAGAAGTGGATTCTTCAAGTACAGTTTCATTTAAATGGTAATTTAATAATTTAATGGAGATGAGTGAAAGGTCAAGCTGGAATGCAAAGGGTTAAAAATGCTGAGTAGTGACCTGAACAGGGACTTGTTGTGTCTCTGAATCCTAGACATACTTTATTAGGACAATCCAGCTGGTTTTCTATTTCTATCTCCTCATTATCAACACGCTTATGGTATGGCCTCTTCCCCCTCACTTCCAATGCCAAGAATTTGGCAGGGACACCATGTGAGGAGTTCAGAGACTGGTTGAGGGGGATAAAAAGAAGTTGAGACTACAGCAGAAATGCAGAAAGAGGGAATCCAGTCGATGAAGAGCTAAGGTTTGTTATTTACTGCATACAGACTACCAGCAGAGGGGTTTTCAGTTTGTTTGTTTGGTTTAGTTTTGGGGTTTTTTTTTGTGAGTGGTAATTATGACTCTGTTTGAAATTAAACTACTGACAGCAGGCTTGATTTTCCTTCTCCCTCAAAATGGTGTAAACCAAGAACAGTTAAGCTTAAGGAACTGCACATATCAAATCAGTAGAAAAAATGAACTAAAAAAAATCTTTGCTTTCTTCGTGATGTTTGGCATCTTTGCATATTTTAAGAAGGAAAAAAAAAATCAGAAATTAGAGTATTTTTCTTTGAAAAGGCAAAGACTTCTAAATAGAAGCAGCATACTGCTAAATTGCTTCATGTGTTGGATCTGGCTTTCCCTGGCTGAGAGAGAAAAAACAATCTCCAGCAAATGTTCAAAGGAAGGAAGTGGGAGGGGGGAAAAAAAAAGTCCTTCTCACACATTTCCATAGTTTCCATTTCCAAATACATCTGTCACTACCTTATGACACATACTTTGCATCAACAGGTCTATCAATTTAACATCATTATTGACAAAACCCATTGTGTGAGCTTATTGATTGAACACAACATACATGCCACGCTCTCTACATCCAAACCCATGCATAAAAACAAGTGGGAGAAGACAGAAGGATTTTCTATAGATCAGTTCAAGTTGGGAGCAGCCCTGTTTGTATTTCTTCAGGACAGTTCTTGCCTTCAGAGTGATGTAGATTATTCCAGAATTGCTCTACTGTTAATACTGTTAAAAAAACCCACAACCCAACAAAAAGTGTTTGTCCTTTTCCTGCCGTTCCTTTTCTGCGTAACAGAAAAGCATGTGGATGGAAAAGTGAGTTAATTTCTTCTGAATGCTGAGAGATACTGGTTTTGTACTTCTTACATTCTTAAAATTCCTGTGGAAAGAGATATTGTGTGCCCACAAGGAGCCAGAGCATTTCATCTCAGCTTCACACAAGTCTCTGTCCGAGATTTGCTTTCCCATTTTTACACAATTAATGTATATTCATTACAAATAAGATGTCAGTGGTGGTCTCTGCATTTAAGCTGCTGTGATTTAGGCTGATGTTTGCCCTTCTCTTGCAGTTCCAAACCCTGGGACCAAATGATCCCTCAGCCTCTGTGTTCAACCCTCCATTTCCTCCTATGCCGTGTGGTTTAGGGGGCTATGACCTTTAATACGTGGGCTGTTTCTTAAAAGAAGGATGGAACATTCCTAGGAGGCCTTGATCTTTGCAAGTTCTAAATGTCTTGTTGGAGTGGGGGAATATTGTCTTGACTATCATACTGTGATATCGTGGGATGTCCTCATTTTTTTACAAGTGCTAGTGTTAGTGATGCTTTGATTGCATGGGAAAACCTAGCACTTCATGAAAGCAGAAAAGCACGATTTGAGGAGGAGGGGAGGGGTTGGGAGAAGCATAAGGAAGAGAGGGAGACTAATTTTGCTGAAAGGGTGAAGGAAAAGAAACAAAACTCCTCTCACTGGTAAATTCAGGTGCCTTCTTAATTGAACAACATGAGCACAGAAGCAGAGTGGAGATAATAGACAAAGGAAAAAGAAAGGCTTCAGTCTGGGCTGGGATTAGAACCTGGGGCTCTCCAGATGTGAAAAATCATTTCTACTTAAAGAACTCGTTTTCCTGAAGGAAAGGAAAACATTTTGGTTGACTTATGCTGGTAAAGCTGCTATTGCTGTTTTCATTTGCAATTTTAAAAGCACTGTTTATGCTTTTATTTTTATGCTATTCACAATAAAACTCATGACACTTCTACCCCTTCATAACAGACCCCTAACAATGAAGCAGCTTCAATTAAGAAGCAGAACATCAGCCTCTGGCATCTTACTCTGTTGTTCCATCTTTTTTGCTAGGGAGAATTCATTTGTTTCTTAATTAAGAAAAACACCAATAGCATGAAAAATCTGCTTATGGTACCTGAATGGTAATTAGGTGAAAGGTAAAAAAGAAACACACGCAGACATTCCGGTAGCAGCCAAAATGAACTTGAGCTGATAAAAATGAACTAAACTACCCTTGCATAAATCGAGGCTGAGCGAAGTGTACAGTCATTATGGCTAAGACAATATGCAAACTATCTTCAAAGAAATCAAATTGCTAGAGTGTTTTCATTTGCATGTATTAACTATTAACATAATGAGGAGAAGTGACATTGGACCCGGATTGTGTGTCTGTTCGGATTGATAACTCTACCGCATCTGCAAACAGGCGCCCAAAAATCAGACTCGTAGTCAGATCAGTGTTGAACTCTGAAGTGTGCATGGTTTTTTGTTTTGGGCTTTTTTTTTTGGTGGGCTTTTTTGTGTGTGTGTGTTTATGCATTTTTTCCCCTTTTTGTGGTTTTTTTTTTTTTTTGTTTTGTTTCTCTTTTATTTAATGTTTTAAATACCTGGAACCCAGAGCGACATGCTGGGGCATTGAATGCGAGCTGTCCTTTTTGTTTCTCTTTCTTCCAAAGATGATCCTTCTGCTCCAAGCATTTCAGACTTTCAAGGTACAGAGAACAATTTTCAACTCCTTTTTTTCCCCCCTGTTGTATGTATATTCCCACTTGACTGTTGTGTGTTAACTTGGAGTTATTGAATGTTTGTGTAATTGCTCAGCAATACTTTTTGTGGTTTTTTTCAAGGCTGTCCTTATATAGTAAGGTGTCCTACTGAAACTGTCAGTTGCTGTGCTTGTGAACAGAGAGGAAGCTCAACAGAACTCAGATTTGTGAGGAGTTAGTTACATGTTAGTTAATGTGATTACTTCTGACAATAGCAAGCGTGTTTGTGATAGCAGTTATCAGTTTAAATACTGGAATCATATTTAAATTGTTCTGAAAGATGCTAGGCAAGAATTTGGGTAAATACAGAAATTTCTTTTGTTAGAAGGAGGGGGAAAAAAAAAGACAAAACCTGAAGATTTTTGTTAGAAAAAAAGCGATTAAACTAAAGGATTTTTTTTAAGGTTCTCTGCCTAAAATCTTTGCAAAAGGAAGTTGTTTCTTGATAGTAAAGATGAAAATTGCTCTAAGAGTGTAGTTTTGGAAGAATATGAAGTGGCATGTGAAGTCCTCAGAAATTCAGAATTTATGATATTTGCGTAATCTGGGGATAATATATCACAGTTGTTACCTTGGTTTTGTATATGAACAGACAGGTGGTGGCTTTGTTTGAGACAGCTTTTGCTACTATTCCACTTTGTGACAAAACCCTCGGTGCTTTTGCATTGCTAGGGGGAGCACAGAGAAATTTCATCTGTAGATGTGTAAACACTTCTTCCAAGAGGGGAGATACTCCCTCCTGGTTGTTTGAGTGCTGAATGCATCTTCTTCTTCATATAACCCAGTTGCCATACTCCAGTCTGAGAGGTGAATCATATGAAAACGTGCATTGAAGACAGCCTTGCTGTGTGGGTGAAAGTATGGGAAATATCTGCCTAAATGCTGGTTTATGTAGCAAAAAGCTACCTCATCTTATGACAATTTAACATGCACGACATAGAATGATAGAATTAGTCAGGGTTGGAAGGGACCACAAGGATCATTTAGTTCCAACTGCCCTGCCATGGAGCAGGGACACCCTACCCTAGATCACGGTGGCCAGAGCCTCATCCAGCCTGGCCTTAAACACCTGTTTAGACTCGATATTGTAAAAATTTTCTTTCATGAGCACTGGTTTGTAATAGAAGTATTATGATAACACAAATTCCTGCAGCTAAGAGTAGCTTAGCAAGCAGGTGTAACTCAATTCTTCAGATGTGCTTCTTGTTTTTCTTTCTCATGTGTACAAACGCTCAGTAATTCCCCCATGCTTTACATATATGTACGTGGAAACTGACACTGAAGAATTTGGTTCACAATTTTTTATTTTAGGTTGATAAAAAGATATTTTTAACAGACTTGATCAATGCAGGATCATTGAAAACAAGTATTTTCTCTTTGGTGATTTGTGAAAGTTAGGGTAGGATCTTTCTGGAGAAGAGGAGGCTCCGGGGTGACCTCATTGCTGTCTACAACTACCTGAAGGGAGGCTGTAGCCAGGTGGGGTTGGGCTCTTCTTTCAGGCAAGCAGCAACAGAACAAGGGGACACAGTCTCAAGTTGTGCCAGGGGAGGTCTAGGCTGCATGTGAGGAGGAAGTTGTTGCCAGAGAGAGTGGTTGGCACTGGAATGGGCTGCCCAGGGAGGTGGTGGAGTTGTCATCCCTGGAGGTGTTCAAGCAAAGCCTGGCTGAGGCACTTAGTGCCATGGTCTGGTTGACTGGCTAGGGCTGGGTGCTAGGTTGGCCTGGCTGATCTTGGAGGTCTCTTCCAACCTGGTTGATTCTATGATCCCCCACAGTCCATATAGAGGTAATTCTAGTCCTTATTCTGTTTCAGCTTCAAGCCTGAGAATTACCTTAGGGTTTGCTCTACCAGAACCTGTAATGCTTTTTGTCCTTGGAAGATTGATATAGCAAAATCTCTACAGTGTAGGAGTGGATGTGAAAATGCCTGTAAGAACTTCTTGGGTACAAATCTCCTGTAAGGATATATATTGCAGAGTTCCATAGAATGGATGACTTTCTGAAGGATAATCTGAATTTCAGATTATCTCTACCCATCCAGTTGAAATTTCACTTTAATTCTATCTTAGAATTCATTATGCTAACTTTTTACAGGGAGAGGAGGATCCTGGTACTGTGGATCATGTTAAAAAGAATGCCCAAAACTTACACAGAAATACAAGTTTTGTGTGTCAATATGTTCTTATTCTCTGGAGATCATACTTAAGGGTTTGGAGATTTTTTTTTTTTTTGTTCTTCTATAGCAAAGAGGATAACTTCCCAGAGAAATCAGTAGTTTGCCCTGATTTCCCATTGGAATGGGCTGCCCAGGGAGGTGGTGGAGGCACCGTCCCTGGAGGTGTTCAAGAAAAGCCTGGATGAGGCACTTAGTGCCATGGTCTGGTTGACTGGATAGGGCTTGGTGATAGATTGGACTGGCTGATCTTGGAGGTCTCTTCCAACCTGGTTGATTCTATGATTCTATTACATTGTGTGATGGGCACCTAATAATGACGGGAATAGCAGCATGCAGCCAGTCATTAAATACCAGAGGTACTAGCATGTGACACAACTTCCTTACAATTTTGAAACAGAAGTGAAAGCTTAGGTATCATAACAAGAAATTTATCTTTTATCTGTATTCACCTCATCAATAGCAGTCAGGTGAAAAATGTTACTCATCTATGTTTTAGAAGTGCTTCCATTTTGTGCTGTTTTAAAAACAAAACACTGAACCAGAGTCAGATGATTCAGCTCAAAAAGAATTCACAGATTTATTTCTTTGGGTTTGGGTTTTTTTTTTTTGCATATGTAAAGCTGGAATGTATTGAATAATTCCAATTAAAATGAAAATTTTGCCCAAATATTCACATTTTCATTTGCATCAAGCCACAAAGGGAATCATCTTCTCATTAGCTCCTTTAGGATGAGGAGTAAGTGCTCATCCTTGTGCATCAGCAGTATTTTATCCGTGATTTTTCGAGTCCAGAAGTTTAGATGTGTTTGGATCAGTGTGCCTGTATTTGTGTGTGTGCTGATGTGGAAGGTCATTAATATGGAGAGGATTCCAGACAGGCTAATTTGAAGAAACTCAGGAAAGTTGCATGATCTTATCTTTCTTACTCAATTTTTGAGACTCATTTGGAGAGGGGTGGATTGCTGCCCCCTCTCCGTGTTTTGGATAGTTCCAGTTGTTAGCACTGTGTGCTGTTTTGAGGCTAATTGGAATATTTTAATGAGAGAAATTGGATGATAGGCTGTGAAAAGGAAACAGTGGGGATGGCTGCTTCACTCATAGGCTTGCTAAGATGTATAAAAGCAAGGACACAAACCTGGATAAGGCAGTGTGAGTCTCTAGCTGTTGGAGTGGGTGCCTGTGTTTTCTCCCTAGGCTTTTGTGGCTGTGTAATCCAACTAATCATTTCTGCTTCTACCCCTCCTTGCCAATCCTCCAAACTCACTTTACACGTAAGGCAGACTCTGGGATAAGGCAGAGGGGTGGAAAGAAGGTGGAAGGGTGTCTGGGAGCCCCTTCTGGGGACTCTGATTTCTGGGAAGGCTGTTGTGTTCCTCTATGACCTTTAACTTGTCTATTTCTGTCTATAGCTGCAAATATTTGTAATATATTGTAAATACCTGCTTGTATGTTGTGCCAAGCTGTGAATAGAAAGCTTCCTTCCTTAGCTTTCAGCCAGCTGAGCCTAGTCTGGGTGATTTCATAAGAGTGTGGGGGGTGGGCAACTCTACCCTAATCATATGGGGAGTGCCAGTTTGCAATAGATGTGTTCCAATGCAGAGACTTCGTTCAGAAGCAGAATTGTAGGTGAAATTGTCTATCAGTGCTTTGGTTTAAAAAATGACAACAGGGATTGCAATGATCTGGAGTTTATGAAAAGAGGCATTTAAGGCTTGCACATTCCTTAGTGCTGTGATACTGTCTTAGGCAGGATTAGTATACCAAAAATACTGTCTGGAAGATCAAATTCAGATAGGAAAGTTCTTGGTTAGAGGCTCTACCTTTTGTTTATGGAAACTACTACGCTTGCAGATTTCATTGAGAAATGGCCCACTTCACAGTTTAGAAGCTCTATGTTGTTTCTTCTTGTGATTTCTGTGGTTTTGATGTCTGGATAGGAGGAACTGTGGAGAATGTTTTAAATCTGCCTTTTCTAAATCTGCTGCTTCCTGCAGAGATCAAAGGCCTCTGTCATTTTTTTTGCTAAATTGCAAGCAGTGGATGGGAGAACTGTGTGGCAAAGCCTGTTGTACCTCTTAAGACAGAGCTTGGAGCTTGGCTTATGGGATCCATGGCATGTTCAAGCTGGTGGTCACCTGTTCATATCTAATGATATTCCTCTTTTCCACACTAAGTGCTGTAGCTTTGTGCTATTGAGGAAGTAGTGTAATAGCTTAAAGAGTCCTGGTTTCCAAGTATTGAAAGTTTAGGGGGGAAAAAAAAGGAAAGAAAGAAAAGATTTGCCAAGTCTGTTAATGTTCCTAAAATAGCACTGTAATTCAAGTAATGGAGAAGAATAATGACTGTAAAATAGTCATAGAATTAGTCATATTTCTACAGATGCATTTCTGTCTGTGCTGAAGAATCACCCATGAAAAGGGAAGGAATAAGCAGAAAGTTGTAATCTTCAGTGAGAAGGAAAGGGCAGTGCTAGGTGTGGAAGATCAGAGAATCACAGAATTGCTTAGGTTGGGAGGGACCTTAGATACCATCTTCTCTGACCTCCCCACCACAGGCAGGGGTATCTCATTCAGGTTGGCCTCATCCAACCTGGACTTGAACACTCCCAGGGAGGAGGTGTCCAAAGCCTTCCTGGGCAGCCTATCCAGAATCTCACCACCCTTGGACTGAAGAACTTCCTCCTAAGATCTAGTCTAAACCTCAGCTTCAAACCATTCCCCTTTGTTTTGTTACTGGACACCCTTATGGTAAGTTCCTCTGCAGCCTTCCTGTGGGATCCTTTCAGGTACTGGGAAACAGCTATGCTTGTTCATTACTCCTGAGGAGTGTACATTTCTTTGGCTGTGCTGTGTCGTTTACTGATGGTCCTGTAGATAACAGCAGAAAAAAAAAAGAAGTAAATCTGATATGATTTGTTTATAGACAAAATTGTCATCTGCTGGTGCAGTCTGAAGTTTGAATTCTGTTGAAAATCCTTGAAAACTTTAATTTTCATTATTCCATGAAGGAAAAGTGGTGGAATGTCTCTTCAGAAAAGTTTAAGTAGTGAGGGTAAAATGGGTCTGGCCTATCAGAAAGAACTTAAATTTGAATCCTGTGTGTGATGGTTTGGGTGTTCCCCACCCCCCCCACACTTCAGAAAATCACCCAGACTAGACTCAGCCACTCTGGATATTGAATGAAGCTTTGTAGTTACAGCTTAGCACAATATACAAGCAGATATTTACAATCTATACATCTATAGACAGAAATGTACAAGCTAAAAAGTAATACAGAAACACAGCAGCCCTCCCAGAAACCTGAGTCCCAGGAGGGGCTCCCAACCACCCTTCCACCTCCTTTCCACCCCTCTACCTTACCTCAGACTTAACCTTACGTTCAAGGAGAGTTTAGAGGATCATCCAGGAGGGTTAGGAAGCAGAAGGATTATTTACACAAATGTCAAGTTAGAGAGGGAAGGGAGGCAGCCAAAAGCCAGAGAGCAACTCTATTATCTATATTCATGTTCTTGTTTCTATCCATCTCAGCAAGCCTATGAGTGCAGCAGACATCACCATTGTTTCCTTTTCACAGCCTAGCATCTAATTCTTCTCACCAAAATATCCCAGCTAGGCTCAAACTAGCACAGGCATCTTCAATGTATACCTAATTCCTTGCTTTATGTAGCTCTCATTTATAGCATACCAGACTGCATAACAATATAACATTACTGTGTCAACTGTAATTTATGTGAAAAAGCTTCCCAGGGACTTCCAGGACATACTCAGCTTCTCAGGCACTATTTGCATACAAGGTTGCTGTGCTGCTTTTGACCACTGGTGGACCTCTGTTCCTTTAACATGAGTTCTCAGTCTCCTGTGTTCTTTTCATGATGTATGTCAGAAGACAAGTAGTACCTAGCTGTCTTGCCAAAGGATTCTGCAAAACATTAGAGACCAACCACTTGTAAATAAAAACATGAGAAAAAAGATCATTGTAGTAACTAAGTTAGGCTTCTGCTTCTCCTTTTCTGTACTTCCAGTGCACTGCACTGGTTGTGCTGTTGTGTATAGCCTGTTGAAAAGGGGAAGATCATGGAATGTTTGATTAGGTGTGTCAGAAGGGTGTATCAAGTTGAGATGATCTCAGGAATTTTTTAGTAGGGTAGTGATGTTAAATGATAGGTAGACTGAGCCTCAGTACTCTATGCTCCTGGTAGATGCTGTAGCCTACAGAGGAGTCGCTGGCATAGCCTGTAGATGCTTTAGTGACAGTGCTGAAGCATACCTGGGTAGCACATGTGTTTCCCTCAAGCTATCAGAGGCAGTAAAGAGCCTCCTGGCAAAAAAATGAACTCTCTTGGGGTTCTAGTTTCACTAAGATATTAATTGTCTGTCTTACCCCAATTTTTAGTGGGTTGGATTTGCACTGGTTTTTGGAGCACGTGACAAGAACCACTACCAGTCTGCTTCTCTGTGTTGTAGATTTTGAAATTGAACCTCAAAGAGCAAGTAATTAACAGTTCTTCATCCTCATGTACTAGGTGACTGCTGCAGTGCTTACAGTGCATAATGATGGTGAAGACATTACCTGTGTTCTTACAGCCATATGGTGTTAGGTAGGATCTACTTACAGTACAACCTGAAAATGAGATTGAAACTCACTGCTTTTAAGAGTATATTGGTTGCTTTTAATGTCTCAGTGTGTATTTTATGCAAAAATAGTATAATCTCTCTAACTTTACTTCCACACTAAATGTGAATAACCATGTACCTAATTGTCTTTTAGGAAGCAAAATCATCTTCCATTATCTCTTAATCTTTCCTGCTTATGGAAGAGGGAAAAAACCCAACACATCAGACACTGGGAATGGAAACAAATATAAAGTAAAAACTAACCTGCAGTTCTTTATTTTTACTAATTTGTTCAAACATGTGATGAACCTGACAAGAAACCAAAGATCCTAAATTCAGATGGAATTAAACTTTGTATCACAACCATGCTTTTAAACTTTCCTTGTTAGTTTGGACTAGTATTTACAACTCCATACTATGAGGTAAGAGAAATGAGCACTTTTTCCAAACCCAGCAATGGCAGCACATGTTTGTAAATACCTCTCTAATGTGGCAAACATTTATCCTTTGAAGCACACACTAGACTAAATTTGGCTGAGAGCCACAAGGCATGTATCGTACACTCTGGAGATAAAAAGAGGAGGGGAAGTGCTGTGAGTGGTTCACAAGCAGTAGGTCCCCAGTGATATGTTTCCTTAAAAAAAAACAGTCTAAACTGCATGTGCAGCTGGTTCTGAGAAAAACCAAACGATATCCTGAGCACTCCCTTCCAGCTCACCCTTTTCCTCATCTGATGGTTGAAGCTCACCATCATCCCTGTGCTTACAAACTGTGCAACTGGTCCCGTGTCAAGGCTCCAATACTCAAGTTGTACTTCCTGCTATCAAAACCAAGTTTGTCCAAGCAGCATGCGTGAGCCACTCCTGTTTTTCAAGCCTCATACAGTAAAAGTATTACACTTTGCATATCAAAGTTTTAAGAATCTCTTTTCACTGCCACAGAGAAGTGTGCCATTCCAGAGTCTTGAAGACTGTAGAGCTTGTAAAAGTAGGAGGATACAGTAGAAATGCCAAATGCTACACTAGGTTTTGTAGACACATGAAATTCACCTCTGCTTATTTTTGGCTGTGTTTGTGGTCGTGTGATAAAGTCACTTTTTCCTGGAGTAGATGAGCACATTTGCAAGGAGAAGGCTGAAATCTAATCCATCCAAATGAAATCTTGCCTTTTTAAGGAAGAGTTAATAGAAGACAGTAACAGAGCTTTGGGTTGAGGTTGCAGTTCCAAGCGAAACGACATCGCTTTTAAGTGCTCTATCGAAACTATGGAATTCATCTGATAAAATTACATTAGTGCCTATAGTTTTATCTTGCTCTGAGTATTAAAGATCTACTGTGGAAGTATATCAGAAATTGTTACAAAGATGTGTAAATAAGTAAAAGGGAATAGCACATAAACTGAGTTTGCAGTTGATAAAATACAACACCGAGGTGGTTTGTGGAGCCCCTTCCATCTACCTGGACTTTGCCTGTCAGAAGCTTGATGTGAAGATTGCAGTAGAACTACTTGAAATTGTTTGAAATCTTTTAAATGGTTTTTTTGCAAGGAAATTGGCTCATGGCAGGAAAGAAGTGCTCTAGCTAGAAAACTAGGTAGCAGGCCACCAGCTGGAACTGGTTGGTTACCCATGCCTCGTGCTAATCAGTGGTTAACTGATAAGCTTCAAAATGAAAGGCAAAGAGAAATGACTTCAGAATGTTTGGTACAATGAGGTAGCTAATATTTCTTCCAATTTTGGGAGGAGGGAATGTGATTAAGATATACTAAATGGAAATCCATACAAACCCAGTTAAATTGTTAAAATATTCAAATATGCCTTACTGTAACAAGAAAGCACTGTAATGTACTGAAATCAGCAATAGAACAGCTGTGTTTTAAAGGACAGTACTTTGAATGTCACTTGACAATTTGCTTTCAATTAGAAGTAATTTACAGGAAGATGCCCACAAGCTAATCTTTACAGGATAATTAAGTTCCATTTTCTTTACTTTTAATTAAAAAGCAGAAAAGATTTAGCTGATCCATAAAAAATGTTCTGTTTAAACATTCATCAGACTTCACACTTTTTTTTTGTTATTTGTTGTAGCAGATGTTATCAAACCTGCAGTCTGCTCTGCTTTAAACCCAGTATATTTGGGAAGTGAAAGAGGAGTTGCAGTAGATGTGTACAGCTGAGGTGTGATCTTAGCTCCTCTTCACTTGAATGCTTCTAAAATGATACCTATACTCTGGGCTTTCATCTTGCTCCTTCCCTTGCTTGCCATTGTGGGGAGAGAAAGCGAGGCAGGTAAACAGCTCCATGGATGCTGGTAGTATTTTCCTCTTGCTTTTCTTGTTAGCTCCTTGATGCCATTAAAACCTGAAGCCTGAATACCAGCAGAAACCAAGTACCTTTGCTGTTGAATTTGCATGTTAGCAAAGCTGTCTGCATGCCTTTCTACTGGGTTTTGCTGGAATAATTGTCTTTGTGGTAGCTACTATGGAATTATGTTTTGGATTTGTACTGAAACCAGTGTTGGTAATTCTGGGATGTTTTAGTTACTGCTGACCAGTGGTTGTGCAACCCTTTCTGCTTCTCATACCACCCTGCCAGTGAGTAGGAAGGGGGGAATTTTGGGGTGGTGGTGTTTGTCTTTCCAAGTAACCAGTATGTGTAATGGAGCCTTGCTTTCCTGGAGTTGGCTTTAAACATCTGCTTGCTGGCAAGAAGTGGTGAATGAATTCCTTGTTTTGCTTTGCTCATGTGCACAGCTTTTGCTTTCCCTATTAACCTGTCTTTATCTCAACCCATTGGGTTTCTCACTTTTATGTCCTTATGACTCTCACCCCAGTCCCACCAGGGAGGAGTGAGTGAGTGGCTGACAGGTGCTTAGTTGCTGGCTGGGGTTAATGAATGGGTGATCAAATGAATCCCTTTGATTTCACATTAATAAAAAAGGAAATGTATACTGTATGCATGAATGTCTATTCTGCAATGAGTTAGTGCTATCTTTTTCAGGAGGAAAGACAGATACCTGTTTCTAAATGTTTCCTTATCATCTCCATCATTTCAGTGGTTGGACTCAATCATCTGAGAGGTCTTTTCTGACTGAAACAATTCTATGATTCTGTGATCATTGTGGATTTTAAGAAGTGGAAGGATGTTTACTTCTAGATCTTAAAATTTGTCCTTTTCAAGCTTCTTCATACATTGAAAAAAATGGGTAGTTTAAACTCTCAAACTACTACAGGCCTGTTTAAACCGGTGACAGACTGTGTCCTGTGAAATACTCTACATAGAAAACCGAAGCTCCTTCTGAAGTGTGAGATTTAATTCTTTGTTGGTTCATACTGGCTTAGGTCCAGTTAATAAAATGGTGAGACTTTATGTAACAGAGCCATGCTGTTGACAGAAATACCTGGAGACTTGTGTTAAGTCTGAACTCTACTTTATGAACGTTTAACTCAGAACTGATCAAGTTAGTGGTTGTTTTCCATAGCACATTTGAACTGAGGTTAAAATCAAATCATAGAATCATAGAATGTTTGATGTTGAAAAGGGGGAACCTCTAAAGCTCTCTTAGTTCAACCTTCTGCTCAAACCAAAACCCATTTAGTTCAGGTTCTCCAGTTGAAAAATATTTCCAAAGATGAAGATTTGACAGCCTCTTCTAACAACTGGTTTTACAGTTTGACTTCCATCTCTTTCAGCTCTTTTCCCTTAATAGTAAATCAACATTTCCTTTGTCTTGTGTCCACTGCCTCTTGTCCTATCTCTGCATGTCTCCAGGAGGGGTGTGCCTCTGCCTCCTCTCTACCCTTCTATTAGGTATTTGAAGACAACAGGAAGAACTGTTTCTAAAACTGGACATCCACACTGTCTTGACCTTCTCTTGCTGTAGCCTCTTAGCAGTTCCATGATCCAGACTCACTCCAAAACAGTCTATGTCTGTCTTGTACTCAGGAGTCCCAGACTGGACACAGTATTGAAGATGCAGTCTCACTGTTACTGATTAGAGAAGCATAATCACCTTAGCCTGCTCTCTAGACTCTCACATCCATGGATGTGGTTGGCATTTGCTTCTGCTGATTCATGCTCACCTCACTCACTAGGACTGTCGAGTTCTCTGTAGCAAAGCTGTTAGTCCCCAACCTGTCCTGGTGCATAAAATACATCTATCCCAAATAGGAAACTTAGGATTTGCCTTTGTTGAGCTTCATGTTTCTGACAACTCACTTCTCCAGGTCTCCTGTGAGTAGCAGTCTCTTGCCCTCCAATGTGTTTTAGGCAGCTCCTGTCAAGTCCATACTGTTTCAGACTTGCTGAGGGACACCTAAAGATCTGTGCTTCAACTGGATTTGAAGGCTGTTTTCATTTACTTGCTAAGACTACAAATGCAACTTATGTCCTGTGAGGTAAATGCTCTTGAACCGTTGTTAGCTTTTGAAAAGTATTTTATTTAGTTTCTGCTCATAAATGAGCAGTAGAATTATAATACTCAGATACACTGAATTGTTCTGAATGGCAATTAGTGCAGTAAGTCTCTAGCCATCTCAAATTCCAGGTTTGCTCTTACATTAGCAGATAGATCAACAAGGATTTCAAAGTGCCTATAAATTTAAGCACAGCACTTTCCTAAATAAACCTTGACATTATTAAAAATATGATATAACAATTTTTTGTATGAACTCAAGAGCAGTTAACTATGTCTGTGAAGAACATAGAACCAACTTGCCAGAAATCAACCTCAAATTGAGGTTTTGAGAATTGAGTGTTCAGGGCTGTCTTGCTTGGAGCAAGTCTTTTAACTCTGTTAAGCTGAGCTAGTGCACAGCTCCCTGGTCATATGTAGGTGGTTTTTTAGGAAACAGAAGCTATCTAAATTATTTCAGCTATCTTTTCCTTCACTTTTAACAGCTTTATTACAATTACAACTTACAAGTTTGCTCTACATAATTCTTTGTAGCATCATTGAGAGGCAGAAGGAAGCGAGAAAGTAATTTGTGGTAGTTTGGATGTTTGAGATATGTAATGAATATCTATGATGAATCATAGAATCAACCAGTTTGGAAGAGACCTCCAAGATCATCCAGTCCAACCCATCCCCCAGCCCTATCCAGTCAACTAAACCATGTCACTAAGTGCCTCATCCAGGCTTCTCTGGAACACCTCCAGGGACAGTGACTCAACCACCTCCCTGGGCAGCCCATTCCAATGGCAAATCACTCTCTCCATGAAGAACTTCCTCCTAAGCATGTTTGCTTTCATTGAAAGGCATATGGAAAAATGAGGATACTTTTTGAGTCATGTCTGAAAGAGGCTAGAGGATTGTGTCAAAACACATTTGAACGTGTCCTTGTTTGCTGCAAAGTTGCTTTATATGCACTTAAATAGATGATTTATGGTCACTCTTAGTCTAAGAGCCTTTAGCTGTCTAATTGTTTGGCATCCAAGATAAGCTAATTATTTAGTTTCCTCTATGGGAAGGGAAATAATTTTAGAGGGTCATTCATTCTTTCAGCTTTGCACTCCAAGGACTGCTTCAGACTGGCATGCTACTGAGAAGGACAGCAATGGCCTCTTACTGCCCTTTGCATAGAGCTCACATGTTTGTGTGTCTGTAGAGTATGCTGGGGGAAGGAGCTGTTCCAAGTGAAACTGGCTGCTCCTCCCCATCCCCTGTGGTTCAGTTTTAATTCAAATCAATTTCTTTTTCTAGTTCACCTGATGGCCACACAAATACTTTTGCTAATCCAACAAGGAAGGCAGCATGACTGTAAGAGCAAGCAGAAGGGCAGGGCAGCCTCTTTTGGGAATGCAGCCTGGTGGTGTTGGCATAAGGAGATAATAATATTACACTGCTAGACAGCTGTCTTAGGATGGAGCCACTGTGTGATACTCACAAATATATTCTACTTTGTTTAAAGTAGTAGATAGTGACATTTAATTAGTGTAGTGGGTAATGTAGTCCTTACACTAATACAGTGCAGTGCTCTGATGTGCTACACTAATACACTAATTAGTGCAGCTGTTGTGCAGTCCTTACACTAATACTGCAGAAGGCAGAATGTCTGTGTTGAATTAGAGCTTTCTGTGAGATACTGCTGCAGCATCTTTTTCCTTATATGCCTCAGAGCCTCTTTGCTTGTGTATACACTTAGGTATACTTCCTGTGGGTATTTTCTTAAAGACACTTGGACCATTTTCCTCATGAGTAAAGAATAGGGACTTGAAATCAGAAAAGTGGAAGAAATCAGAATCTTTGAATATTTTTCTTTAGGAAGGTAGCACTGGAATGCTGAGTCTTCATCTGTGGTGCTAGTTGTCTTTGATTGTAAAAACTGATGAATACAATAGAATTGTATTATCAACCAGGTTGGAAGAGACCTCCAAGATCATCCAGTCCAACCTAGCACCCAGCCCTAGCCAATCAACCAGACCATGGCACTAAGTGCCTCATCCAGGCTTTGCTTCAACACCTCCAGGGACAGCAACTCCACCACTTCCCTCGGCAGCCCATTCCAATGCCAATCACTCTCTCTGTGAAGAACTTCCTCCTAACATCCAGCCTAGACCTCCCCTGGCACAACTTGAGACTGTGTCCTCTTGTTCTGTTGCTGGTTGCCTGGAAGAAGAGACCAACCCCACCTGGCTACAGCCTCCCTTCAGGGAGTTGTAGACAGCAATGAGGTCTGCCCTGAGCCGCCTCTTCTGCAGGCTGCACACCCCCAGCTCCCTCAGCCTCTCCTCATAGGCCTCGTGTTCCAGGCCTCTCACCAGCTTTGTTGCCCTTCTCTGGACACCTTCCAGTATTAAAAAGCATGGTTATGTAATATGGTTATGTTAGTTTACCAGTGTAGTGATGTATTTGCTCTGGCCAGCCTGATCTAGGGTAGGGTGTCCCTGCCCATGGCAGGGGGTTTGGAACTAGATAATCCTTGTGATCCCTTCCAACCCTGACTGATTCTATGATTCATACTGCATTTGATTATTCCCTTTTGTATCTGACTATCAGTGAAGCTTAACACTATAGGAGATTCAATCCTGGTCTCAAGATGGGGAGTCCTGATGAATAATTTAGAATATATTCTGATCCTTTGATACTAAGAATATAATTTGGGTTGAAATGTTTGCAGTCACTTCCTTGGTGAAGTTTGTATGATTTACTTCAGTAGGGACAGTGTGATAATTTGCAGAATTTGGAACAGCACAGTAAAACCTTTCTCTGTTTTCAATCCAGAAAGATGGAGAGAGTCTAATTCCTACTGTTAATTTTCACTAGAAGATGTTAAAATTTCATTGATGTCTCTGAAATGTCATTTCAAGATGACAGTTTATCATTATGACTGTAGCACAGTTGTCTGAATTTCTGTGAGGTGCAATTTTCACGTTTCAAAACCCCTATTTTGCTTAGCTTAAATGATCTGTGCCTGGCCTTGCAATCCAAAACTATTGTCAAATCAATAAACAAAAGATTATTTCAGTTCTTCTTTCACATAAGTGTCAACTCCTCTTAAATGCAATTTTTTTTCGTGTTTCTCACTGCTTTTCCTCCCTCTGTCAATTTCAGATGAGAAGTTTTAAGGTTGTGATGATCCATCCTTCTCTCCTGACTTTCTTTATGAGAGCTGCATGTGTTCTTATGTAATTAAAATAGTTCCTTTAGAAAAAAACAATGCTGAGGAAAGGTAACAAAGTTGCTACTTGTAAAATAACTTTGCATCTTTTTATTAAACACAA
This sequence comes from Pogoniulus pusillus, assembly GCF_015220805.1. NCBI lineage: Eukaryota > Metazoa > Chordata > Aves > Piciformes > Lybiidae > Pogoniulus > Pogoniulus pusillus. Next base: position 2,716,045 of record NC_087277.1, read on the forward strand.
CTTATGCAGTGTTTGGAAGTTATAGAATCACAGAATCAGTCAGAGTTGGGAGGGACCACAAGGATCAGCCAGTTCCAACTCCCCTGCCATGGGCAGGGACACCCTACCCTAGCCCAGCCTGGCCACAGCCTCATCCAGCCTGGCCTTAAACACCTCCAGGGATGGGACCTCAACCACCTCCCTGTGCAACCCATTCCAGCCTCTCACCGCTCTCATGCTCAACAACTTCCTCCTCACATCCAGTCTGAACCTCCCCATCTCCAGCTCTGCTCCATTCCCCCTACTCCTGACATCCTAAGAAGTCCCTCCCCAGCATTTTTGTAGCCCCCTTCAGATCCTGGAAGGCCACAAGAAGGTCACCTGGGAGCCTCTTCTTCTGCAGACTGCACAGCCCCAACTCTTTCAGGCTGTGCTCACAGCAGAGCTGCTGCAGCCCTCTCAGCATCCTCCTGGCCCTGCTCTGGACACACTCCAGCATCTCCACATCCCTCTTGTAATAGGGGCTCCAGAGCTGGATGCAGTACTCCAGCTGGGGTCTCAGCAGTGCAGAGCAGAGGGAATCACTTCCCTGGCCCTGCTGCCCACACTTCTCCTGCTGCAGCCCAGGCTCCGCTCGGCTTTCTGGGCTGCAAGTGCACACTGCTGGCTCATGTTGAGCATTTTGTTCAGCAGCACCCCCAAGTCCCTCTGCTCAGGGTTGCTCTCCAGCCACTCACTGCCCAACCTGGATTTGTGCCTAGGATTTCTTCAATCCAGATGCAGGACCTTGCACTTGGTCTTGTTGAACCTCATGAGGTTGGCTTGTGCCCACCTCTCCAGCCTGTCCAGGTCCCTCTGGATGGATCCCTGCCCTCCAGCCTGTCTGCTGCACCACACAGCTTGGTGTGGTCAGCAAACTTACTGAGGCTGCACTCAGTGCTGCTGTCCATGGCACCAAGAAAGATGTTGAACAAGACTGGTGCCAGGACTGATCCCTGAGGGACTCCACTTGTGCTTGCCTACTGTAGGAAGGATGGAGGAAGGGGTGCTGATAGAATTTGAACATGCAGTAATTACCTAGACCAATAATTAGGACAATTTAGTAAATAATTTCTAGCAAGAAGGACTAAAATGCATAGAAAATAATTAGTCTGTTAAATTTTTGTGGTGCTTAACTTGTGAGCAGAAAGCCAAGGTGCAGGCAGGGGAAACGGTCTCAGAAGTGTTACAGATGTGGGTTTATACTAAGTGTAATACAACATTAAATGATACTATAGTAGTAATATTATTTAGTAGTCAAAAACATGTTTCTGAGAATATTACAGTGTCCCAAAAATCCTATTTCACAAAACCAAATGCAGTGAATTTTACATGTTGAGAATTGGGCAGTTTTGACCCTTAGCAGATGTCTAGTGAGCCAGCAGGAGTCCAGAAAGCTGAGGAAGGACTGGAAGGTTTTAACAGCAGTAGTTACCTCTTTTATTCAGCCATTTCACCTTAGACTTGCTTTGCTTTAGATACTGTTAGGAATGTACAAAGAAGTCAGAATAATTTTGTTTAGATATGGAGCCTGGGGAAATGGCATTAGAAAAGGGGAGGAAATAATTGCTCTGGGAAAGTGAAGGTGCAGCATCACGTAATGAAAAGAGAGAATGATTGTTTGGGGATGTTGTAGCTCATTTTCACTTGGTCTGAGAACTGCTGTTATTGCTTCTCAAATTCTGTTGCTCAGCTACAGCTGTTCAGTTGTGCCAAGGTGGAGGCAATTCTCAAAGTGTGCAAAAAGATTCCAAACAACAACAAAAAGGGAATAAATGTTTCTATTAGTGCAGCTTTTGGGAGCCCCCAAAACTCCTGAAGTCTTCAGGTTGTGATTTTCAGTGTAAGAGCCTGAATGCTGTGCAAATGCCAAACTTGATCTTAATTTTCCTTTTGGATCTGAACCTTCTGTGCTTGAACTACACTTTCTGTGTAGATGCCTTGACAGCTGCCTTTAAAAAACATTCCTTAGCATTCATACATCTCCTTGGTTGTGTGTAATTGGGTTAAAGGCTGGATGCTTAGCTTTGGTCTTGAACTCCAGTAGCATCAGCTGGCTTGAGGTGACATTGCTTAGGGCTAAGCCATTTTATAGCAAGTTTTGTCTTAAGGAGAGCTAAATGGAGTGATCCAAACATGATCAGGAAGTGAGATTTCAGTTCAGCAATGTTAGTAACCACAGATCTGGTTCTCTTGAATCACTTCCTGCTTACCTACAACCATTCTAGCAAACCTGAGGTATGATTTCAGTTCCATTTTCAGTGATGGCTGAAGGTATAAGCTGGTTCTCAGCAGTACACCCATGCCTGCTAACCAGAATGTATTGGGTTGGAAAAGACCTTTCAAGGCCATGTCGTCCAAAGCTGCTGCAGTGAGCAGGGACATACTTGCTTTTCTTCCCACAACAGTCAAGCTTGACAAAGATTTCACATGAGGTCATCATTGCTGCTTCTCATCTTTAGCTTGCCTTTTTATTCAAAATATTTGAACCTTGACCAAAGATGTAAACTGAAGTATGGGAAGCCTGTCAGTCTGCTGCTGATTGCTGCATGTTCTTTGCCAGTGGAAATGGTGAAAGAATTTGGATCATCATCAAATACAGTTGTAAACTGAGCCACTATGTCTTTCATTAGGGTAGGCAAGTTGTAACTCTAGTCATCCCTGGAAGTTTTTAAGGCCAGGCTGGATGGGGCTCTGAGCAACCTAATCTAGTGTGAGGTGTCCCTGCCTCATAGCGGTGGGGGTTGGAGCTAAATGTTGCCTCCAGTCCGTTCCAGCCCTGATGATTCTATGATCTGGTCAGAGTCCTCAATAGAATCATAGAATCAACCAGGTTGGAAGAGACCTCTGAGATTATCTAGCCCAGCCCTATAACCCAGCCCTATCCAATCAACTAGACCATGGCACTGGAGCTAAGGTTGTTTATCTTGGAGAAGAGGAGGCTCAGGGCAGACCTCATTGCTGTCTACAGCTTCCTGAAGGGAGGCTGCAGCCAGGTGGGGTTGGTTTCTTCTGCCAGGCACCCGGCAACAGAACAAGGGGACACAGTCTCAAGTTGTGCTGGGAGAGATCTAGGCTGGATGTGAGGAGGAAGTTCCTGGCAGAGAGAGTGATTGGCATTGGAATGGGCTGCCCAGGGAGGTGGTGGAGTCGCCATCCCTGGAAGTGGTCAAGAAAAGCCTGGATGAGGCACTTAGTTCCTATCTTTTCTTTCAAGTGTTATTGTGATGCAGAATTTTCTAGTCTCTGTAGTGTACAGTTAGGAAGATATATTGCTCTACAGAAACTGTGTTTTATGCCCAGTACCACATTCTGGTGTATTTCGTTACAGTTAAATTTAGGAAGTGCTATTAAAATAGAAGATGCTGTGTGCTGTTCTAGTGGGAGATGTCCCTGCCAATGGCAGGGGGGTGGAGCTAGATGATCCTTGAGGTCCCTTCCAACCTAAACCAGTGTAGATTCTGTGTATCAGCCTTCTTTGGAAGCATTGCCTTCATCTTTGGAGTGGAGGATCAGATGCAAAGTTTGAGCTTGAAGATATGTGTGTGTGTATAACTTGATGAAAAAAGTATTGCTGATAGCTCTTATGGAAGAATGCTTCTGTTGACTAGATTTTCATGAATGCTGGGAGTTTTCATCAACATCAGCAGATTCTTTTCTGAAGTTAGGTTAAACCATGTGAAAGGAAACAGATCTAAGTAATCTGAAGGAAGCATTAGCTCATGCCTTGTATTAAAGGCATAGACAAGGTGTTTCCAGTTGAAAATGAAACACAGACTACAGAAATCTAGGTGTTTATTTTAATACCTTAGCAAGATGTAAAGAAAGTAGTCTTCTCGTGTTCTGAATTTGAAATGTGAACATTTTTCCCCTGGTTTTAGGTTCACATAAATTTTGCCTTGTGTGTAGAAGGTGTATATAGTCTCACAAGTTTTCAGGCAGAACTGAAGTGGAACTAACATTGTACCCAAAAAATGGAAACCACTGGTCAGTTGACATGCACAAGTGTGTAGGGGCAAGGAGAATTTGCTCTACTAAGTGGTGTTTTTATTGGTAAAGTTGAGAAAATGTTGGGATTTGGCATAGTGATGTTTTATTAATGAGATGTTCCCCTGCTGTATTACAAGACTTACACTGGGTGACAGGTTCTCCTTGGGCTGCATGCTAAAGCTTGCAGATGAGCAATCATGTCTTTTTCTCTCCATGTCTAGTTGCTGAGTTCAAAATGTCATCAAAGTACCATTTAAATGTTTGCTCTAAAAAAAAAGAAGTTAAGAACTGCTTTCCTTTCCTGTGCTTTGGTAACTGCTGAGAAGATAAAGTTCTGTCCAGCAAGGTATAGAATATTTGTTAGATACTGGTTACAAGCTGAGCCAAGAGAGCTTTTGGCCAGATATTAGGAAATGCTTCTTCACTGAAGGGGTTATCAAACCCTGAAGTGATCTGCCCAGGGCAGTGGTGAAGTCACCATCTCTGGGGATGTTCAAGCTGTGTGTGAACATGGTGCTTAGGGTCATGGTTTAGTGTTGGCTCTTCAGTACTGGAATGAAGGTTGAATTGGATGATCTTTGAGATCTTATCCAAGTAGATACATTCTGTGATATTGGATAAATTGGATATGAATTAGTAACACGTAGTGAAGTTTAGTCAAAGGAACCGTAGTTGTAAATAGGACAAGGGACATCCAGTCTAAACCTTGAGCTGGAAGAGGGGAAATTTAGACTGGAGGTTGGGAGGAGGTTCTTTCCAGTGAGAGTGGTGAGGCACTGGAACAGGTTGTCCAGGCAGGATGTGGGTATTCCCTCCCTGGAGGTGTTCAAGGACAGGCTGGACAAGGCCTTGAGCAACATAGTCTAGCAGAATGTGTCTCTGCCCATGGTGGGGGGGTTGGAACTAGATGGTCTTAAAGGTCCTTTCCAGCCCAACCCATCCTATGATTCCTATGATCCTATGGAATACAGTAAAAGGAAGCAGAATTGTAAATAGGATGGCTTTCTCGCCTCACTTCGTATCTGGTTTGTATCTATTGAAGTCAGTTACTCTGGGCTTGGAGGGATGTAACTGATGGCAGAATCTGATCAAAGTGCCATTACTTGTATTCTCAATTAATTGCATTTTTGATTAACTGCATCTGAAAAAATAAAGGCTGGGTTCAAAGTCATTCCTGGAATGGCTACAGTTTGCTTCTAGCCTTAAATGACTGTGTACTTACAATTAACAGACACTTCCATTTAGCACATATTGTATTAAGATTTTATTGCCCTTGCCTTGCTGGAGTTAAAATTAGAACTTTGATCACTCTCTTGTCTTGAAGCAAAGCTTTGTGAAAAGGCTGGAAGATGTGAATTAGGAGCAGTTACAGCTTCTGTTCCTGGCTTAATTGTAACTTACTTGATGAGCAAGTACTGTGTGACAGGCAGTAAATTTCCATAGGTTGATGTTGCAGGGCTTACCTATCAAACATTAATGACCTAAAGGGCTGATACCTGAGTGCTTCCTCTGACAGCATTTGTAGACAGGCTGTATTATAGATTAGGACTCTACTTCTGGGTTTAACAAGCCGCTGTGGGCCTAATCATGAGGCTGAGTACAGACAAGAGACAAATGTTTGTGACCTGTGGCAGTGTCTCCCCTCCTTTTAATGAACAGAGGCCAAAATGCCGCTTAGATGCTGGTCTTGAAAGCTGTGTCCAGTTCTGGTGTTTGTTCCATTTCTGCCTTCTGTGAATGAAGTGAAATGTTTTCTTGGGTGTTTGAAGACAGTGTTCTGTCAGAAGAGATAATGAAGAGCTTTAATATTAGTGGTGAGACAGGAATTCTGACAAACTGGCTTTGTACTTTACTGGAGGGATACGATAGAATGATAGGAGAGTGAGAACTGAGTAGAGTCTGATGGCCAAAATTTTGGACAGGTGAAGCTTGCTGATCCCAGGGCTTCATTATCGTGTGACCTCAGTATGGGTTAGAGTTATTATTGGATGGTATCTTTCCAGATGGGCAATTTGCTTTATTCTTACTCTGCTAGAGACACAAAACTTAAGAGCACCTGAAGTAATTGAAGATGCTGCATCTGCTTCAGTCCGGCTTGGGTCTGACTGTAATAAATATGGGTATTTACAGGCTAAGTCAGCTGCCTGATTCAGCACACATTTCAAAAGCTCAGGAAATAGCACTCACCCTTTAATACAGCTCTACCTGCTGTTTCTCAGGTTGGTGGATGAACATACTGGAAAATGCCCATTTTTCTGACTTCATTGTAATTTACAGCTTTTAGTGTACCACGTTCCTGATACATAATATTTTCTAGCTCCTAGTGGCAAGTAATAATGTATCTTTGGGTTTCTGTAACATGGTATCCAGTGTCAAAGTACTTAAAAGCATTAATTGATCAAAGCTTTCTGTGTGGCTGTGGGACTGGTAAGGACTCCATTTCTGACTTGAAACCCATCACTTAGTAAAAGAATTGTATACAAGCAGAGATACCACTCCAGATGTGTTCCTTCTAAGAAGCCTCCCTTTCAGTATGTTCTGTGCCTGCCAAGTTTCTTGCAGATTGGCACCTCATTCTTTGTCTTCTTATCTTTTCTTTTTGTGAAATAAGTAATTTTCACCATTCACAGGGTGCAGTTACCACTATTATCAGCAGGTGGTTTCTTTGAAGGGCTGAGGGATTGTAAATGCCAAGTACAGGTGTCAGAGTTTTAAGAGATGCAGGTATCTGCTTAGCAGGTTGCTCTAAGTACCTCTGTTAAATATTCCAGTCCACCTCTTCCCTGCAGTCTGCAGGAAGAGCTCTCTTCCTTCAGGGGCTCGTTCATTACTCTCACACTAAGGTTGGAGAAGATGAGGTACCTGATGAGTATTGCAGAAACACTTCTGAGCTCCGTGAAGGTGTCATAAGACTTGAAGCATGTGCTCTACACCATGTCCTTCACTCATGTGGAGGACCAGGCTGAGCTTTTTCCTGAGATTAGTGACTTAGCTAAATGTATCTGCCCTCTGTCAACTGAAGGCTGTGTTCAGCGAGGCAATGTTTTGCTAGATGTCTTTGGGTCTCATTGTACTTCCAATGCTGGATAAAATTTGGTCACCTGGTAAGCCAGGCTCATTTTATTTTTGATAGCATAGCCCATTTGACACATGAGTGAAACTGAGGCATCTTTTTACATTGCTGTAGTTTCTGCTGTTCTGCAGAGGCAACTGTGTTATATTGGGTTTTACACTTCATGCTTTGTTTATCTGCCTTCGCTAAATGATTTCCCTGGGCAATATCTTATCCTTACATCATATTTCTAGTATCTCAGCAGCATATGTTGTACCCACTGGAGCACACTCACTAGTAATGTCTTCATGATGCTTTCTAATGTCATCAAGCTGTACATCCATCTTGTGCTTAAAGATAAATAGATAGAATTGTTGTAATCCAAAGAGCGCAGTCACAGCTCTTGTGTTTTGCGAGAGCAGCTTTAAGAGTGCTGCCTTTCTGTGTCTCTCAAGACCTTATTATTAAATCCTCTGAGCTTTGGGCCAGTCCTACTTAGTAGCTGCACCAAGAATTGTACTTTGGCTCTGTAAGGTCATGTAGGGCTGATCAGTAAGTTATAACTGATATTTCAAAACTCGAGCAGGCTCTGTTCTGCTGTCCAGGTCTAGTGAAGCTCAGTAAGGGAGCACCTACTGTTTAAAGGGAGGCAAATTAGAACCCAAATACTTTTAGGAGTTTCTTGATTTAGAAATACAAGCAAGTCCATGAAGTCCTGTCCTACAACACACTGCAATAATCAGTAAGTAAAAGACACTGCAAGACTGGCCAGTGAGAACTTACTCCTTGTCCCTTGATTTTCTTTAAACTTCTGTAGTCCTGAATAAAATGTGTGACTGAAAGTAGAAAATAGGCCACTTCAGTACTCCTTCATAAGCAACTTTGCATCTTACCATTACTGCAGATGAACAACTAATAAAAAGCAGATTCTAGTTGTTAAATAAAGTAGATTTTTTAAATGGGAAATGATCTATAGAATGTTTTCATGTGATGAAGCAGGCATAAGTAATTGCATTGCTTGGACTTGGTGATCCCAAGAGTCTTTTCCAACCTGAATGTTTCTGTGATTCTGTGAATTACTGCAGCTGCAAAGCATCATTCAATAACACAAATAAAGGAAAATGTTATTTAAAAGTGAAAGCCAAATGTCACTCTGCAGTGACAACGTGGTAGCTTCCAAGAAATGAGACCTATAAGCTGAAATAGAACCTTGCAGGACAGAAGGTTGGCTCGAAGCAGAATCAGATTTAGATGAATGTCTGTACCATGTGTCCAAGCTTCAGTCTGGAATTCCAAGCTGAAGCTGTTTGCCTGAAGAGGTAACAAAAAGTGTGTTAGATAATTTTATACTGATCAGCACAGTTCCACAGGTAGGATTTTGTATGTGTTCTTCCAAGAGGTGAGCATCCTGCTGTGTTGTAAACTGTACTACCTGGTTGAGGGTTTATGTTGCTGCAGCAAGTAAAACAAGACAGAGTTAGTCCAGACAGTGGTAATGATATGCCACAGATGGTTTTTTCCCCCAGGTGGTTTTTTCTTTAGGTACAGTGACTACAGATGTATTGTGGAAGTGAATTATAACATTTGATCTCAGATGCTGAAGAAGTTCTGGCTTTTGTGCTTATAAATCTCTTTTGATAGTTACTCTGTTGCTCCTGTAGATGATTAGTTAAAGATTAGTTTCCCATGGAAAGCTGAACCAGGAGGCTCTTGAGAACTGCATTTTTTACTGTTTGGGAGTTAAGGCAGATAGGTAGTTGAAAAGGAACTGGAACAGAAATGTTTAACTATTTAGAACCTCTAAGCTTATTTTTAAAGTTGGGATTATTAATTACAATAAGAAGGCAGAAAGGATTGAGATGTGGAGGTCTTTTAGATCCAGGTTACAGTTATGTTTGATGAAGTAGGCATTATTTTTGTGACCTTCAAACAGTTCAGAAACCCCCTCAATACTACAAGTTGTGCCACGGGAGGTCTAGGCTGGAGGTTAGGAGGAGATTCTTCACAGAGAGAGTGATTGGCATTGGAATGGGCTGCCCAGGGAGGTGGTGGAGTCACAATCCCTGGAGGTGTTCAGGCAAAGCCTGGATGAGGCACTTAGTGCCATGGTCTGGTTGACTGGGTAGGGCTGGGTGCTAGGTTGGCCTGGATGATCTTGGAGGTCTCTTCCAACCTGACTGATTCTATGATTCTAAGTTACACTGACAGATTTTCTTGGGAACAGGAGGTGCTACTGAAGCAAGATCTTTAATTTACAGTCTTGTTCTTTCTTGCCTGAACGCAGCTTCCTTCACAGTCTGGATTGCCATTCCCTGGCGTATTGGTTGTACATAGAAATGTTTGAATATATTTCAACAGAAAAAATACAGATGTTTAGCATTTTTTAATGAGGCTGTCCTTTTAAGCAACACTTGTGGTGTGGCCAAATGAAATTGAGGGTACTGGAAGCTGCTGGCTGATACTAGGTTCTTAAATAGCTTGTTAGGAAAACAGAAGATGTCTGAGCAATGCTTTCCTCAGCAGAGGTGACTTACTGGATATTTCAGAAGTAATGCAAGACTCAGGCAGTACAGTGTTTGCCATCTCTTAGAAAGTACCTCATGTAGTATAAGGAGGTATAGGCTGGATGTTAGGAGGAAGTTCTTCCCAGAGAGAGTGAATTGCCATTGGAATGGACTGCCCAGGGAGGTGGTGGAGTTGCCATCCCTGGAGGTATTCAAGCAAAGCCTGGATGAGGCATTTGGTGCCATGGTCTGGTTGATTGTCTAGGGATGGGTGCTAGGTTGGAGTGGATGATCTTGGAGGTCTCTTCCAACCTGGTTGATTCTATGATTTTATGTCTTTATAAAATGCAGATAAGCCAAGTGGCAGTGTCATAGTTTGTCCTCAGCTGCCTTAACTTTCTGTGCCTTCTTGCCCTTGATGACAAATGAAATTGCTCTGATTATGAGAATCTTCACCACAAAATTCCAAGGCTCTTTTTTTTGCATTAGGAAGTTGTATCATTCAGAGGTCAGAAGGAGGCTTAACAAAGTAAATTGTAGTATATAAACTACAGTAAATTACAAACTTTGCTGTCTTGTCCAGAAATAAATGAATAAATACATGCACTTTCATTGTCTTCTGGTAAGGAGTTGACTCTTTTTATACAAAGGTTTGGTTTACAAATAGATTTTTTTTAAAGTCTGCATTGACCTAATTTTTATTGTGTAGGATTTCAGAGAGTTTTTGCCCTGTGAGATCTCAAGTTAAAACCACTTCCCATGATCTCTCTCATCTTAGGGTGTATTCACACCACCAAAGATCAGCACTTGCAGAGGGGCAGAGCAGAAGACCAAGCAAAAAATAAGGCTAGACAGTTGGCTAAAGATGCATTGGCTCATCTCCATTGGGGAAAAACATTGTGCAGTGCCCAAATGCTGCTTATAAGCTAAGCCACATAAGGTTCAGTTCATCCACCTTTGAAAGTTAAAGGCCTTGAATCATTCTTGGAGGAAGTTTGGCTTTGTTTCTTAGCCCTGTGCTCCTAAACAGTCCAGATTTGACACAGAAGAGTAAGCGATTAAACTTGGAGGCTAAAATCCACACTTCCCCTGCTGACAGTGAAAAATATTCTCCTTTTCACCTTTGAGAGGAATTAAAAGTGTCACTGCTGTCATTTGTACTTTATGGTTTATTTTAATGTTTCCAAAGCTTTTTAAATTATTCCAAATTCATGAGGAGGATTTATGAGTCTGAAAATGTACCAACTTTCTGGGTGGTACTTAAGATCAATTTAGGTTCTTCTGTTGAGTAATGTGAACTATTGCCATGAAATAATAAAATAGGCCACCAAAGGCAGTCTGACATGAAGCAGGATTGGTTTATGGCATGGTGAATGTTTTACATTTTATTCACTTTTTTAAATTAGAAAGATCCACCAGAGAATCAGTAGAAAGTGGGAGAAAAAAACAAGGGCAACAAAACTTGAAAGTCTTCTGCCAAAGGAGAGAAGTAGCATCCTCACCCCACAAGAGAGACTGTTTGCAAAGACCTGCAGTGACAGGATGAGGTGCAGTGGATTCAGACTAGAGAGGAGCAGGTTTAGATTGGATGTTGGGAATAAGTTCTTTGCTATGATGGTGGTGGAACATTGGGACAGATTGCCCAGGGAGGCAGCTGGGGCCTCATCCCTCCAGATATTCAAGGTGAGGCTTGGCAGGGCTCTGGGCAGCCTGATCTGGTTGAGGATGTCCCTGCTGACTGCAGCGGGGTTGGACTGGATGAGCTTTGGAGCTCACTTCCAGCCTGGACCATTCTATGGTACCCCACCTGGAGTACTGCATCCAGTTCTGGAGCTCCTGTTACAAGAGGGATGTGGAGATACTGGAAGGTGTCCAGAGAAGGACCACGAGGATGCTCAGAGGGCTGCAGCAGCTCTGCTATGAGCACAGTCTGAAAGAGTTGGGCTGTCAGTCTGCAGAAGAGGAGGCTCCCAGATGACCTTCTTGTGGCCTTCCAGTGTTTGAAGGGGGCTACAAGAAAGTTGGGGAGGGACTTTTCAGGATATCAGGGAGTGACAGGACTGGGGGGAGTGGAGCAAAGCTGGAGGTGGTGAGAGTCAGCCTGGCCTTGAGGAAGAAGTTGTTCAGCATGAGAGTGGTCAGAGGCTGGAATGGGTTGCCCAGGGAGGTGGTTGAGGCTCCATGGCTGGAGGTGTTTCAGGCCAGGCTGGCTGAGGCTGTGTGCAGCCTGCTCTAGGGTAGAGTGTCCCTGGGCATGGCAGGGGGGTTGGAACTGTCTGCTCCTTGTGGTCCCTTCCAACCCTGACTAATTTTATGATGATATTATCATACAGTTCTCAACAAGTATTTATTTCCCTCAGAGACCTGACATATGACCTGCTTCCTTTGGCTGTGACACAGAGACAATCTTCATCATAGACATATTGTCATTGTTAAAGCAAGTAGAAACACCCCTGTAGGTGTGCAGTGTTGTACCTCTGAACTTGGACAGGGCTGGCTGCTAGGTTGGACTGGATGATCTTGAAGGTCTCTTCCAATCTGGTTGATTCTATGATTCTTGTCTGTGTTGCTGGTGACTGTCAACTTCAGTCAGCAACTGGGAGGTTGTGGTGCTTAGTGATGTGGTTTAGTGGTGAGCTTGCTAGAGCAGGATTAATAGTTGGGCTTGATGATCTCAAGGGTCTTTTCCAGCCTGAACAGTTCCTTCTGGACAGTCATGAAGCTGATCTGTGCTTGCAAACTTAGGAAGTAGCCACCTGTGTGTATATTATTGCTGTTGATGCTCTCGCTACTTACATCTTAAACCAAGCTTTTTGTTGTATGTAGTCAATGAAGATCTTGTGTTCAGTGCAAGAAGATGCTTTCAGTCTGGAGTAAGCAGGTTACATCATAGTCACATTGAGCCTGCAGTTGTGTTTGTGGCTTTTTTTAGAGAATTTTAGATTGACCATGGGCAATTCTGAGGTTGGTAGGGACTGTCAATCCCACTTTGAGTGTATCAGAGGATACTTTGAGTTTCCATAGCCCTTTAAAACTGAACAAGAAAGGTTAAATATTCTCCTCTAGCCTCTTTTTTGTTTTGTTTGTTTTTTGTTAAGAGAATGAATCCTGATCAGATACACACCAGGAGTTTTATTTCCAGTGATGATTTTCAATGGAAGTAAGATATGAATGGAACTATTTCTGCTGTACTCACTAATTTTCAGATAATTTATAGCAGTAATAATTTTTTTCTCTCTTTCTTTATTTTGTTGTTGAAAAGGACTTCTAGACCTGATGTAGAAAATATTTAGTGTGCTGGTGTTAGCACTGTTAATTAGTAGACCTCATACAACATTGCTTTTGTATTAATGTGCGTTGAGAACCATCAGACATCCAAAGCAAGTTTCCTTCCTCTTCCTGCTACCCTATCCCTGCTGTTTCCTTGCCAAATTACACAGAGAGTTTTGTAGATTGGCAAAGCCTTTCAAGCACTCCAGTCCAATCATTAGTTTCACACTGACAAGTTCTTGACTGAACCAAATCCCTCAGCACAACAGCTAAGCACTATGAATCGCTGTGGTTGGAAAGGACCACCAGCATCAGCCAGTCCAGCCTTCATCCCAGCAGCCTTCATCACCAGACCATAGCCTCAAGCACCACATCCACTTTCCTTTTAAACACCTCCAGGGATGGTGACTCCACCACCTCCTTGGGCAGCCTGTTCCAGTGCATGACCTGAACTTCCTTCCAAGAGCCAACCTAAACCTCCCCTGATGCAACTTGAGGCCATTTCCTCTTGTCCTATCATTAGTAATTTGGGAGACCAGCTCCAGCTTGACTACAGCCTCCTTTTGGGTAGTTGTAGAGGGCACTAAGATCCCCTCTCAGCCTCCCCTTCTCCAGACTAAACAGCCCCAGCTCCCTCAGCTGCTCCTCACAGGCCATGTTTACCAGACCTCTCCCCAGCCTCATTACTCTTCTCTGCACTGCTCCAGCACCTCAGTGTCCCTCCTATACTGTGGTGACTCAAACTGGACACAGTACTGGAGGTGTGGTCTGACAAGTGCTGAGTACAGGGGCATGAGCACCTCCCTGCTCCTGCTGCTCACACCATTGCTGATCCAGGCCAGGATGCTGTTGGCCTTCTTGGCCACCTGGGCACACTGCTGGCTCATGTTCAGCTGGCTGGCCACCAACACCCTCAGGTCCTTTCCTGCCAGGCAGCTCTCCAGCCACTCCTTCCCCAGCCTTTAGGAGGAGCCTTTTTTTGGTATTTTGTAAACATTTTAAAGAAAACTCCATTTTTAACAGCATAAAAGTACTTTCCTTTAGGTGAAGGCTTCTGTGAGAATGAGAAGGTTGTAGCAGTTAGCTGCACAAGTTTTTAAGGTATTTAAAATGTCTGATTTCCTTTTAGCCACTTAGTTCAAAGAAGATTATTTCCAAGGACTTCTCATGTTGAAATTCCCACTCCCTAGCTTTGTTTCAGTCAGATAATAAGGCTTGATTTTAAAATGCTTGTCCCTCATGCATTTCCCTGAAACTGTATCTGGAGCTAACCTTTAATTTGTTCTATGAGTATTTCTAATTTGTTCTCAGCTTTCATGTAAGAAGTTGATGAAGTTATTCAGAAAAAAAACCTGTTGGTGCTACAAATGTCTTTGTCTCTCAAGAATAAGATATAGAATGATTTTAAAGAGGATAGCTATCAAAACTGTGAGTCTGCTAGGGTAGTAGAGCACGCCAGTAATAACCAGAGGAAAGAAGTAACCAGCAGTAACAAGGTTAGAAGACAAGTTTGCTAAAGGATAGCAATTAGAACAATTTATTTTTCCTTCACATAGTAAAATTAATTAATAAGTCTACCAACACAATGCAATGTAGTTCCATGTAGTAGAAGTCACACTCCAAAAGGATTTTGTTTTCCTATGCATTAGATTCTAACAAAGGCTAATTTCTTGCTGTTACAGCCTCTTGCATAGTCACCTCAACTGGTCTAGACCAAAGTGGCTGACAGCAGTAGGCTCTTCTGCCCTACCCTGTTCTTGACTCTGAGGCTTAAATGAAATGTGGCATCTTTATGTTTGTATCAAATGTTGGAATCCTATGCCCCACAAACTGTAAGGTTTGTGAAGTACTTCATTCTAGGCACAAAGGCCTACAGATTTCATGGTCAATACGTGCAATCCTGAGCACCAGCTGGGATTGGGTCAGCACAATCCCGAGCACAATTTGGGAATGGCTAAGTGCAGCCCTGAGGAAAAGGCCCTGGGGCTCTGGGCTGATGAAAAGCTCAACAGGAGCCTGCAGTGTGAGTGCAGCCCAGACACAACTCTGTGCTGGGCTGCAGCAAGAGCAGTGTGGGCAGCAGGACAAGGGAGGGGATTGTGCCCCTTGGCTCTGCTCTCCTCAGACCCCACCTGGAGTCCTGTGTGCAGTTCTGGAGCCCCCAACAGAAGAAGAACATGGCTGGATGTTAGGAGGAAGTTCTTCACATTTGCCATTGCAATGGGCTGCCCTGGGAGGTGGTGGAGTCACTGCCTGTCGCGCCCAGAAGACTGCATGAGGCACTTAGTGTCTGGTTGATTGGACAGGGCTGGGTGCTAGATTGGACTGGATGAGCTTGGAGGTCTCTTTCAACATAGTTGATTCTATGACATCTGAAGATGCTAATTTGCAGCAGAGTAACCCTTAAGGATATTTCAAGCCTGGGTATTGATGATGAGAAAAAATGTCCTCCTCTGAGCATTTGTTTTGTTGGGGCATCAAGAAATCTCTCTAAAGGGTACAGAGAAAGGGAAAAAAACCCCACACCCAGCAGCCTTGTGCAGAATAAATGGCACTTAAATATTGGTAATGATATGATGGTAATAGATTCTCCACCAGTACTGGCATAGTAGTCCATTATTATTGATAGCTATGATATATGAATCAACTTTAAAATGTTTAAGTTCATATTGAACCGTTGTATTTTATGGCAGTTAAGTGGCAATGATAGCAGAGAAGAGGAGGAGGAGGAAAGTAGAACAGAGCAGTGTTGGAGTTGCTGTCCCTGGAGGTGTTGAAGCAAAGCCTGGATGAGGCACTTGGTGCCATGGTCTGGTTGATTGGCCAGGGCTGGGTGCTAGGTTGGAGTGGACGAGCTTGGAGCTCTCTTCCAACCTGGTTGATTCTATGATTCTATGAAAATGATTAACCAGTACAAATGAACATCAGCTTCTGGTTGCCATTCCGTGGTCTGGGTTTCTTATCCTGCAAATCCTTAAATGTTTTCAGGTTCTTTAGCATAAACTAGGAAAAGAAACCCCAGTTCCTCTCCTCTTTAGTCTTCACCCACAGGAATAAGAAAACGCTCTAATATGTGGTGACGTTTCCTGTTCCTGCAGACTGCAGTGGTTTATGCTTCTGTTTTTAGTAGCAATACCTCTTCTGTAAAGATGTCCAGTTTGAAAATGGAGTTATTCTGAGAAGAATTTCTGTTGCCATCTGGCATGACAGTGTTACACAGCCTCCGACAAGCGCTCCAAGGACCTGGCTTTGGTATTCCCTTCTCCGTTATTACCCGTGGCTGGTTGCTGCTGTCAGTATTGCTGTTATATGTAGTACTTTGATTTCAAACCTTGTACCTTTTTCTGAAAGTGGTCTTGACATAGACAGTGTTTAATAGACATAGGCAGTGTTTAATAGTACAGCTTGCCTGAGTTCATTGTCTCTGTGTCCCTAATGGGTAACAGCTGAGTACTTGTTCCCGCTCCAAGTGTCATGGGTTCTTTTCCCTTTCCAGAGCTCTCTGTGGAGTGGCAGTTGTACCTTTGCTGTCTTCTGCAATATGAATCACAGAATATCAGGGACTAGAAGGGACCTCGAAAACTCATCTAGTCCAACCCCCCTGCAGAGCAGGATCTCCTATACCAGATCACACAGGAACACATCCAGGAGGGTTTTGAATATCTCCAGGGAGGGAGACTCCACAACCCCCCTGGGCAGCCTGTTCCAGTGCTCTGTCACCCTCACAGGGAAAAAATTCCTCCTCATGTTTAAATGAAACTTCCTACACTTCAGCTTCCACCATTGCCCTTTGTCCTGTCATCAGACATCACCCAGCAGAGCCTGGCTCCAGCCTCCTGGTACTCACCCCTTACATATTTGTAGCCATTGATAAGGTCACCTCTCAGTTTTTTCTCCAAGCAGCACAGCCCCAGCTCCCTTAGGCTCTCCTTGTAACAGAGATGTTCAGCTTCCTTAATCATCTTTGTGGCTCTGTGCTGGACTCTCTGAAGCAGCTCCCTATCCTTCTTGAACTGGGGGGCCCAGAACTGGACACAGTGTTCCAGATGTGGCCTCAGGAGGGCAGAGCAGAGGGGCAGAAGAACCTCTCTCGACCTACTAACCACAGCCCTCTTAATACACCCTAGAATTGCATTGGCCCTCCTGGCCACAGGAGAGTATTTCTGGCTCATGGTCAACCTCCCATCAAGTAGGAGCCCCAGATCCTTCTCCCCTTTGCTGCCTTCCAACAGGTCAGTCCCCAACCTATCCTGCTCCCTGGGGTTGTTCTTTCTGAGGTGCAAGACTCTCCCCTTGCCCTTATTGAATTTCATTCAATTCAGGAAGTCCATGCAGAATTTGTGCTGTATTCAGTTCTACTCACCTTAGGGCAAGAAGATGTAAGGGGGGGCGGGGGGGGAAGAGGCTGCTCAAAGGATGAAGCAGTGAGATATCTGAGTGACTGTGGAGTGTAGTGTGTGAGAAAGATTAAACTCTAAGAACACTTGCCTTTTAGTAAGGTGATAATTTAATGCGCCACGACAGAAGACTTAGAATGTGAAGATCTGAACATTCAAGAAAAGTCTGGATGAGGCACTTAGTACCATGGTCTAGTTGACTGGCTAGGGCTGGGTGCTAGGTTGGACTGGATGATCTTGGAGGTCTCTTCCAACCTGGTTAATTCTATGATTCTATGATCTGAAGAGCGGTGGTGTCTTTAGAGGAGGTGTAATGAAAAGGATGGAAACTGAAAAGGAAATGTTGTTCAATGTTAGGCAAAATGCTTAAGGGACTTCTTTTCCACTAGGGAATAATTGTTTGAAGGAAGTTTTGTAAAAGCAGTGTCCTGATCTTAGTGGCCAAATGATGAAGGAACAGGCTGCCCAGGAGAGTTGTGCAGTCTCGCTCTCTGGAGATACTCCCGAGCCACCTGGATGCGTTCCTCTGTGATCTGCTCCAGACGATCCTGCTCGGGCAGGGGGTTGGGAGAGATGATCTTTGGAGGTCCCTTCCAACCCCTAACCTTCTGTGATGATGATAATAGCAAAAGATCAGTCCTGTGTTTCCAGGTCAGCACTGGCATGGTAAAATTTGCCTTCTCAGAGACTGAGTGCAGTGGTATTGAATCCAGTTAACTAAGCAGCACTTTTGTTATGAATACCATGTGCAGCGTTAAAGTACTGCAGTGAGCCCTGTGTGATTACTAAAGCTGCTGAACATGTCAATGTTGCCCTTTCAACTTTACTCAGGTGCTGTGTATGTTAAACAGAAAGGAGTCTACTGTTGTGTTTCAGCAGGCACACAACCTGCAGGAACCAGGTTTAGAAGAAACTCACTTCACAGTAAATTTAAGTTGTAACACGTGTGGAAGTAACAGAGCTTTGCCTTTCTGAGGAGCTCCTTCTGCACATATGAAGACTGTCACATGAAGACTGTCAATGACATGTTCACAGCCACGAAGGAGAGCACCAGCAGGTATTTTTGGTGTAAAACTGAAGCACAGGTAGAGTGAAGAGCTTGTCTAATGTACAAAACCTTCCATGACTAGTGCAGGCAGTGCTGATTGTATCTCCTCTCTGAAGAGAGACTGAGAGCCCTGGGGCTGCTTAGTCTTGAGAGGAGACTAAGAGGGGATCTGATAAATGTCTGTGAATATCTGAGAGGTAGGTGTCAAGTGGTGAAGGCCAATCTCTTTTTGCTGGTGCACAGTAATAAGACAGGGAACAATGAATACAAACTGGAACAGAGAAGGTTTCACCTCACCATGAAGAGAAACTTCTGTACAGTGCATGTGCTGGAGTGCTGGCACAGGCTGCCCAGAGAGGTTGTGGAGTCTCCTTCTCTGGGACTTTCAAAACCTACCTGGATGCATTCCTGTGTGGACTACCCTGAGTGATCCTGCTGTTGGCAGAGGGGTTGGACTGGATGATCTCTGGAGATGCCTTCCAACCTCTAACATTCTGTGATTCTATTCATGGATCTGTTTGAACTGTTGCCTCAATTCTGCAAATGGCCTGTGGGCAGTTAGAATGGTTTGGGTTGGAAGAGACTGTTGAAGGTCTTGTCCAAATCCCCTGCACTGAGCAGGGACATCCTCCACTGGATTGGGTTGCCCAGAGCCTTCTTGAGCTTGCTGACCTTGAAGATCCTTGGAATGGGCCTCAACTACTTCCATGGGCAACTCGTTCCAGTGTTCCACTACTCTTATGGCAAAGAACTTGTTCCTAATGTCCTCTTCTCTCATTTCATCCACAGCCTCCCTGGGCAACCTGTGCCAGTGTCTCCCCACCCTCACTCTAAAGAACTTCTTCCTAACATCTACTTTGAATCTCCCCTCTGCCAGGTCAAATCCATTCCTCCTCATTCTGTCATTACAAGACCTTGTCAATAGTCCCTCCCCAGCCTTCCTGTAAGTCCCCTTCAGATACTGGAAGGCCTCTCCAAGGTTTCCTCCAAGCTTCCTCAGTTTCTTAATGTTGTTCTTCTGCAGCCCTCACAATTTAAAATTACTTAGAGCCATCTGCAAGTTTGGTGAAAGAGAGTGCTGCAAGGTGATGCAGCTGTATTAGTTGAACTTCAAAAGCCTCTCTTTAAACATGGTGGTTTAGTTGGTGAGTAAAACTGGTGCTATGACAAAGGTGCAGGTGTTTGCTCCTGAAGAGAAGGTAGCAGACCTTCTGGATTTCTTCCCTAACAGGGAAGAACCATGGCCAAACCCAAGCCAAAACATAAACCATCATATTCTCAGAAGTAATGCAGCCAGTAAACTTTTCATGTGAGTAGCTATTCTGAGAAGACTCAGCCTGGAATTAGATTGCCTCATTTAAGTTCAGTGTGTAGAAGAAGGTATTAGAAAGGTGGAAAGTGTAGGCAAAAAGTGTTTTCAGAATCACAGAATTAACCAGGTTGGAAAAGACCTCTAGGATCATCCAATGCAACCTATCACCTAACCCTTCCAATTAACTAAATCATGGCACTAGGTGCCTCATCCAGCCTCCTCTTAAATACCTTCAGGGATGGGGACTCCACCACCTCCCTGGGCAGCCCATTCCAGTGCCAGTCACTCTCTCTGTGAATAATTACTTCCCAACATCCAGCCAGTACCTCCCCTGGCACAACTTGAGACTGCATCCCCTTGTTCTGTTGCTGGGTGCCTGGCAGAAGAGCCCAACCCCACCTGGCTGCACACCCCCCAGCTCGCTCAGCCTCTCCTCACAGGGCTGTGCTCCAGCCCCCTCCCCAGCCTTGCTGCCCCTCCTGGACACATTCCAGCACCTCAACATCTCTCTTGAATTGAAGGGCCCAGAACTGGACACAGCACTCAAAGTGCAGCCTAACCAGCACTGAGTACAGGGGCAGAAGAAAAACTCCTATTTGATATGAAAAAGAGGAGTGAGTTATCAAATCCTAAGTCCTTTAGGAAGAACTTCTTTACAGTGAAGGTGGTGAGACACTGGCACAGGTTGCCCAGGGAGGTTATGGCTGCTCCCTCCCTGGAAGTGTTCAAGGCCAGGTTGGATGAGGCCTTGAGTGACCTGTTCTAGTGGGAGGTGTCCCTGCCTATGGCAGGGGGTTGAACTGGATGATCTAGTTGGTCTGTTTGACTGGATAGGGCTGGGTGCTAGGTTGGACTGGATGATCTTGGAGGTCTCTTCCAACCTGGTTGACTCTGTGGTTCTATCTTTGAGGTCCCTTCCAACCTAAACCATTCTATGATTCTAAGTGCCATAGCTTCCAGTGCCCTAATTTGTAGGAGTTGCATTATTCCACAGAATGGTTCAGCAAAACAACAGTCATGATAAGAGGCGAGGAGAATGAATACTTGTTTTGATTTGATGCTTATTGCTTTGAGATTTACACAGCCTCATAATAACACTTAGCAGCCATCTGGTTTCCAGAGGAAACAAAACTTTTTTCTCTCTTACTGAAAAGGCTAGGACATAACATGCACCATTTCAAGTCTCATTGTCTGGAAATGACATAATGACTTTGTGTTTTCAAATTATTAATTAGTGATTAACTCCAAAAACCAGCAGGTTATGCCAAGTCTAGGGGAAATGCAATGTATTTTGTGCATCCTTGCAATTCCTGCCAGTGAGGAATGAAATTAAAGGAGTGGAAAAATGAGCAGAGATATTAAAGACATCAAGTACCAAGTAACTTGCACTTCTAGTTTGTTTTAAAAGGTATAGCTTTCTTTTTTGTGTTTTGGGGGGGAGGTTACATCTATAAAGATGCAGGACTGTAGATAATAGAATCAACCAGGTTGGAAGAGACCTCCAAGATCATCCAGGCCAACATAGCACCCAGCCCTATTCAGTCAACCAGACCATGGCACTAAGTGCCTCATCCAGGCTTTTCTTGAACACCTCCATGGACAGCAACTCCACTACCTCCTTGGGCAGCCCATTCCAATGCCAATCACTCTCTCTGCCAACAACTTCCTCCTAACATCCAGCCTAGACCTCCCCTGGCACAACTTGAGACTGTGTCCTCTTCTGTTGCTGCTTGCCTGGCAGAAGAGACCAACCCCACCTGGCTACAACCTCCCTTCAGGTAGCTGTAGACAGCAATGAGGTCACCCCTGAGCCTCCTCTTCTGCAGGCTGCACACCCCCAGCTCCCTCAGCCTCTCCTCATAGGGTTTGTGTTCCAGGCCCTTCACCAGCTTTGTTGTTCTTCTCACAGTATCACAGTATCACCAAGGTTGGAAGAGACCTCACAGATCATCAAGTCCAACCCTTTACCACAGAGCTCAAGGCCAGACCATGGCACCAAGTGCCACGTCCAATCCTGCCTTGAACAGCTCCAGGGACGGCGACTCCACCACCTCCCCGGGCAGCCCATTCCAGTGTCCAATGACTCTCTCAGTAAAGAACTTTCTCCTCACCTCCAGCCTAAATTTCCCCTGGCGCAGCCTGAGGCTGTGTCCTCTTGTTCCAGCACCTCAACATCTCTCTTGAATTGAGGAGCCCACAACTGAACACAGTACTCAAGGTGTGGCCTGACCAGTGCTGAGTACAGGGGAAGAATAACCTCCCTTGTCCTGCTGGCCACACTGTTCCTGATGCAGGCCAGGATGCCATTGGCTCTCTTGGCCACCTGGGCACACTGATGATACACAGATATTATTTTCCAACAAATCCTATTGTGGATGTTACTCAGACTACTCTGTGCTTGATTACATCCACCTGAGATATGATCATGAAAGTCAGTTCTCTTTTCATGGTGGTTGTAGGCTGTACCTGTTGATGAATCTCGGGTTAGTTGTCTCTTGTGTTTTCAGCTTACACAAATGATGCTGTGATGCTGTTATTATTTGAGGATCTGAAAAAGACAAAATACATTTCAGCCTTACAGTCCATCCAGTTCTGGGCCCTTCAATTCAAGAGAGATGTTGAGATGCTGGAACATGTCCAGAGAAGGGCAACAAGGCTGGTGAGGGGCCTGGAGCACAGCCCTGTGAGGAGAGGCTGAGGGAGCTGGGGGTGTGCAGCCTCCAGAAGAGGAGGCTCAGTGGTGACCTCATTGCTGTCTACAACTACCTGAAGGGAGACTGTAGCCAGATGGGGTTGGTCTCTTCTGCCAGGCAAGCAGCAACAGAACAAGGGGACACAGTCTCAAGTTGTGCCAGGGGAGTCACTGTCCCTGGAGGTGTTGAAGCAAAGCCTGGATGGAGCACTTAGTACTCTGGTCTAGTTGTTTGGGCAGAGCTGGATGATAGGTTGGAGTGGATGATCTTGGAGGTCCCTTCCAACCTGGTTGATTTTATGATTCCTTGTAAACTGTAGAACCCATCTCTCTAGTGGCAGAATGAGATCTGACTATCCACAGAAAAGAAGCCATGTGCTAATACTGCTTTTATGGACCCTCAGGTTGGGATTGCTTTACACTGGAAGAATGTTGCCAGTGCCTAATTTGTGGCACATTCATTTTATGTTCTAGAACCATAGAATGGCTCAGATTTGGAATGGACCTCAGAGATTGTCTACTGAGACCCCCCTGTCATAGGCTGTGATGCCTCTCAACTAGACTTGGTTGCCCAAGACCTCATAGAATCTGACCTTATATGCCCCCAGGGAGGAAGCAGACACAACCACTCTGGGCAGCCTGTTCCAGCGTCTCCCCACCCTCATAATGAAAAAAATCTTCCTAAAATCCAGTCTAAATCTACTCTCCCTCAGTTTAAAACCATTCCCTCTAGACACCCTTAGGAAAAGTTCCCCCTGCAGCCTCCCTATAGGATCCTTGCAGGCCTTGGAAGGCAGCTCTAAGGGTCCCCCCAGAGCTGGCTCTTCTCTAGGCTAACTACAGCTCCCTCAGCCTATCCTCACAGCAGAGTTGCTCCAGCCCTTGGGTCATTCTTGCAGCCCTCCTCTAGACTCACTCCAACAGCTGTGTCTAAATGCTGCATTTTATTCCACCTGACTTTTTTTCCCCCACCCCAGACTATTTGGCTTCTATTAAAAATAAACACTATTCATTTATCTTAAAATCTAATTTAGAAAATTGAGTTCTCATTTGAGGCCCTTTTTGTTTTGTTCTGCATGTTGATAAATGCCATTATGGAATGAAAATACTGAATCCCTTGTAATTATTTCAGATTTGAAGCTCTAAGAATGGAAGTAACTAATTACATAGTTCTTTGAATTTTACATACTGTTAAGTAGGGGTTTTATTATATTTGGGAAATTATAGGAATCTCACTAAGCCAGAAATGTATTAGACAAAGATGGTGAAGTTTGTGGTTTAGCTAATTCCTAACATCTCCACGTTCCTTTGCTCTTACTTTAGAGCTATTGAGCCCCTCAGTTCAAGTAGGATAATCCAGCAGAGAGCCACAAAGATGCTGAAGAGAGTGGAACATCCCCGTTATGAAGAAAGGCTGAGGGAGATGGAGCTCTTTAGCCTGCAGAAGAGGAGCCTGAAGGGTGACTACCTTC
Organism: Pogoniulus pusillus; assembly: GCF_015220805.1. Taxonomy (NCBI): domain Eukaryota; kingdom Metazoa; phylum Chordata; class Aves; order Piciformes; family Lybiidae; genus Pogoniulus; species Pogoniulus pusillus. The sequence continues at coordinate 2,739,800 of NC_087277.1, forward strand.
ATGGTTATAGACATGTGAAGGGCAGTGTCAGGTGCATAGAGCCAGGCTCTGCTTAGTGATCATAGAATCATAGAATCAACCAGGTTGGAAGAGACCTTCAAGATCAGCCAGTCCAGCCTATCACCCAACCCTATCCAATCAACCAGACCATGGCACTAAGTGCCTCATCCAGGCTTTTCTTCAACACCTCCAGGCACAGTGACTCCACCACCTCCCTGGGCAGCCCATTCCAATGCCAATCACTCTCTCTGGCAACAACTTCCTCCTAACATCCAGCCTATACTTTCCCCGGCACAACTTGAGACTGTGTCCCCTTGTTCTGTTGCTGGTTGTCTGGCAGAAGAGATCAACCCCACCTGGCTACAATGTCCCTTCAGGTAGTTGTAGACAGCAATGAGGTCACCCCTGAGCCTCCTCTTCTCCAGGCTAAACAACCCCTGCTCCCTCAGCCTCTCCTCATAGGACAAAAGGGGCAGCAGGTACAAGCTGGAGCATAGGAGGGTCCAAGGAAACATAAGGAAATTTTTGTCACTGCAAGGGTGAAAGTGCAGTGGAACAGGCTGCTGAGAGAGGTTGTGGAATTTCCTCTGGAGGCTTTCAAAACTGACCTGGATGCTTATGTGGGCTAGTCCAGGTGATCCTGCTCTGGCAAGGGGCTTGGACCAGGATGATCTTTTCAAGGTGCCTTCCAACCTCTAACATTTTGTGAGTCTGTGGATGGTGGATTTTTTCCATGTGTGTCTTTTACATCACCTACTGTGTTTAAAGTTTTTCTTCTAACTGTGTCATGAAGTTACAGAGCTGTTCAGGTGCTTACTTTTTATTGAGATCGATCCAAAATCAGCACTGAATTCTTCATACCAACTCTGTATCTTTGATCATGTTATTAGACATCAAATTTGAGCTGTCTTCCAGCAGCTTATTTTTCAGCACTATTCTGCTTTGTTAGCATCAGAAAAAAAACAGGGGGTTGGGGGAAAAAAAGAATGCTAATTTGAAAAGGAACAGCAACCTGTGGGATAAGTCATCAGTTCACTGCTGATTTCTGGACCTAAAATGTCCAGATGCCTTTGGGTTTTTTTTTGCTTTAATTGTGTGATGATATACAGAGGTGAGAGGTTTCCAAACAAATGATGAAGAATCTGCAGCTACAAACAGAAACAGAAAATATTAAACAGAAGAAAAATAGACACCTTAATTTTCTATAGCAGTACAGAGTTTCTCTGCTGCATGAGAAAAAATGTGGGTATTTGGTCTTGAAACTGGTGATGTAAAATTACAGTGAGTAATGAGTATGTATTCCTCTGATCCCTTAATGTACTTGATGTGAGGTTCCTCTTTCATCGTAGCTAGCGTGCTGGCCATTAAATACGCTGCAGCAGCATCATTAGTGGCTTCAAAGTGCTCCTACTTGCATCCCATTTTTCCCTCCAGCAGGTGAGTGAGGAGAGTGATTAGCAAATACCAGTATCTGTCACTCACTACTCGTGTGATTGCCAGAGAAGTTCTGTGTTTGGATTAAGGGCTGCGTTGGAGCTGGAGAGTGAACTTTTGCTGCCCTTCATTACTCTGAAAAGCTTTATGCTCTGAGCATGACTTGGCCATCTGTAAGATAAAATTCATCCTATCTGGGGTGTGTTGGAAACTGCTTTGCTGTAGCAGTACTTGATAAAGGAAATAGGCTGTAGAGAAAGGTTTCCTGAGTAATGGAGAATGTGTTACTTAAATGTTTGAGATCCTCAATAGTGAGATTAGGACATGCAAAGAAGCTCCTGTTGCTTGCCTCTGCCCCAGTTTGCTAGGTCTGGAGGAAGGGATTCAGTGGAAATCTCTGGATCCTAATTTATCAGAGAAGTTCCCTGGACAGAGCAGCACGACATAGATGTTGTCTGACAGGTGTTGACTGGTTAGAGTAGATGTGTCTATTTCTTGTTCTTCTAGGCTGAGTTATAAAAACACCTACAGGAGCAAAAAGAGAGTGAGAAATATTTTCCTCAGTTAACACCTTTCATTCTGATGTGGCTTATTGGTTGTCAGGGATTTTTCTATATTGGAGAGGTGAATATCAAAAGTTAGAGTAGCTTAAGCTTTAGAAAACAACATGAACATGGGTTTAAAAGAAGAAAAAAAAAGAAGTTCCAAGTATTTCAGGCATTTTTTCTTATTGATACACTTGCATAGATATAAAAATGAATGTCATGTCTCATAGATGTATGAACATCAAATGGTTGACTTTTTATTATGTAGATAGATCAAGTTTTAGCAAAAGGCACAGAATTAAGAAGCCATTGTCTTAAAAAATGATGCCTTCTTTTCATTTATCTCTTTTAAAAGCCTGTAAATTTAAACATTATTTTCCGACTTAGCTATCAGAAACAGTCATCATAGAATCATCGTCATAGAATCAACCAGTTTGGAGGCAGACCTCCAAGCTCATCCAGTCCAGCCTAGCACCCAGCTATCAGAAACAATCATCATAGAATCCTCATCATAGAATCAACCAGTTTGGAGTTAGACCTCCAAGCTCATCCAGTCCAGCCTAGCACCCAGCTATCAGAAACAGTCATCATAGAATCATCATCATAGAATCAACCAGTTTGGAGGCAGACCTCCAAGCTCATCCAGTCCAGACTAGCACCCAGCTATCAGAAACAATCATCATAGAATCCTCATCATAGAATCAACCAGGTTGGAGGCAGACCCCCAAGCTCATCCAGTCCAACCTAGCACCCAGCCCTGGCCAATCAACCAGACCATGGCACTAAGTGCCTCAGCCAGGCTTGGCTTCAACACCTCCAGGGACAGCAACTCCACCACCTTCCTGGGCAGCCCATTCCAATGCCAATCACTCTCTCTGCCAACAACTTCCTCCTAACATCCAGCCTAGACCTCCCCTGGCACAACTTGAGACTGTGTCCCCTTGTTCTGTTGCTGGCTGTCTGGGAGAAGAGACCAACCCCACCTGGCTGCAGCCTCTCTTCAGGTAGTTGTAGACAGCAGTGAGGTCTGCTGCTCCTCCTCGAGTGTGCACACCCTCAGCTCCCTCAGCCTCTCCTCATAGGGAGAGCAGAGCAGCTGGATAATATTTGCATCAATGCTACTCATGTATCATGGGGAAAATTACATTGCCAGTATTTCAAATGAGATTGCCAGTGGTTTCAAAACTAGTTTTATAGAAGTTAGCAGATAGGAGTCAGAGAGAAATAAATGATGGGTTTAAAAACTAGCAAATATACCATAAACCAGGGGAAAATGCTGCAGGGATAATATTTCTGAAGAAGCAAACAGGAAATTGCCCTTGTTTGCTCCATTATGTGTAAGAAGACTACTGATAAACTACCACTGCAAAATTATTCTAATGCAGGAGGTTATCTACAAGCATCACAGATCCATCTGTGAGAGTTTTGTGCATAATGTCCTGTTTGCTTAGAAGGCTTAAGAATTTTCTCCAGAAAGATTGGTGCAGTGTGATGCTGTGGCAGTTCTGTGCTGCTGCTGTCATTTTAGTAGGGTGTTGAGTCAGGAGACTCATCTTGTCACCTCTTCTTCCTCTGGCACCAGAAATACACTGAGCAGCATCTGGTGTAAAACTGTTGTGACTGTAGGTCAGGTGAAGACAACTAAGGGACACAGGAAGTCTTCTTCTCCTGCCATACCTTTGTGTTTGAAATATCTCTCAGGGAATTTGGCCCTCCTCATTTCTTTTGCTTTGATCTGTTATGTACAAGAACTGTTGTGTACAAGATTTGCTGACTGGGATACCACCTTCTAGGGAGTGCTTCTGGAGCGGAGTGTGGCTAAGTTTGTTAAGTACATGGTCAAGATGGAACAATAGGAGGAGGAGGAGCAGGGCTCCAACAGTTAGTGTGTACAGCTTATGCAGTTGGCTCTGTTGTTGTTAGCACCTGTTGATAGTTTCCAAAATGTGGTTTCACCTGGAATCAAACTTCTTTTTGGAATCTTCTGTGTGGAAAAGTAGTTAGGCACAGAGAGAATCACAGGAAACATTCATTTGGAAGAGACCTCAAAAATCATCTAGTCAGACCTTCACCCCAGCACTGAAGGGTCATAGAATCAAAGAATGAATCTTGGAGTGGTATAGGTTGGAAGGGACCTCAAAGATCATCTAGTTCCAAACCCCTGCCATAGGCAGGGACACCTCCAACTAGACTAACACTATACCATGTCCCTAAGTGCCAGGTCCACATGCTGGGGTTCATTTGTGGTTAATCATAGAATCAGCCAGGTTGGAAAAGACCTCCAAGCTCATCTAGTCCAACCTAGCACCCAGCCCTATCCAATCAACTAGACCATGGCACTAAGTGCCCCATCCAGGCTTTTCTTGAACAGCTCCAGGGAAGGAGACTCCATCTCCTCCCTGGGCAGCCCATTCCAATGCCAGTCACTCTCTCTGACAACAACTTCCTCCTAACATCCAGCCTAGACCACCCCCAGCATGGCCTCTAGGGAGGTTGTAGCCAGGTGGGGTTGGTCTCTTCTCCCAGACAGCCAACAGCAGAAGAGGGGACACAGTCTCAAGTTGTGCCAGGGCTGGTCTAGGCTGGATGTTAGGAGGAAGTTGTTGGCAGAGAGAGTGACTGGCATCGGAATGGGCTGCCCAGGGAGGTGGTGGAGTTGCTGTCCCTGAATGTGTTCAAGCCAAGCCTGGCTGAGGTACTTAGTGCCATGGTCTGGTTGATTGGATAGGGCTGGGTGCTAGGTTGGACTGGCTGATGTTGGAGCTCTCTTCCAACCTGCTTGATTCTATTCTATTCTATTCTAAACCTACGTAGCAGCATGAGCCTCTACATGAAAACTGTCACTTGGCAGTTAGCTGCAAAGGTCTTTGCAGCTCATGTTCCACACACATCTGTTTCTCTTTTTTTTCCCCCATGCAAAGGAAACTTTGGCATTAGCAGTGCATTGCTTGCTAGTTTTTGAAACTCCTGTCTCCTTGAGTGTGTTTTGAATGGTCACTTTTTCATTCTTTCACTTCTACTGCTTGGAGATATCTTGGCCTTGGCTCTGAGAGCAGACTGACTATAGGCACTCTTGGTTTTGTTGGGGCCTCTTGGATAATGGTGAATGTAAAGAAGACAAGAGAATAAATGAAAGGGAGATTCCAAATAATTGGAACATTTTAAAGGTCTTTGGAAAGTTTCTATACAAGCACAGTTAATGCTGTCAGGCACCAAAGTGCCAAAAGACCCTGGCAGTGAAGAATATTAATCTACTTTTATAAAATCAAAGGGTTGGTTTGTTATTTTTTTTTGCTGTAAAGAAACAATTTGAATAGAATTTGACCCTTTCTACAATAGTCTGTGGGTCAAATTGAACCTACTATTAAAATTCTCTAATATCTTTCTTGTATTAGCATTTCAAAACTCAATTTAAATATTCACAGAGCTCTTTATTAAAAAAAAAAATTAAAAAAACTTAACCAAATTCAGGTAATTTCCTTCAACTTTCTTGATTGAAGGAAGGCAGTAGGTACAGATAGAAAAAAAGATGTACAGCTACGAGCAAAACCTGAAATCAATTATATATAAGAAATAACATAACACATGGAAAGAAATTAATCAAAAGGGAAAAAAAAAATTCTGCTATATGATTTTCTTGGTCTGCTACCTGCAGGCAAGGAACATAAATGAAATAAAGAAAACCCTCAGCATTCTTCTTATAGATAAGGGGAAAATTAATAAAAGTGTTTCCTTCCCACCAGATCCCCTGATGCAACTTCTGTTAAAAGTGAGTGGCTGCAGGAAGAACTTTAAAAAGAACTACTTTGACTTTTTTGTTACTTAGAGAAATAGACTTTTTTTGCTGTGTTTTTGCTGTTAAGCTCAGTTACATCAGGTTGATGTGGATTTATAGTGGCCAAAGAGCAACTTATTTCATGTCCTTCTTCTATTTAGTTGATTTTAAAAGCGTAGTCATAATACTTCTCTCAGTCTGAAAGTGAGAAATGGTTCATTCTGCCTGGGTGCTGCAGGGCAGATGTGAGGAGTCACTCACAACTTGCCACAATCTTCCAATCTGGACAATGTTATGGATGTTTAGCTAATTAACCGCTCTGCTGAGACCCCACCTGGAGTACTGCATCCCGTTCTGGAGCACCTGTTACCAGAAGGATGTGGATGTGCTGGAGTGTGTCCAGAGAAGGGCCAGGAGGATGCTCAGAGGCTGTAGCAGCTCTGCTGTGAGGACAGACTGAAAGAGTTGGGGCTGTGCAGGCTGGAGCAGAGGATGCTCTGAGGTGACCACCTTGTGGCCTTTCAATATCTGAAGGGGGCTACAAAAAAGCTGGGGAAGGACTTTTTAGGCTGTGAGGGAGTGCCAGGACTGGGGGGAATGGAGCAAAGCTGGAGATGGGTAGGTTGAGGCTGGACATGAAGAGGCAGTTGTTCAACATGAGAGTGGTGGGAGGCTGGACTGGGTTTCCTAGGGAGGTGGTTGAGGCCCCATGGCTGGAGGTGTTTAAGGCCAGGCTGGCTGAGGCTGTGTGCAGCCTGCTCTAGGGTAGGGTGTCCCTGCCCATGTCGGCGGGTTTGGAACTGGCTGCTCCTTGTGGTCCCTTCCAACCCTGACTGATTCTATGATTCTAATTTACACAATGGAGTGGATGGGTTCAGTATGCATGGGTAGGTAGCTTTTCATCCCTTGAGTATGGCTGTAAAAGCTTAACAGGAATTAAAGTATGAGCTGCCCTGGGAGGCAGTTGAGTCCCCCAGCCTGGATGTGTTTAAGAGTAGTTTGGATGTGGTGCTTAGGGCTATGGTTTAAGGTGAATCTTGTGGAGTAGGGTTCTAGGTTGGACTTGGTGATCCTGAGGGGTTTTGCCAACCTGCATGTTGCTGTGATTCTGTGAAATACTTTAGTAAGGTAAACAGAAAACTCAGTGGACTGAACAAGGAAGCATTCCTCGGGTAGGGTGTCCCTGCCCATGGCAGGGGGTTAGAACTAGATGATCTTTGTGGTCCCTTCCAACCCTGACTGATTCTGTGATTCATTCCAGATGAAGTGGGAGTGATTTGGGTTTATTTTACAAGTATTGATTTCTTAAGAAGTATATTTAACTGTTTTTTTCTAAACTAAAAGCCAACAGAGAAAGGCAGTATAGACAGTCAAGGTGCCAGGTTGGTGGGGTAGGGGAACAACTAGTTCAGCAGGAAACATACCTATCATTTTCCTTTCATTGTCATCTATGGTGTTAGCTGCAGAGTTGTGAACTTCCTTTCTCTGATTCATCAGGATACCTCTGACTGGAGGTTCTCCTTTTCAGGAGGGGAAGCCTCAGTGGTTGAACAGCATCTGGCACCCCTAGTGCTCAACAGAAGCTGAATATCTATTCTTACTGCTAGAGGATCTCCACCTCTTGTACACATCTCCTGTGTTTCATTAGTCACTGCTTTCGCCTTGGTTGGATGTGTAAGGCTGGGAATCACAGAATGTCAGGAGCTGGAAAGGATCTCAAAGGCTCATCTAGTCCAAACTCTCTGCAGAGCAGGGTCACCTATATCATCACACAGGAACATGTCCAGGTGGGTTTTGAATATCTCCAGAGGAAGACTCCACAACCTACTCTGGGCAGCCAAATAGTTGAGCCTGGACACTTAAGAAAATTTCTGTAAAACCCAAGAGAAAGCCAACCTCCCAGTGAGAAACTTGGGGGTATGTTTTAGGTAATGCCATGTAAAATATCTCCTCCAAAAGGATTGTTTCTGTTGAGTATATCCAGATCACAGTCTTTTGAGTTAACTGAAAGGCTGCAGGAGTAGCTAGGAATCATAGGATCAACCACGTTGGAAGAGACCTCCAAGATCATCCAGTCCAATCTAGCACCCATCCCTGTCCAGTCAACCAGACCATGGCACTAAGTGCCAATTCCAGGCTTGTCTTGAACACCTCCAGGGATGGTGACTCCACCACCTCCCTGGGCAGCTCATTCCAATGCCAATCACTCTCTCTGCCAACAACTTCCTCCTAACATCCAGCCTAGACCTCCCCTGGCACAACTTCAGACTGTGTCCCCTTGTTCTCTTGCTGGTTGCCTCTCAGAAGAGCCCAACCCCACCTGGCTACAACCTCCCTTCAGGTAGTTGTAGACAGCAATGAGGTCTGCCCTGAGCCTCCTCTGCTGCAGGCTGCACACTCCCAGCTCCCTCCACCTCTCCTCACAGGGCTGTGCTCCAGGCCCCTCACCAGCTTCATTGCCCTTCTCTGGACACCTTCCAGCACCTCAGCATCTCTCTTGAATTGAGGAGCCCACAGCTGGACTTGTCTAGAGCCCTAAATTGCTCTCTGATGGCTTCAGCCTGACTTCCATATTTAAAATGAAACAAGTGGAACCCTCTTTTATAGTTTTTAATGTTCCTAACCAAATTGGACACTGGAATGGGCTGCCCGGGGAGGTGGTGGAGTCGCCGTCCCTGGAGCTGTTCAAGGCAGGATTGGACGTGGCACTTGGTGCCATGGTCTGGCCTTGAGCTCTGTGGTAAAGGCTTGGACTTGATGATCTGTGAGGTCTCTTCCAACCTTGGTGATGCTGAGATGCTGAGAAATTTTTAGTAAGAAAAAAGTTCTCTATGTTGTGAGTCAATGTGAAGCATTTGCCTGCTGGTTGTTATGTGATTGTTTGTATGTAGAAGAAAATGTTCTTGTTGAAACTGATTGATTTTCTGAGGCCTTTCTCTCAGTCTGTAATCTGTGAGCATCACAGGCTACCTGTATTTTACCGTAAGCTGGTGACAACTGTGTGGCATCATGTTTGCCAAGGAAATGCTGGATAGCTCAGCTCAGAACATGCAAAATGCATGATGCTGATCCAGTGAATTTCAGGCCTCTCTGATTTATCAGAGTTGTTATTATTTAATGCTGCTGCTACTAATCATTCTCATTAACCTCTCCCCAGCCACTCACTGTCAAGTACTGTAGGCTTTCTGAAGCATTCTTAATTCATTAAGAGCACTGATTTATGTTGCTGCTCTGGGAGTGTAGGAGAATATTGGTAGGTGAAAAGGAAGCTTAACCACTTAACATTTTCATAAGGTAATTATTTCAATGGTACTTCCCCACTGCAGGGTACATGCAACTTAAGTGAAAAGCACTGGACAGGAAAGCATAGATGTGTGCTTAATTTAAGCGTGCATTTAAGTGGTTTCATGTAGGGAGAAATCTGATGACTTTGGGTGTGAGGGCTGATTACAGAAGTTACTTAGTTTAATGTTACTGAATTTCAGTTATTTTATTACAGGGCTCATGCATTGATGTGTCAGGACAAACATGTTTGAGGAGTCCGATGCTCAAATTAGAGTAGTCTTTGTTTTAGCAAAAGCATCTTTGGTTAAGTGCATTTAAGCTCTCTTTTGTTGCTTTGTTCCCAGGCTTTGCCAGGTGCAGAGTTCTACACTTTGGCCACAACGACCCAAAGCAGTGCCACAGGCTCGGGATGGTGTGGCTGGAGAGCAGCCAGGAAGAAAGGGACCTGGGGGTGCTGGTAGAGAGTAGCTGAAGATGAGGCAGCAGTGTGCCCAGGTGGGCAGCAGAGCCAATGGCATCTGGGCTGGCTCAGGAGCACTGTGGCCAGCAGGACAAGGGAGGTTCTTCCCTTGTACTCAGCACTGGTCAGGCCACATCTTGAGTGCTGTGTCCAGTTCTGGGCTCCTCAATTCAAGAGAGATGTTGAGGTGCTGGAATGTGTCCAGAGAAGGGCGAGGAAGCTGGTGAGGGGCCTGGAGAACAGCCCTGTGAGAAGAGGCTGAGGGAGTTGGGGGTGTGCAGCCTGCAGCAGAGGAGGCATAGGGCAGAGCTCATTGCTGTCTACAACTCCCTGAAGGGAGGCTGTAGCCAGATGGGGTTGGTCTCTTCTGCCAGGCAAGCAACAACAGAAGAAGGGGACGCAGTCTCAAGTTGTGCCGGGGGAGGTCTAGGCTGGATGTTGTTAGGAAGTTGTTGGCAGAGAGAGTGATTGGCATTGGAATGGGCTGCCCAGGGATGTGGTGGAGTCACCGTTGCTGGAGGTGTTGAAGCAAAGCCTGGATGAGGCACTTGGTGCCATGGTCTGGTTGACTGGCTAGGGCTGGGTGCTAGTTTGGTCTGGATGATGTTGGAGGTCTCTTCCAACCTGCTTGATTCTATGATTCTAAGTTATTACAGTTCTTAGGGTATTGGTTTGATTTAACTAAATGTGTCCTCTCGAGTGTTGTGATAGCATTTGCTGCTCCTTGTGTAAAAATTGCCACTTAGCTCTCTCTGTTTATGTCATACATTTGCAGTTACGTTAAAGGGTATGCTTGTTGGAGAAAGGTTTATTAATTTGCTTAGCATTTTAGTGCATTAATAATTATAGGGGAAAAAAAATCCCAACTTGCATCTGCAAATCTGGTACAAATTGGGGAGCAGAGTTGGGATTTCTCCATGCTGCTCTGGCAGGTGGCCTCAATCAGAAGTAATTTTCTCCATGAAGGCACATGCAGCTCATTCCTCAGCCTCTCCTCACTAGCTATTGTTATTTGCATCAAATAGGTGCAGTGATTTTCCAGAGTGGACTGCTGTGTCCACTAAGGCAGGCAGATTTCTGCCACAGTGACTCTTTAATTTCTGTCACTGTACTGCTTTCTTTTGTCTCTTTTTTATCTGAAAAAAGATGTTTTTGATCATATCAATACATATCCTTTGGATTAAGTGCCAAGTGAATAAAGAAACTACCTAATCCCTCAAAATCTCCCATGTTGCTACTGCTCAAGTGTTTGTCTTTTCTATAAAGAAACTCACTGTTTTTTTCAGAGCTTCATGCAAAATCTAGAATAAAGGAATGGAAACTTTATTTGCCTTCAGTACCCTCATTTAGGATTAGCAAGTGAGCTTTTGCCTAGTGTGCTTAGGACTCCCTAACTGAGAATGTGAAGCGTTTCAGAATCACCTCACCTGGGGTTGCATCACTGGAGAGGTTCAAGAAAAGACTGGCTGAGGCATTTAGTGCCATGGTCTAGATGACTGGATAGGGCTGGGTGCTAGGTTGGACTGGATGAGCTTGGAGGTCTCTTCCAACCTGGTTGATTCTATGATTCTGTGATCACATTGCTTTACAAGGTGCTAGTAGGAAAAGAATTGCTGAGATGAGAAGACAACCATCTAGACTGTCTCTGGAGTTATTACTTAACTCAATTCTTAAACCATTTCGGCTTGAAGTTTTACTGGTTTATTTCAGAGTCTAATCATATCTCAGAGCTGTTTGCTGTCAGGTCACTGTGAAAGATGAATTCCAGTAGTAGGAATTACTTGGATTTACGTTGCTATGACATTATGGCAGTGGTTGGTTTCAATGCCAAACTTAATCAGCAGTTATTGAAAAGCATTTTTCATTAGAATGTGGATGGGATCTTAACCCTGTCCCAGTTGAGAAAAAAGCAGACATAGCCAACATGAGCCAGCAGTGTTCACTTGAAGCCCAGAAAGCCAGCCAGATCCTGGGCTGCATAAGAAGTGTGGCCAGAAGGTTGAGGGAGGTGATTCTCCCCCTCTACTCTGCTCTGGTGAGACCCCACCTGGAGTACTGCATGCAGCTCTGGAGCTCCTGTTACAAGAAGGATGTAGATGTGCTGGAGCATGTCCAGAGACGGGCCATAGAGATGCTCAGAGGGCTGCAGCAGCTATCCTATGGGGACAGACTGAAAGAGTTGGGGCTGTGCAGGCTGGAGAAGAGGTGACCACCTTGTGGCCTTTCAGTATCTGAAGGGGGCCTACAAAAAAACTGGGAAGGGACTTTTTAGGCTGTGAGGGAGTGACAGGAGTGGGGGGAATGGAGCAAAGCTGAAGGTGGGGAGATTCAGACTGGGCATGAGGAGGAAGCTGTTGAGCATGAGAGTGGTGAGAAGCTGGACTGGGTTGCCCAGGGAGGTGGTTGAGGCCCCATCTGTGGAGGTGTTTAAGGCCAGGCTGGCTGAGGCTGTGGGCAGCCTGCTCTAGGGTAGGGTGTCCCTGCCCATGTCAGGGGGGTTGGAACGAGATGATCCTTGTGGTCCCTTCCAACCCTGACTGATTCTATGATTCCAAGTGTGTCTAATTTCAAAACATGAACCATCCCTGAATTTCTGCTATACAGGGAATCAGTGAACAACCTTTGTGCTATTTTTGGGCACAATATATTGTCTTATGCCGCTGTGTGGCCAGCCTAGACTATGACTCCATATATGTTGTGCCATAGGTGCTTAGTAATGTGATTGAGAGAAGTAATGGATGTAAGGTAAAATATAGCACTCAATTGATTAAACTCTCCTTGGATTGGGATAATAAATTAAATTAATACCAGCTGGGTGAAAAAAAAACCCAAAACACTTTCTAGGAACTGTGTTGTGTTTAACAATTTATTTTTGACATCAGAACTCTGCATTTTTAGGCATTTGAAATCAGGGAAGAAGTTGAATAGATGCTGTGTAGGTTGTTTCCTCCATGGAGCAGCTAGTAAACTAAAACCTGACTTTTGTGGCTTTGAACCAGATAAACTCTTAGTTCTCTAGTTGATTTGATTTACTGATATCAGTAAGAGGGTGTTGGAAACACGTGGCTAAATTAGGCAAACATAAGCCTGCAGAGTTTGTCAGTTTGCATTGGTCAATAATAGGCAATTTAATACACTTTTTACTGTGAGGTTGGGAAAATATTTGTCTTCATTTATTTCTGTGCAAGTCGTTAGATGGAGGAGTAAGAATAGAGAGTTTAGTCTGTTTGAATTGGGTAGTAAGTGGCTTTTGATTTTAGTGTTTTCTTTCACCCACTCTGTGATTGAGTGGTAATTAAGAGCCACAGAAATCAGGCATCAGTGTTTCACACGAAGCTAACAACCAAGAAATACTTCATTTTGCTCTTGTTATTGGGGGTTGGTCTTACTCATGTTTAACAATGCCTTACTCTTCAGTTAAAATTAATCAGTTTAATCAAAGTTATCATTGAATCATAGAATCAACCAGGTTGGAAGAGACCTCCAAGATCAGCCAGTCCAAACTAGCACCCAGCCCTATACAGTCAGCTAGACCATGGCACTAAGTGCCTCAGCCAGGCTTTGCTTGAACACCTCCAGGGATGTCGACTCCACCACCTCCCTGGGCAGCCCATTCCAATGCCAATCACTCTCTCTGCCAACAACTTCCTCCTAACATCCAGCCTATACTTCCCCCGGCACAACTTCAGGCTGTGTCCACTTGTTCTGTTGCTGGTTGCCTGAGAGAAGAGACCAACCCCACCTGGATACAGCTTCCCTTCAGGGAGTTGTAGCCAGCAATGAAGTCACCCCTGAGCCTCCTCTTCTGCAGGCTGCACACCCCCAGCTCACTCAGCCTCTCCTCATAGGGTTTGTGTTCCAGGCCTTTCACCAGCCTTGTTGCCCTTCTCTGGACACCTTCCAGCACCTCAACATCTCTCCTGAATTGAGTGGCCCAGAAGTGGACACAATTACCAGTTTATAGCTCTGGGCATGAGCTGAATGTATTGGAACACTTGAAAAATGAAGGACAACTCAACACGAATAAGACAGAATTTGTCCCAAGGGTTAGGTTGTAGATGGGTGAATTGCTCCCTCCCTGCAGGTGTTCAAGGCCAGGTTGGATGAGTCCTTGAGCAACCTGTTCTAGTGGGAGGTGTCCCTGCCTATGGCAGGGGGTTGGAACTGGATGATCCTTGAGGTCCCTTCCAACCTAAACCATTCTATGAATTAGTCAAGGCAGCAGCATCCTGAAATTTAGCAAACTCTTTATTCACTGATCCCTCAATTTCAACTCAAGTCCTCCTGCTGGTTTTAGAAGTGAAGCATCTGCTGAGCTGAAGCTCTGATGCATGCCCACATGTGACTTGAAAAACTCATAATGTTCATTAAAGACATATGGCTGCCTTTGAAAGGGTGCAAAGGGTGGTCTTTAGCCATCTTTATACATGGCAGAGTTTTATGTGTGCCCTACAGTAGTGTATTTTTTGTTCCATTCCTGGTTTATGTATACAGTTGTTACCAGGAGTACACACCAAGAAATGACATCACATTGTTGGTGTCACCCAGTAATAATGTTAGGGAATCTGCAAGGTAGGCTTTGATGGTTTGTGCAGACCCTCTCATGCTTCCATTTCTGGTGTGGAACAGGTCATACATAAGCTGCCCTCTCTGCTCTGCTGTGTGCTAGTGCTTTGTTCTCTGTTCTGTGCCATAACCATTCTCTGTTCCCTGTGCATAGGCAACATGACTAAGAGATGCAGTTAATAGGTAATGGATGCTTACTACCTAGAGGGAGATTGTAGCCAGGTGGGGATTGGTCTCTTCTGCCAGGCAAGCAGCAACAGAACAAGGGGACACAGTCTCAAGTTGTGCTGGGGAAAGTCTAGGCTGGATGTTAGGAGGAAGTTGTTGTCAGAGAGAGTGATTGGCATTGGAATGGGCTGCCCAGGGAGGTGGTGGAGTCACCATGCCTCAAGGTGTTGAAGCAAAGCCTGGATGAGGCACTTAGCGCCATGGTCTGGTTGACTGGTTAGGGCTGGGTGCTAGGTTGGCCTGGATGATGTTGGAGGTCTCTTCCAACCTGGTTAATTCTGTGATTCTATGAAATCCTTTATTTCTTCAGCCATTATCATAGCCCCTTATTTGAGGAGATCTGAGTGACAGCAAGTGTGGGGCAGTCTGCATCCACAAAAGCAAGTTCCTTTGGTCCGATTCTCAGCTGGCACACGGAGTCATATTTTCATGTAAGCTCTGTTAATTCATGGAACACCAGCTGGGAATCTTGCTCTCAATTGCAATAAAAAGCAACCATCTCATTCCTCTGAAGCAAGAACCTAGCCTAAAGTGAATTTTGCTGCTTTATTAAATGTAGGTAGTTCCTGGTTCATCATAAACGGTACAAAATTAGGGCGCAGTCAATATTTGATTTCTTCTATAAATGTATCCCAATGCAACAGAATCATTTCTGCATTGTATCTCAGCATGATAAATTATATAGGAATAGTGTGTTTAATACAGGAAAACTATAATATAAATACAAATTACTTTTTTTTTCATTAGCTAGCTAGCTTTCATTTTGAGGAAGAAATCCTCAGTCAATTATAAATGAGGCTCTGCTTTCATTGGAGAGTGAAATATGTGATTTCTTTTTCTTCTTCCCCAAGCCTCCACCATGTATAATGAAATCTCTCTTTTGAAATCCAATCTTAAGATGGGTTTTGAAACATAACTGACATTTAATAAAATCATAGCTAAATTAAAACCTGCTCAATTATTTCACATCGCTGTTTGAATCTGGAGGGAAAATTCTACACCTGTGCAAGATGTCTTCAGCAAATAGTTGCTGTTAAGCAGTGACTGTGAACTGTGTGTATAGAGGAAAGAGGAAGTTTTAATTCTTAGCTGCATATCAGTGGGTGGTTTGTGTTAGAGATCTGTCAGGCACTGGCTCTTCTGGACGATCTGTAGCAATAGGGACCCTAGGTAATTAGAAGTAGAATCGAAGACCTCAGGCTGCTGGTTCAAATTCAGGCTTGTACCCTGCTTCTCTAACTCGTTTGAGATCTGAGCTAGTAGTTGACTGTGCATTGTTTTAGGAATTTTGTTCCAGCTTAAAGGCAAACCTAAGTTTTACCTTTTTCTTCATGACAGAAGTCTGTAGTGCAACTGCTGAAGCTGAGGTAGATGTAGGGACAGGAAGGAGAGGAAAAAAGGAGGCTCAGAAGTGATCTCATTGCTGTCTACAACTACTTGAAGGGAGGCTGTAGCCAGGTGGAGTTGGTCTCTTCTCCCAGGCAACCAGCAACAGAACAAGGGGATATAGTCTCAAGTTGTTCTGGGGGAGGTCTAGGCTAGATATCAGGAGGAAGTTCACGCCAGGGAGAGTGATTGCCATTGGAATGGGCTGCCCAGGGAGGTGGTGGAGTTGCTGTCTCTGGAGGTGTTGAAGCAAAGCCTGAATGAGGCACTTAGAGCCATGGTCTGGTTGATTGGCTAGGGCTGGGTGATTGGTTGGACTGGATGATCTTGGAGGTCTGTTCCAACCTGGTTGATTCTATGATTCTAAGTGCTTCTGAATGGCTGATTCTATCATTCTAACTTGTTGAGTCCCATCTGCTGCCTGGGAGTCTGTTGTTGCACTGTCTAGCAAGCGAATGCTCATGAGTACCGTCAGGTGCTGGTTGAAGCAAAGCAGCAGAACAAGCTGCAGTTTATACTGTCAGTGTCTTTGGCAGTAATTCCCTCTTGTCAGTACTGTTCACTGGAGAAAGGAAGTCCCTAATGTGAAACTATTAAGCACTGCAATTCAGCATCAAAAAACAATGTCTACCAAACAAAAGAAGGCTCTTCACTGTCTACATGGATTTACAAGTAGCGCTTTGATTTCCATTGTTGAAACTGTGTTCACTTAGTACTAAAGCCTGATGAATAATTAAAAAGACCCCATGGAGAAGTACTATTAATAATATGTATTTATTAATAGCATTTTGCTTATCCTGATGAGAAGTCATCAGGAAAACAGTCACTTTTCCTTTCAATTTCCATAGAATGGTAGTGGCCCCAGTTCTGAGGATAGCTATGGAGGGAAGAACCAGCTAAAAGTCTTCTAGTTATAAGCTCACTAAGGTTTTATTTCACCTTGTCCTGTTAGTTGGTTTTGCCACAGTGTTCCTGATTCTTTTTAAAGGGCCCCTTGAGGATGCCATTGAGGATGAAGAAGAAGAGTGCCTGTCTGAGGAAAATGATACTATCTCAAAAGAAGACTTTCCGTTGGAGGAAAGCTTTTCTACAGAGTTTGAGCCTGAAAATCTGAGCTGTGAAGAAGTGGAATACTTTTGTAATAAAGGTAATCATTGCAGCCCACCTCTTTGGAGAACACTGGCCAAATTGTGTCCCCACTGCTCAAAAAAAGATTTCTCTTGGTTTAAAATAACAGCAAAAGCCCTGTTAATAGTACCTTAAAAACAGGAGTGGTGCTACGCCTGGCAAGGGGTGGATGTTTTAAATGCATTGGAAGTTGTACTTGTCAGGGAGGTGAGTCATTTTGCCTTGAAAGTTTCCTTCCCAAAGTGTTATATCCTCCATATTTAACTGCAGAGAACAGGCATCAGAATTCAGTTATTATCAGCTGTGAATCTAGCAGTGCAGTATGTCTGTTCCTTGCTGCTTTGCCTAGGAAACGCTGCTAGAACAACAGATTGTCTGTAGAGTCAAAGATTAAAATAGAGCTTGTTATAGAACTTTTTATGCATGGTAGGAAACCAGTGATTTGTGAAAGTATAAGTTTTCAAGTAGCAAATGCCTTTTGGATGCGTTTGTTACTTGCAAATTGCTGCAGAGAAGAGAGATTTTTAGCACAAGCCACACCAAGTTCTTCTTCCCCAGTGTTCAGTCTGCAAGGTTGTGGTGTTTCCCATTCAGCTGCCACTAAAAGTGCATTCTCCTGTTATTTAGAACATTGATTTAACCTTCTTCCTGCCAGATTTCTGCTTGATTGCTTTATTGTTTGTCTTCTGCAGGTAAGGATGCCTATCAAATAGCTGGAGTTATTGTGGTGACATTCTTCTGTTAGCACACAACCCCTTCAGGCATCTGGGTATCGATGATTTCTCTGTCTTGCCATACGTTCCAGACACTGACATACATTTGCTCACGATAGCTTGATGTGCTCTTGCATTCCCTACATGCAAATGTGTTTCCTCTCTGTCTTCTGTGTAGCTTACAGACCTTTGAAAAAATACTATACTTCTTGTGCTACAGGTTCTTGAGACTTACTAAGCCACCCTAAGCAGTCAAAGCAGCCCACTCAATACAGTCTAGCAACTACAAATCTTTGAAGGGAGAGAGACCAGATTATGAATGGGAATGCTTTGCAAACAAGGAAAGTTAAGTGCTGTTACAACTGCACTGTAAGCAAATGCTACAGTTACTCTGTGTTCATGTCTCAAGAGAGCCAATGGCATCCTGGGCTGGATCAGGAACAGTGGCCAGCAGGACAAGAGAGGTTCTTCTGTCCCTGTACTCAGCACTGCTCAGGGCACACCTTGAGTGCTGTGTCCAGTTCTGGGTCCCTCAATTCAAGAGAGATGTTGAGGTAATGGAACGTGTCCAGAGAAGAGCAGTAAGGCTGGGGAGGGGCCTGGAACACAAACCCTGTGAGGAGAGGCTGAGGGAGCTGGGGGTGTGCAGCCTGCAGAAGAGGAGGCTCAGGGGTGACCTCATTGCTGTTTGCAAGTGCCTGAAGGGAGTTTGTAGCCAGGTGGGGTTGATCTCTTCTTCCAGACAACCACCAGTAGAACAAGGGGACACAGTCTCAAGTTGTGGCAGGGGAAGTATAGACTGGATGTTAGGAGGAAGTTGTTGGCAGAGAGAGTGATTGGCATTGGAATGGGCTGCCCAGGGAGGTGGTGGAGTCACCATCCCTGGAGGCATTCAAGAAGAGAGTGGATGAGGCACTTAGTGCCATGGTCTGGTTGACTGGATAGGACTGGGTGCTAGGTTGGACTGGATGATCTTGGAGGTGTCTTCCAACCTGGTTGATTCTATGACTCTTCACATGCCTTTCAAGCACCATTTTGCTTAGCTGATTGAAAAGTACCCTTCTTGTTATTAGCATTACTAAACAATCATTTTGACTACCATCCTTGAATACTGTGTGCTGGTTTGGACCTCTCCCTACAAAAAGGGCATGTAGCTGCTGGAGCTTGTCCAGAGGACAGCAAAGCTGGTGAAGAGCCTGAGGACAGATCTTGTGAGGAGTGGCTGAGAGAAGTGGGGTTGTTTAGTCTGGGGAAGGAGGCTGAGGGGAAACCTCCTTGCTCTCTACAGCTACCTGAAAGAAGGTTGTAGTGAGGTGGAGGTTAGTTTCTTCTCTCTAGTATTAAGTGGCCTCAAATGTACTCTCATGGCCAGGAATGCCAGTGTCATCCTGGAGTATATTAGAAGGGCTGTGGTTAGTGGGTCAAGAGTTCTCCTTCCCCTCTACGCTGCCCTGGTGAGGTCACATCTGGAATGTTATGTCCAGTTCTGGGGTTCTCAGTTCAAGAAAGACCTCAGGGAACTGCTTGAGAGAGTCTAGCAGAGAGCCACAGAAATGATAGAGTGGAACATCTGTACAAGGAGAGCCAGAGGGAGCTGGAGCTCTGCAGCTTGGAGAGGAGGAGAGTGAGGGGTGACTTCATTCGTGGTTATAAAGATGTAAAGGGTGAGTGTCAAGGGGATGGAACCAGGCACTGCTTGGTGGTGCCTAGTGACAGGACAAGGAGAAATGTGTGGAGATTGAGGCAAACTGCAGATACCTTCAAAGGTGGGAAAGCTGCTTGTAGATCTGTGTTTTCTCATGTGCCAGGTTTCCTTTCCTTGGACAACAGCAGAATTAGTCTGGGAATCCTATCATATCCTCTGTGTTCTTCTCTTGCTAGTATGGACCACTTCTAGAAAGTAAGGTGATTTTACTGGATATAAATATTCATCTGTCCTGTGTCCCCATTTCCCTCCCCTCTGTCCCAGAAGAGAAGGACAAACAAGTAGTGGGGATTCCTGCAGGAATCAGGAGATGTGGGCAGCAAATGGCACAATTGTTGTACTTCCCCAGTTATGTAAGCCACCTGAAACCAGAGGATTTTAACTGTCCAAACTAGGCACTGAAGACAGAAAGTTACCTGACTCACCATTTATTTAGATGAGTGAAAGCAGAGGATGTACATGTTCAGAACTTGTTAACTTTGGCTTTTTGACTGAAGAGATTTTCCTGGCAAACAATGCCTGATAGTATTATAAGCAGAGAGCAGTCTCTTATGTCTGCACTGCAAATAGCTAACCTTTATAAAGCCATGCTTGTCATTCCCACCTTATTCATTTCAGTTTGTGAGATTGATTCAGCAGAACAGTTGGCAGAATTAGAAGGCAAAGGCAAAAAAAAGCCAAGTGTGAAGCAAAATTAATCACATTGATTGAGCTATGTGTCATTTACAACTTCTCTATTTTCAAAACCATGACTTTGGGCTATTATTTTTCCCTCCTTTTGCTCATTAATGGCTTCTAGGACAAGGAATCTGAAAAATTCTACCACTGTGCTCTGCCCCTTGCCTCTCCCCCAACCTAACCCCTTTTGCCACAAACCTAAAATATGCTACATATCATTGAATCACAGAATGGTCTGGGTTGGAAGGGACCTCTACTCCAACCCCCCCACACACACTTGTCAGAGACATCCTCAACTAGATCAGGCTGCCCAGAGCCCTGTCAAGCCTCACTTTGAGTATCTCCAGGAATAGGGCCTCAACCACCTCACTGGGCAACCTGTTCCAATGTTCCACTACTCTCAAAGTAAAGAACCTGTGTAATGAGTAATCATTCCTATGTAGTCTTCATTTACACTTAGATGTGAAGAAGTGAACACTATTTAGGCATGTAAATATTAAAAGCAAACCCAGAAATGATCAATCAGAAATTTTTCAGGGATTGGTTTAAACTTGCAATAATGAATTTGAACTTTAGAATGAAGTTTCCCATCCAATAATGTTTCCTTTCTATTTAGAAGAGCATAAAACTAGATGGCAGTTAGAAGTTCCATTTGTCTACAATTTGGACAGTGAAATGAGGGGAGAGGGAGTATTTTGGCAACAGCAGTAATAATAACAACAACAACACAGCCATGGTGTTTTTCCACTGCAGAAGCTACTCTGGTGTCAGTCTTTGGAGCAGAAACAAAGCTTTGGTAGGAGGTAGCCTCAGTGATACTGCATTGCCTTTTGTCAGTTTGTGGCCATTGAAAATTGCTGTTAGTGCTTAGTTACTCCAGACCTCTGCACTGCAGATAAAGGCAGTATCTGATGGTGCTGTCCACAGCCTGCAACCTCCATGGCTGAGGATTTTTTTATTTCAGTGTGCAGATAATGAGTATCTGGAATCAGAGTCTGCATCATCAGATTAAGATTAATCCAGATTGAATTCAGAGCTGGAGGATTTATTAGATAAGTGCCAGTATTTAAATAGTGTGAATAAGGAGAAGGTAGCTGTCTTCCATGTGGAGCAGTGAAAAACTGAGGTGGCTGAAAGCCTGCTGTGGAAGCTAGGAGATAGTATATGTAGGTTACCTTTTGTCTTTTATAGGTAGGAGTAAGAGAATGAGGTGATGCTAACAGAGACAAGAGAAGTGACCTGCAGGACTGATGTGGCTAAGAAAAGGAGGGTGAATACAAGAAAGAGGGACAAACAGCAGAATAATACCAAAGCCAGGAAGCTGCAGGTGATAAGATGAAAAGCAAAGTATTAAATCACATTCATTTGGACTGTGAAGTAGTTTGTCAATCATAGAGTCAACCAGGTTGGAAGAGACCTCCAAGCTCATCCAGTCCAACCTAGCACCCAGCTCCATCCAATCACCCAGACCATGGCACTAAGTGCCTCATCCAGGCTTTGCTTCAACACCTCCAGGGATGGTGCCTCCACCACCTCCCTGGGCAGCCCATTCCAATGCCAATCACTCTCTCTGACAACAACTTCCTCCTGACATCCAGCCTAGACCTCACCCTGCACAACCTGAGACTGTGTCCCCTTGTTCTGTTGCTGCTCGCCTGGCAGAAGAGACCAACCCCTACCTGGCTACAGCCTCCCTTCAGGTAGCTTTAGAAAGCAATGAGGTCTGCCCTGAGCCTCCTCTTCTGCAGGCTGCACACCCCCAGCTCCCTCAGCCTCTCCTCACAGGGCTGTGCTCCAGGCCCCTCAGCAGTTTCATTGCCCTTCTCTGGACACCTTCCAGTATCTCAACATCTCTCTTGAATTGAGGAGCCCAGAACTGGACACAGCACTCAAGGTGTGGCCTGAGCAGTGCTGAGTACAGGAGCAGAATAACCTCCCTTGTCCAGCTGGCCACACTGCTCCTGATGCAGGCCAGGATGCCATTGGCTCTCTTGGCCACCTGGGCACACTGCTGGCTCATCTTCAGCTCTTATCTACAGGTATTTTCAGATGCCCAAGTAAGCCCAAACAGCTACCTACATGGATATTTGTTTTAACCTGTGGTTGCTGTCACTCTGCCTAGATACCTTTAGGAAAAAATGCAAAAGTACTCTGAGAGCAGGCAGAGTATCTCTGAAGAGGCAATGCCCCTTCCTCTCTAAGCAACAAGAGTAGGAGCCTTGCCTACTATGTAGGGGTGGGAACTGGCTAAACAAATTACAGTTCCTTGTGACCTTCCTAGCAGAAGTGTTCAGTGAGGGATTAACTTTCAAAGGAAAAGTTATCTTGAGCAATGAGAGAGATCACTTGAGATTAGTAGATAGTTAAGTAGCCGTGTTCAGAGAATGAAAACAGCAAGAACAGGAAATGGAGGAAAGACTATTATCAAGAGAGAGAATGTGGCCTGGTTCCAGAAGAAAGAGGCAAATGGAATGTACATAGCTGATAGAGAAGGCAATAGCAGTTTCTCTGTACCATGCTTGACAGCAAAATGTTGTTGAATTCTCTAATTCTTTGCTTGAGCATAGATATTGTGCTTCTAAGTCCTGGTGTATACTTCCCATAGTTACTCCATCACAAAGCAGCATTGGTACCAGCTCTCAGGGGAAGGAGATTCAGTGACCTTAGCAGTACTCCTGGCAGATTGGCAAGCAAATGGCTTTTGTTTCTGACTCTAAAGTGTTGTGTTCAGTTGGTGACACAGGAAGGTATGGAGGTTGCATAAGGGAGGATCACAGGATGTCAGGGGTTGGAAGAGACCCAAAGAGATCATCCAGTCCAAGCCCCTGCCGTAGCGGGACCATACAATCTAGCTTGGGTCACACAGGAACACATCCAGACAGGCCTTGAAAGGCTCCAGAGAAGAAAACTTCACAATCTCTCTGAGGAGCCTGTGCCAGGGCTCTGGGACCCTTACAGTCAAGAAGTTGCCCCTTTGTGTTGAGCTGCAACCTCCTGTGCTGCAGCTTCCATTCATTGCTCCTTGTCCTATCCCAGGGAGCAGTGAGCAGAGCCTGTCCCCCCTCTCCTGACTGCCAGCCCTCAGATGTTCATAAGCATTGATTAAAACCCCTCTCAGTCTTCTCTTCTCCATGAAGAATGGTGAAGATTGATTGTTTCATGAGGCAGTGCTTTTTGGATCTATTTCACAAACTGCTGTGTATGCCCATAGCAAATCAGTGTTGATGCCTGGTTGCAGTTCCTGGTACATTCCTTATTTTGATTTGTGGAGGAAGAGAGGAATGAAGGCAGTCCAGTGCTGTGTGAAACTCATGTAAGAGTTTTAAGGCAAGAAGTGTATACCTGCTGCCAGATTCTTCTATTCTGATTGGACAAGAGGTGATGCACTCAACACTGGTCAGCCCACACCTTAACTACTGTGTCCAGTTCTGGGCTCCTCATTTCAAGAGAGATGTTGAGGTGCTGGAAGGTGTCCAGAGAAGGGCACCAAGGCTGGTGAGGGGCCTGGAAAGCAAACGCTATGAGGAGAGGCTGAGGGAGATGGGGGTGTGCAGCCTGCAGAAGAGGAGGCTCAGGGCAGACCTCATTGCTGTCTGCAGCTGCCTGCAGGGAGGTTGTAGCCAGGTGGGGTTGGGCTCTTCTGCCAGGCAAGCAGCAACAGAGAAGAGGATACAGTCTCAAGTTGTGCCAGGGGAGGTCTAGGCTGGACGTTAGGAAGAAGTTGTTGGTAGAGAGAGTGATTGGCATTGGAATGGGCTGCCCAGAGAGGTGGTGGAGTTGCTGTCCCTAGAGGTGTTGAAGCCAAGCCTGGATGAGGCACTTAGTGCCATGGTTTAGTTGACTAGACAGGGCTGGGTGCTAGGTTGGACTGGATGATCTTGGAGGTCTCTTCCAACGTGGTTGATTCTATGGTTCTATGATTCTAACCAGCTCTGAGTGTTCTGCACCTGTACAGGATTTTGTTAGTAGCCTGCCAGACCAGTTTAGGACTGGGAATTTTATGTTAAACCATATGACCTGATTGTGCAGCCAGGCAGAAAGGCTGTAGTGCGATTCTCCACCTAAGCAAAAGCATACACAAACCTGGCTTCTTCTGTGCATTAATCTTCCCTCTCAGAATTCATGTGCAGAGCTATCCTGCTGCCATCTGTAATGCCAGCCATACTCTTAACCCCCTGGAAATTATTCTCTGTCTCCTTTTTCCTCTGGAGTATGACTTTGTGTGTGTAAGCCTGTGTATATCTGTGCAAATAACCTTTGCCTTTTTTGTGTGAGACATCTCATGACTAAGAGTATGTTTGCTGTTTTCTGTGTCTGCATCAAAAAAGTAGATTTGTGCCTCTTTTCTTTTGTCCACTCACACTTTTTTTAACAAGAAACCTTTTAATCAATAATGCTGGGGTTTTTTTTCCCTTTTCAGCATTGGATTTCATGACAAATTTCTACCTCTTTATCTGTAGCAAGTGGAAGTAGGATCAGCATAAGGCAGCTATACCATAATCACTCTGAGCTCAATAAGGAGATCTTTACAGGCAACTTTGTTCATATTTCTTAAGGGGATTAAGAAGCTCAGCTTTTTAAATTCTTGCATATAACACTGACATTTTCAGTGTGTGTTTGGACCAAGGAGTTCAAAGAGAAGGAATAGAAAAGAAAAGCCAATATGACTTTGTTTTTTACCTTGCTGGAGGAGCTGTTTGTGCAAATCGCCTATAAGCTTATTGACCTGAATCTTTGACTCCTTGTTTTCTCTGGATTTGGCTGGAGTGTAGACACTGATGGAGCACTGATAGAGGTGATTGCACAGCCCTCGGCTTTGCTCGGCACCAGACAAGCCCCCTCCCTGCACCCGACATTATCTTTCCCATTGTGGCAATGCTTCTGTTCTCCTGCTTCTTATTCCTTGACTTTAAACAAAAAAAAAATATTTGAGTTCATTGCATTTTTTCTATGTAGGCTTCCCAAGTGAATGAAGGACAGACCAGTTCCTCTGGGTAAGCAGACAGAGGAGGGCATGTGTGTATGATGGTGTATTTTCATCTCCTAAGATAAGAAGAATGTTCATATGTTCATAAAGAACTCACAGTGCTGTTCCTTCCAAACCCACATTAGTTACCTCGTACTGATTTGTGTGCTTGTTTGTGAACCTGTTTTGGACTCCTCTGTTCCCCAGTGTGAGGGTTCCCATCTGTTTCACTGTGTCCTGTTCAGCTGAGACAGGTGTATCTGTGCATCTTCCATACTGTTGGTAAGATACTGAATATGGGCAAAGAAAGGAAGGCAACTTACTGAGAAGCAGCCTTCAAAGTGTGCATATTGGACCATGGCAGGATGAAAGGAGACTTTCTTTCCTTCTGAGCATCAGTATTTGTCTTGTGCTCTACCTGTTATGCTTTCCCATTTTCTCCTGTTACTGGACCTCAGATGACCACCTGTTTTCTTGCTGGAATAGAAACAAGGCACCTGAAAAGGTTGGAGGTTGGAGTCACCATCCTTGGAGATGTTCAAGAAAAGCCTGGATGAGGCACTTATTGCCATGGTCTGGTTGACTGGATAGGGCTGGGTGCCAGGTTTGACTGGCTGATCTTGGAGGTCTCTTCCAACCTGGTTGATTCTATGATTTTGCACCATTCACTTAAGAGCAGGGAAAGGCATCCAGAACAACAAGCAAAGGTTGTCTGTCCTGTACTCATTATTTATTGCTAACCCATATATAAACCTCCCAGGCCATACTTCCAGTCCAACTCAATATCAACATCAAAATTTTACCTAAGTTCGACTTTCAATCAAGAAATTAAATAACTGATGTTCAAACAGAAAATTAGATCTCAAAAAGAAGCTAACTAGCTGCATTTCAGGAAGTAAATGCATAGATCTAAACAGAAAACAGTATTTTAACTGTGCAGAATTATAGTGAGAGAAACACTTAAACAGCTTGCTCAGCTCTAAGCAGTTTATCAGAGTAACTCCATCCTTTCCAGTCAGCACATTTTGCTTTTCTTCTGAACAATGAAGTTGTGAATTCTATCACATTTATGAAGAAAGGGATTATTTGATTACAAGTAATGTCCCTTCTAGAAAAGTCACAAAGTTTGAACTTGGATTGAGTTAAAATTTAACAGAATATGAATTACAGATTAATAAGGGAAATGTTTAAAACATGAAACGTGCAAATGATAGATTTCAGCATGTTCTCAGTTTGTGTTATATGTCCGTTAGTAATTTTAGCTGCAATCAAGATTCACTTTACCTTTTTTTTGGTCTGATTTGGTGTTCTTGACATAAAAATCCTGCGTATTTTTGAAGTTCTGAGACATTCCCTGGCCTCCAAACTAGAGTTGCTCACAGGCTGTGTACTAGGCAGAAGTCAACAGTGGGGATGTTGGCAGCAATTTAACTCTCAGTGGATCAGAAAAAAGTGAAGGAAGCAAATGCCACGTTTATGACATGGTTGGATAAATATTGGGAAGACAAATGTTATTGCTGGGTAGATCCCTTTAGATAAGGGGAAAAAGTATTTATTTATGACTGCTAAGTCTCTTTTTGGAGGTAACTCAGATGACCCTGGACCGGTTTTGAAACCATGTATGATCACAGGCTCACAGGATGTTAGGGGTTGGAAGGGACCCAAAGAGATCATCAAGTCCAACCCTCCTGCCAGAGCAGATACAATCTAGCTCAGGTCACACAGGAACACATCCAGACAGGCCTTGAAAGGCTCCAGAGAAGGAGACTCCACAATCTCTTTGAGGAGCCTGTTCCAGTGCTCTGGAACTCTTACAGTAAAGAAGTTCCTCCTTGTGTCGAGCTGGAACCTCCTGTGCTGCAGCTTCCATCCATTGCTCCTTGTCCTATCCCAGGGAGCAAGTGAGAAGAGCCTGCTCCCTGCTCCTGATGAGCCCTCAGATATTTATAGACATTTATTAAATCCCCTCAGTCTTCTCCAGAGTAAAAGGTCCCAGGTCCCTCAGCCTCTCCTCATCAGGTAGTGCTCCAGTCGCCTAATCATCCTCATAGTCCTCTGCTGGACCCGCTCCAGCAGATCTCTGTCCCTCTTCAACAGAGGAACCCAAAACTGAATGCAGTATTCAAGATGATATAATGCAGGATGTGTGGAAACACCTCTCTTGGTAGTGAATTGGCTGCTTTGGATCATAGAATAGAATCATAGAATCAACCAGGTTGGAAGAGACCTCCAGTCCAACCTAGCACCCAGCCCTAGCCAATCGGCTAAACCATGGCACTAAATGCCCCAGCCAGGCTTTGCTTGAATACCTCCAGGAACAGTGACTCCACCACCTCCCTGGGCAGCCCATTCCAATGCCAATCACTCTCTCTGCCAACAACTTCCTCCTAACATCCAGCCTAGACCTGCCCTGGCACAACTTGAGACTGTGTCCCCTTGTTCTGTTGCTGCTTGCCTGGGAGACGAGATCCTGAAGCACCTTCAATAAAAAATGACTTTGTGAGAACAGAGATACATTGCTACTCACTATGCAGCAGCAAGTGAAAATCACATGCAGGTGGGATGTGTTTTTGATAATGATGTCATCTGTGCATCACTTATCAAATGTTATTTTAGTGGTTGAATGAAGAATTCTCATGAGACACACAATACTGCTGCAGTGGAGAAGGAACAGGATTGTTAGCTAAGTCAGAGTAGGAACATGCAGGAGAGGCTTCAAACTTTGATTCTTCCTGGAGTGCCTCTGAAATGATCTCTGTTCCACTGCAGCTTCCTTTAGAATCTCATAGACTGTTGATTTCCACTGAAATAAGTTTTTAAACCGTGCTAAGCAAGAATCTTTGTTTGGGACATCTAAATATCATTTAAAGTGTTCTGCTGCTTTTCTGATCTGGTGCCTTGAGTTGTGTAAGTTTGAACCTCAGGTTGATACTTGAATATGTTTAAGAGAGTTAATAGTATTTGAAATTGTAATGGGGAAAGACTGGAAAGATGCAGGACTTTTTTCTCTGTCTTCCTTTAAATCTATCCAAGTAGCCATTATATGTCTGTGATAGTCATTTGTAGTACTGATACCACAAGAGCTGCTACCTAAATGTTAGCATAAAGCTCACTAAGGGAAGGAAAGCCTGGAAGACAATTTAGAGAATACTTTCACTCTTCTTTAGGGAAAAAAGAAAACATATTTGAATGAGAAATCAATGCCTTTAAAGAACTTCAGAAGCAAAATGTGACAATGAGAAGATGCCAGACATTTAGAGAAGGCAGGGCCAGACTCAGTCTAGGTGGACTTGCTGCACATCAGTGTCTTATTCCAGCAGAAAAATGGCATAGCTGAAATGGTTAGAAATAGCCAACACTGTTTTTTAACACAAACACTGTGCTGAAATGCCATTGTAGTAGAGGTGTTGTTTGATTAAGTACAATGGGTGTTTTAATATGAACCAGAATAGTTTCTGTACTGTTGTTTTGGGGAGTTAACAGCTTGCACACATACAGATATTCACCAACACATGAGTATTCATAGACCTTTCCTAAAGGTTAGGATAAAGACAGTACATGATTTCTGAGTTCTAAGAGCACTTAGGGCAACTAGTAACACACAGTTATTTCAAATGAGATTTCTCCCAGGAGAAATTAGGACTGTTAATCAGCATGACAGAAAACAATAATTGCTTGCAAAGAAGCAGAGTATTGAGATGATTAATATAATCTGAAATAAAATGCAGTGGATTAACATGTACCAAGTGCTGTTTTCTTTCACATAGGTTAGCAAATCAGTCAGCTGAGGGCCAGATTTTGTTCAGACTTCTTGTATTTGTAACATTAGGGTGTCTTGGTTGGCTTTGGTGGGCTTCACTGAAATGATTTCTGAGGTATATCAGATGAAGTGATAGCAGAGCCTGGTATTGGTAGCATCACATCTCTCTCTCACTGTCCTTGCAAGGCTTGCAGAATAAACCCATCTGCATGACACTGTAGTCTCTGAGGTTGTTTTAGCTTGTCCTCACACCAGATGCTAAATATGCCAGCATAGAAACACCCTTGCCTATTTATTTAGCATCTTTATTTGCAGAGTTCTGTTTCCAAGTCTAAAGCTTATTTAAAGACGTGGGGTTTAATTATTTGCATGTATTTTATACCTGAAACATTTCACATCTGCTGAAAACCTGCCCTTAAAAATGGAGCTTTCTGCTTGTTAAATATGTACATAGAATCCCTTAAAAAGAGGCAATCCACAAGAAGGACAGTAAAGTCCTGTTAGATCTTAAGAATAGTGTGTGCTGCCAAAAGAAAGTTACATTAAATGAGTGAAGTACATTGCATTTTTGTTTCAAGTTGGGTATGGTTTGTTTCAGAGCCCTGTCAGTGTTGCTTCTGAAGAGAGGTTCCTGGCAACAGTTCTCAGCTTACCATTTGTTCCCTTAGAATTCAAGAGCAAGGTTGTGAGTGTCTGTAAGCTCTGTCAGTGGTCAGAGGCATTGTGATGGAGGAAATAACAGAGCACAGCTTTTGAATGCTGACTTGCAGTTTCTGAAGTTCTGGAGTCATATGTACAGTTTTAGGATCCTTCATTGGTTGTGGCAGAAAGAAGGAGAATGTCCCTTCCCCTGTGCCCTCAAGAAAGCCTGCTCCTTCATGACCAGTTGCACTAGCCTGTTAATACACATCAATTGCATGCCTTGCATTGAAGTCTGCAGTCAGTGACTCCCCAAGTCTCTGCACCACACCTATGTCCTATTTTGGCATCCCAGGAGGCTTTGCCACCATTTCTTTCTGAATCAATTTATTATAACTGAGAAGTGATGCTTCACTCTCAACAGCTGTATTAGGATGTTAACAATTTGAAGTTTACATTTATGCTGCCAGCAAGAATGAACACAAACTGCATTTCAAACTTTTAACCTTCTCTCACTCAAATAGAAGCTGCCATGTGCAGTGTGTGACTGGTACAGTCCTTCAGCCAAAGCTATTTTGTCTGATGATAAAACCATAAGTGTATGAAGCTTGCACATTTTTCATCTCTTTTATGACCTTATCTTTTGTGAGCTGCTTCTGTGAAGGTATCCTGACTATAGGAAGCACCTGGCAAACATATATGATATCTATGCTGTGATAAGCAGTTGTGAACAAGAAAGTAGATCTGTCAGTTCTGAACTGTTCATTGTTACAAATGCTCTGTTGATTTAGCTGATTGCAAAACACATTGCAGCGTGACTAGCAGCTGCTGTAACGTTCCTAGACAAGAAAGTTCAATAGTTATATTGTATGAGACTTTCTGAAAGAGCCTAATACTGATAGGAACAACCTGGATTAAAACAGCAGGGCTGAGAACTGCTAACCCATCTGCTGCTTTAAAATACTGCAGCTACTTGCGGTACAAGCTGATTAAGGACAAATTGGGAAGTCTTTAATTTGTTAAAAAGATTAAAGTGAAATTACTTGTTAATATTCAAGGCTCCTTTCTTACTTGTCAGTGTTGTCAGAGATGTTAGAGTTCTCCTTCTCATGTCTCTGGTGAAGTCTCTTCTGCGATCTGCAGATTTCCCTGAGCGGCTCTACTGCTTCGCGGTGCAGCGGTTTAGGCTGTTTGCTTGCATCTGTGGCATGAAAATTGGAATAGTTTAAAAAATCACATTAAAAAAGCCCTTAGTTTTTGAAGAGCAACAGGAAGAGTTCATGCCAGTAAGAAACAGTAAGGTCAAGTTGAAAATGTTATTCATATTTCAGTAGTGGAGCTGTTAAACAAAGGCTTCCCCCCTTCCTTAGTTAAGCGGTGTTTCATCTGTTCAGCACTTCAGTGTAAAGCCTGGATGAGGCACTTAGTGCTGTGGTCTAGTTGATTGGATAGGGCTGGGTGCTAGGTTGGACTGGATGATCTTGGAGGTCTCTTCCAACCTGGTTGATTCTATGATTCTCTGATAGAGAAGAGATTTAGGTTGGATGTTAGGAGAAAGATCTTTACTGTGGAGGTAGTGGAGCACTGGAACAGGTTGCCCAAGGAGATAGTTGAGGCCCCATCGTTGGAGATAGTCAAGGTCAGGCTCATCAGGGCTCTGGGCAAACTGAATTAGTGCAGGATGTCCTTGCTGACTGCAGGGGAGTTGGACTAGATGGCCTTTGGAGGTCCCTTCCAACTCAAATTGTTATATGATTCTAAGGCAGAGATTTGTTTCACCTAAGTGTAGCTACCTAAAGTTTGGTTTCTAGTCGAAGCTCTGTTTTTCAGAGAATGATTCATTTTGACTATCCTGGGCACCAAGAGAAGTCTCTCTTATCTCAGGCATCCTCAAACACGATGAATCACTGTGGAGGCTTCTCTCTTCCCTTTCTAGGAGCACTTACACGAGTAGTCTGGACTAGATTGACTTGCAGACATCTAAAGTTAGAGGAGATGAAATCTTCCTGAATTGTAACTTAAATACTAAATATGAAGAAGTGTCTGAAAGTCCTGTAGGAAGTACACAGGAAAGCTGGAAAGGGATTTTTCATAAGGATGTCTAACGACAAGACTAGGGGGAATGGTTTTAAGATGAGGGAGATTAGAAGATCTTCAGTACAAAGGTGGTGAGACTCTGGAATTGGTTGCCCATATTGGTTGTAGATGCCCCTTCCCTGGTGATGTTTAAGGCCAGACTGAAGGAGGTCTTGGGCAACCAAGTCTAGTCGAGAGTCATAGGATTACAGAATGGCAGGGGCTGGAAAGGACCTCGAAAGCTCATCTGGTCCAGCCCCCTGCCAGAGCAGGGTCACCCAGAGCAGATCACACTGGAATGCATGCAGACAGTTCTTGAATACCTCCAGAGAGGGAGGCTCCACAACCCCCCTGGGTAGCCTGTGCCAGTGCTCTGTCACCCTCACAGGGAAAAAATTCCTCCTCAGGTTCACATGGAACCTCCTATGCCTCAACTTCTACCCATTGCCCCTTGTCCTATCACTGGGCATCACCGAACAGAGCCTGGCTCCAGCCTCCTGCCACTCACCCTGCACATCTTTATGAACACGAATGAGGTCACCTCTTAGTCTTCTCCTCTCTAAGCTAACAAACCCCAGCTCCCTCAGGCTCTCCTCATAAGGAAGATGTTCAACTTCCTTGATCATCTTTGTGACTTGAGTCATCCTTGCCTCTGACAGGGGGGTTCAAGGAGATGATCTGTTAGGTCTCTTCCAGTCTAAACCTATGATTCTCTTTGACTCACGACTAACTGTACTGTAGCATATATTATAAAGTCTTGGCACTGTAAGGTTTTTCTTTTTGCCCAGGAGATGGCTTCAGAATGGAGCAGCATAAGAAATCTGTGTTCTGTTGTGGTGCATTGTTGTGGTGGTGTGTGTTGTTGGTGTGGTGTGGTGTATGGTGGTGTTGTGTTGTTGTTCTTCTTGTGGTGTTCTGCTGTTGTTGTTGTGGTGCTGTATTGTTACTCTGTCTGGTCCTGGGCTCCTCCATTCAAGAGAGATGTTGAGGTGCTGGAAGGTGTCCAGAGAAGGGCAACGAAACTGCTGAGGTGCCTGGAGCACAGCCCTGTGAGGATGTGAGGAGAGGCTGAGGGAGCTGGGGGTGTGCAGCCTGCAGAAGAGGAGGCTCAGGGCAGAGCTCATTGCTGTCTACAGCTACCTGAAGGGAGGCTGTAGCTAGGTAGGGTTGATCTCTTCTCCCAGGCACCCAGCAACACAAGGGGACACAGTCTCAAGTTGTGCTGGGGGAGATCTAGGCTGGATGTTAGGAGGAAGTTGTTGGCACAGAGAGTGATTGGCATTGGAATGGGCTGCCCAGGAAGGTGGTGGAGTTGCTGTCCCTGGAGGCGTTGAAGCCAGGCCTGGCTGGAGCACTTAGTGCCATGGTCTGGTTGATTGTCTAGGGCTGGGTGCTGGGTTGGCCTGGATGAGCTTAGAGGTCTCTCCCAACCTGGTGAATTGTATGGCTCTCTGTGATATTTCAGGTGTATCACACACGGATGTAGAAGCTGGTGGATAATAGAAAATACCAATGAAAATAATTACAAATGCTTCTAGATGCAAACCAAAGTTTCCCTTAATGTAAATTGTACACATTTTGTTCTGCTCTATTTGCACAGGACATGCATTAATTCATGAAAACTTCATTATGAGAACCACGTAAGCCTGGGAAAGCAAGCTAATGAAAATTAAGCCATCTGCTAACATACATTCTCAAATCTTTCCTCATTTCTCAAATACTTAATTACTGTGTATACCTTAGCTGTAATTCTGCCCTTCTTTTGCCCTTCAGCCCTATCATTTCACATAAGTTTCTCCTCATCTTTCAACTCTAATAGTTTTGTTTGTTTGATATTTTGGTTGGTTGCATTGATTGAAAGAATGCTTCTATTTGCATACTAGCATCAAGTTTGCATATATTATAGCCTGGAAAAAAAAACAACTATTATAAATTGAAGCTAAAATTCACCATACTGAGGTTATTCTTCCTCTGTACTCAACACTGATCAGGCCACACCTTGAGTGCTGTGTCCAGTTCTGGGCTCCTCAATTCAGGAGAGATGTTGAGATACTGGAATGTGTCCAGAGAAGGGCAACGAAGCTGCTGAGGGGCCTGGAGCACAGCCCTGTGAGGAGAGGCTGAGGGAGCTGGGGGTGTGCAGCCTGCAGCAGAGGAGACTCAGGGCAGAGCTCATTGCTGCCTACAACTCCCTGAAGGGAGGCTGTAGCCAGGTGGGGTTGGGTTCTTCTGCCAGGCAACCACCAACAGAACAAGGGGACACAGTCTGAAGTTGTTCTGAGGGAGGTCTAGACTGGATGTTAGGAGGAAGTTGTTGTCAGAGAGAGTGATTGGCATTGGAATGGGCTGCCCAGGGAGGTGGTGGAGGCACCATCCCTGACGGTGTTCAAGCCAAGCCTGGCTGGGGCACTTAGTGCCATGGTCTGGTTGATTGGCCAGGGCTGGTTGCTAGGTTGGACTGGATGAGCTTGGAGATTTCTTCCAGCCTGGTCGATTCTATGATCTGCAAGGCAGGAGCATCCTGGGCAGTTAGTTCCAGAAGTAACTGTAGAAGTAGAAATATGAAGGTAGAAAAATCTGATTGTTTCTTCAGTCCACCAGGAGAGAAACAAACAAACAAACACAGAGCTCTGTTAGGTTGCTGCAAAATAACTATACAAACTCTTATTCAGAATCAGAGTTGATTAAAATCAGTTGCTGAGGCCACTTAAAGGAAACTTGATAGCTTTTTCAGCATGTGAGTATTTAGGAGTGTCTTCTGAAAGGTAGATCAGATTGAGCTGAAGCACATGAGCTGAGCTTCAAATACTTGGGTAAGGTTACACAATGTGTTCAGCAGGAAAAAATATCCTAATTATTCATGGTGTCTTCTAGCTTTAAGAGTAGATGTATGCACTGGACCAGGTTATAGAATCATAGAATCAACCAGGTTGGAAGAGACCTCCAAGATCATCCAGTCCAACCTAGCACCCATCCCTGGCCAGTCAACCACACCATGGCACTAAGTGCCCCAACCAGGCTTGGCTTGAACACCTTAAGGCATGGCAACTCCACCAGCTCCCTGGGCAGCCCATTCCAATGCCAATCACTCTCTCTGACAACAACTTCCTAACAACATCCAGCCTAGACCTCCCCTGGAGAACTTGAGACTGTGTCCCCTTCTTCTGTTGCTGGTTGCCTGGCAGCAGAGCCCAACCCCACCTGCCTACAGCCTCCCTTCAGGTAGTTGTAGACAGCAATGAGGTCTGCCCTGAGCCTCCTCTTCTGCAGGCTGCACACCCCCAGCTCCCTCAGCCTCTCCTCATATTTAGTACTACCCATATGGAACTATGTTTTGTTATCAAGATCTAAAGTGAGTATAGGATTGTGTTTGTGTGAGGAGTTTACCAGGCTTTCCCACTTTGGCTATGGAAAACTGTTTGCTTTATGAACACAGGGAAGAGTGAGGTTATTACAAGATGTTTCTTGTGCACATGAAATTAGTACTTCATAGTGTTTGTATAGAATCATGTACTTGAAAACTCTGGGTCCCAATCTTATCTGGTATAAATATAGCTCCAGTGATAACATATGGGGATCTGGCATGGTTTGTTGTAATCACATTTCTTTACCTATGTGTCTAATAAAAGCTTTTGTTATCGTGAGTGGGGGGGAAAATGGCAAGTTGCTACTTAATTGCTGTGCTTTTTAGCTCTTTCTTGTTCTCTTGTTGTCAAATCAATGAGCAGCCTGATTTATGGGTTCAGGAATACACAGCATTAGTTTTAGAGTGATGTCACTTGCCTGTGGGACGTAGTTTTCTAAGCAAATAGCTTCAGGATTGCTTGAAAAAAATAGAAACCATAATTCAGTCCTGCTTGACCAATGTAGTTAATTGTGTGGATCTGATTTTATTCTGCCCCTCTTCCCCCCCTTTCTTCATGCTATCTTCCTATGCAAGAGTTTTATGGAATGATTAGTTGTAAAGAAAAAAATCCACAAGTGCAATAATTAATGGCCTGGAAAAAAACCCTGTAGGTGCCTTTGAACACATTACTGTGGCCAGACTATTCTGTGTTACTACTTGAACCTCTCACCTTCAATGTAGTGCTTATTTCAAAGTAGTTTTGCATGGAGCTCACCTAGAACCTTTGTTTAACTGAAACAGCTTCACTTCCAGTAAGGATTGCTTCAAATAAAGATTAAAATGTGTCTTACAACTGTGTAGTGGAGCCTTGCTGAAGCAGACAGATGTCCTCACGTGTTGCTGGATGGTGAACATTCTAAAGTTGACCAGAAATGAAGCTGGGGAGGGGCCTGGAGAATAAATCTGATGAGGAGTGGCTGAGGGAGCTGGGGATGGTTAGTTTGACGAAGAGGATGCTGAGAGGAGACCTCATTGCTGGCGACAGTTACCTGAAGGGACATTGTGAAGAGGCTGCTGCTGGTAATTGGAGACAGAACAAGGGGGAATGGCCTCAAGATGAGAGTTTAGAGAGTTTAGATTGGACGTTAGGAAAAAGTTTTTCCATGGAGAGAGTGGTCAGAGACTGGAGTGAGTTGCCAGAGAGCTGATGAAGTCACTCACCCTGGATGTGTTTAAGGGTCGCTTGGATGTAGTGCTTAGGGTGAATCTAGAGTAGGGTTCTAGGTTAGACTTGGTGATCCTGGGGGTCTTTTCCAACCTGTATGTTACTGTGAGTCTATGAAATGTTGCATTCCTTTAAATAAGGCTTGACAGGAAGAAAATTATTATTATAGGGACTTGCTGGTAGCTTATGGCCTTTAAAGGCAAATATCTTAAACGCTGGAATACCATGGAGTAGCTCTCACTAGTTGCCTGAAAAGCCAGGGTGTGTAGTGGACCATACTTCTGTACTGTCACAAATCCACTGTGCATAAGAAACAGTTAAGTGTCACTTCCAGGAAGGGCAGAACTGAAAGCTTCTGTTCCTGGCGAGTAACAAGCTGAATTCTGCCTCTCCTTTGTGCATAGAATCATAGAATCAACCAGGTTGGAAGAGACCTCCAAGATCATCCAGTCCAAATTATCATCCAGCCCTATCCAGTCAACCAGACCATGGCACCAAGTGCCTCATCCAGTCTTCTCTTGAACACCTCCAGGGACAGTGACTCCACCAGCTCCTTGGGCAGCCCATTCCAATGCCAATCACTTTCTCTGCCAACAACTTCCTCCTAACATCCAGCCTAGACCTGCCCTGGCACAACTTGAGACTGTGTCCCCTTGTTCTGTTGCTGGTTGCCTGGCAGAAGAGACCAACCCCACCTGGCTACAACTTCCCTTCAGGTGGTTGTAGACAGCGATGAGGTCACCCCTGAGCCTCCTCTTCTCTAGGCTAAACACCCCCAGATTCCTCAACCTCTCCTCACAGGGTTTGTGTTCCAGGCCCCTCACCAGCCTTGTTGCCCTTCTCTGGACACCTTCCAGCACCTCAACATCTCTCTTGAATTGAGGAGCCCAGAACTGGACACAGGACTCAAGGTGTGGCCTGACCAGTGCTGAGTACAACATGCAAACTGAATGCACTTTTTGTGTGTTGGTTTCCGTAATTAGGTGCAAGTTGTTATTCTTTTGTTTGCCTTTTTTGTTTAAAGCAGTATGGAGTAAACACTGATTTCTGAGATTGATCTCTCCACAGAACTGCAAGGTTTGGACACTTGGGGCTTGTTGAATCACTGGGAACTCGCAGATTTTTGTGTGTCTACTAATATTTGTTTTCTCTTTTTCTGTTTATAGACGTGCATATGTTTTCACTTACATGTGTGAGCAGTCATTGGGCTATTGTAGGAGCTCTGCCTAAAAGTCACTGCTGAAAGATGTCAGTGCTGTGTCTCTTTTGATTATTTTTTTCAGGCAGTGAAGAAGCCATCCAGGAGGCAGCAGAAACTGATGGCGATGCAAGGTCAGAGAAACCAGGACAGCTTTCCGTGGAGACGGAAGATTGGGATGGGCCAGGTAGGAAAAAGCAACTGAAAGCCAAAGGAAATATCTTAACCAGGTTGCAGTAATTTAAAATACTACTATTTTAGTGTATATGTTCTGCTCTACATTGATATTTTATGGACTACTTCTTTTTATGACCCTTTGGAGTCCAGGAGATTGATTGGGTAAGTACAAAGATAAAATTCTGGAGTGAGAAACGGTCTTGACTGTAACATTATGTAGATTGTTCAATGTAAAATGCTTTACATGCCTGCTGGATACAGGGGAAAATGTTACTGCACAGAATTTTAGGATTAAAATCATCAGGTTTTTTTGTTCTATGGTTGTATTGAGGTAGAAGCTTTTCTGCTGTTTTCTGAGGCCAGAAGACCAAGCGTACACCTGGGCCACTCCTGAAGCTTTTTGCCTCTGTTTAGCAACACGATGACCTTAACCAATAGGTATGGTATCTACTGATATTTTCAAGGGGTTTGCCTCTTGTAGTCTAATCCAAACAAATTGTCATACCTGCTCAGTGATTTCAGTTGAAAGAGAAATCTGAGGCTGCAGTCAATGCAGTGTTTGAACTTCACATTAAAGCAGTAATTCATGGTACCGTTTTCCACTGTGCACAGTGAAGAGGATGCGAGCATAGCGCTACTGAGGTACAAGATGTGATGCTAATATGGGAACACTGTCCACCTGCATGTTCACTATAAATGTGTAAAGCCTCTGTTGGTGTTGTAAAAGTACTTTAAGCAAAGGTGTGAATGCCATTTTGCAATTAGGCAATTCTGCAGTTGAACTCAGTGCAGTGTTTTCATGGGTATGAACTCTGGAAAGGGCCTTAAAAATCCATTCTTTTGACTATTTGAATACTGCTTTTGGAAAACACTCATCAGAAGCCAAATATACTCTCAAAATAGCTGTCTCTCTCATGGAAATGATCCCTAAGAAGGGTGAGCACATCAGAGAAGAGTTCCAGAAGCTTTCTATCAATAATTTATAATGCAATAATATTATTTCATTAGGAAAAAAAAATAATATCCTATATTTCAATCACATTTTCATCCTTGCTTGAGTTTGCAAATTACTGTATGCTCTTCATGAAGAGAAGGACAAAACCAATGGTAATTTTCTGAAAGTAAATTCCTGAAAGTAGCTGGAAAATACAATGCAAACACAAAGGAAGACATAGTATATCTAATTACAATGATGTCATTTCAAATAGTTTTACTAGTAACACAGAACTGTGTTGATATTCTACACAAAACACTCTATGATGTTACGTGGAAACAAAATGTAGTGCTATAATCCCCTGCAGTACCTTTAGAGTAATACAAAAGGCATTTCTGAATGTAGCAGGATGGCCTTTTCCAGCACCATATTCGATTTAAAGTCTGCCAGTGATTAACATCTGGCTTGCTTTAAATTTAATTAGCAATAAGCTAGTTGAAATAGGTATTTTTTTCACTGCTTTTTGAGTTTAATGTGTATCAGCATAGTTCAGTATGCATTTTGTGGGCTGTTGCTGCTTTATACCCAAGCTAGATTAAGAGTTTCAGAGATATGTTTTATGACAGTATGGTGTAAAAACAGTATTATTCATTTTGTTGGGGAAAACCACAGGTGAACAGTCAAATATGTGTATTTCTTGTAGCATTTATTGGTAGCTTGGACATTGGATAAGCTGGAAATCTGAGCTGAATGTGGAAGAATTCCTTTTGCCTTCAGAAAAGTGATGGCTACCAACAGGAAATAAGCAGCTCTGTTTCCTTTAAATGAGCATATAACATGTGTGAAGAAAGGAGTGGATACATACCATGTGTCCTACTCTTCATCATGCATGATTCTTGAAATGGATTTGGTTATTTATTGACACAGAAAAAGAAACAATCAGCAGAAGATTTGGGGTTGACCACACAGTACCAAAAAAATAACACTTTTCACCTCTTTGAATCAAAACAAAGCATGAAATATTTTGCTTATTGAGGAATATATTTCAGCACAGCACAACTGGAACCATTAAAAACTTCTCTTCACCCAGCTTCAAAGAGCAGACCCTCATACATTCTTTATCTGTTCTGTCTCTGGTCACTTTAGTGAGATGGAACTCTCTCACAGTCCAAAAATGACTCTGTTCTGCATGATGCAAGCTGTTGTCAGCTGATAATGTGAACTGTGACAACTGAAGGATTCATACAAATGGTAGAGGTGTTTTGTTGTTTTAATTGCATGAGTTTTTTGGGCAGGGGTTGTGGTGTTCTTTAGTGCTAATGAAACATACTGTTATTTTAAGAGCCAGTACATGCCGAGGACTGAAGTTCTGTGAGTTACTCATTAGCAGCAACTTAGTCACAGATGACTCAAAATTAATCTTGTGCCATAAATGAGAGTCCTGTTTTGTTTGAAAATGTGCATTGTTAAATGGTTTGGGTGCATTTCCAACCCTTTCTAACTAGAATATTTTTATGACTGAATTCCAAGTTGAGATGTGCTGTAACTTCAAAGAGTTTCTGCTGAGGCTCTTTTAGATCAGGAGGTCTTGTGACCTTCACTGACCATCAAGGAACTGTAAAGATAATGCCTGTTTGGTGTAGTCACTTTGAATGTTACCTGAATGTTTTGTAAAACATCCTCACTTTCATCATTTGTCTCCTCATTTAAGGAAAAAAAATCTTTATAATGAGAAGACTGCTCTAAAATAATGGGAACTGAGCTGGATAAACTGTGTAAACACTCAGTAAAGCAGCTGCTCATTTTGCCATTACAGGCAACAACCAAAAGCAACGGGAAGAGTCTGCAAGATAGGGCTTAACAAAATTTTATGTGAAAAGAGGTCATTTTATGGCTTTAAATAGACTGTTTGCTATCAGATGGGTGCCTTGATACATGTAAATGTATAGACTTTGTAATACTGCTTGGATACCTGTGTGTGAGGCCAGTGATCAGTGCTTTAATACATAATGAGCAAAAGATGGACCCGCTACATGTCTTCTGCAGGGCATCCAATCATATAAGAGAGTAGGAGTCTTGTTTTTACTGTTCCTTGGAAGAGTGTGGCCAACAGGTCAAGGGATGATCACCTCCCACTCTACTTAGCCCTGGTTAGACTGCATCTGGAATGCTGTGTACAGTTCTGGGCTCCCCAGTTCAAGAAGGACAGGAAACTACTGGGGAGAGTTCAACACACAGCTATGAGGTTGGCTAAGGGACTGGAGTATCTGAAGAGAAAAGAGTGAAAGAACTGAAGAACTTGACATGTTAGCTGCAGCAGAATTTTAGCTTCAGCGTTATGACTTTGTGTTTGTGAGAAAGTAATGGAAGGTTTACTACAGAGGACAGTAAGTCTGAAGAAATCTCAGGGGTTTGTGAAGCAAGGCTGAGCCCAAAAGATGGGCTTTTGGCTAAAGCATGCATTGGATTCTCAAATTAACCTTGCTTGTCTGCTTAGCTGTCATCTTTGATACTGAAACAAAGTTCAGTCTCTTGCATTCACTCTTCAAGATTCTTAACATTTAAAACATGTTTAGAGAAGAGCCACTAGAATGTTGAAAGGACTGGTATTATGCAGAAGTCTAGGTCCTTTTCCTATCTATTTCATCAAAGAAAATATTAAAGGACAACCTGATTACAAACTACTTCAAATTCAGAGTGAAAATCTGATAAGAGTGGGCACCTCTTGCTGTCAGAAGCAGTGGAAGATTAAATGGACATTGAAACTCCCCAATTTCAGACACAAAGAACAGATTTTAATGCTTAAGAAGTTGACTATTCCATCATTTCACTTCTGTCATCAGAAGTATTTGTATTCAGGGTAAGAGACTGGCCTAGAGAATGTGATCCAGTTCTGTGGCAAACACTGAGCTTATTCAGTGGAGTAGATTCTGCTCAGAAGTTAGGCTGGCTGAGCATGATCATTCCTTGTAACTAAAATGGGGTGAATAAGTCAATACACTACATAGCACTTCTGTCAATGTTGTACCATGTGGATGTGTTTGTAGGTCTTAGGAATATTCCACGTAAGCAGCTCACAATTTTTGTTTCAGTTTTGTATGATAACTTCTTTGTATTCTTCTGCATTCTGTGCTGCAGGATCACAGAATTTAACCAGGTTGGAAGAGATCTTTAGGATCACTGAGTCCAACCTATCACCTAACCCTTCTAATTAACTCAACCATGACACTAATCATGTGTTTAAGGGAATTTGAGGCTGTGTCCTCTTCTTCTGTCCCTGGATGCTTGGCAGAAGAGCCCAACCCCACCTGGCTACAACCTCCCTTCAGGTAGTTGTGGACTGCAATGAGCTCTGCCCTGAGCCTCTTCTTCTGCAGACTGCACACCCCCGTCTCCCTCAGCCTCTCCTCACAGGGCTGTGCTCCAGCCCCTTCACCAGCCTTGATGTCCTTCTCTGGACACGTTTAAGTACATAAACATCTTTCATCTTAAATTGCTGTTGCTGTGTAGTGATAGAATAAATCAATACAGTACATATCCTACGTGTTCTGTGAGTAACAGACAAGGGAAAGTTCTTTCACTGTAGACAAGTGGGACACAGATTTCCACTTCTAAGTCAAAACCTGCTCTGTCATCCTTATGTGCTCAGTTCTTTTGACTTTCTTCTCAGAGTGGTCCAGTAACCAGGGTTACTTCAGCAATTGGTGAAGTTGTATCTGCCTTGTAAGACAGAGAAATGCTTGCAGTGGTAGGACTTGGTGACCTCAGTGTAGGGCATTTACAAAGGTGAAAATAATGCCATGCATAAAATCTTGGTCCCAAAAAGGAGTTGGATCTCTCTCTTCTTACTTCATGCACAGTGTGCTGTCATCCAGATTATTCCTTTTCCCTATGTGAGTTCTTAGTTTCATGTAAGGAGCAGAGCTCCTTGCAAATAAACTGATTTTGTGAGTCTTGAAAGTCAATCTCAGGGACTCTTTTAAATGTATCTGATTTTTTTTCTTAGTGAGAAACTGTGGTTTGTCCACGTCTCCAAAATGAAGAAGCAAACCAAAACACAGCAGTGGAAAAGGGAGGAGACCTAAAACTCTTGTGGTGATTTTACCATCATAGAATCATAGAATCAACCAGGTTGGAAGAGACCTCCAAGATCATCCAGTACAACCTATCACCCTGCCCTATCCAATCAACCAGACCATGGCACTGAGTGCCTCATCCAGGCTTTGCTTGAACACCTCCAGGGACGGTGCCTCCACCACCTCCCTGGGCAGCCCATTCCAATGCCAATCACTCTCTCTGTGAAGAGCTTCTTCCTAATATCCAGCCTAGACCTACCCTGGCACAACTTGAGACTGTGTCCCCTTGTTCTATTGCTGGTTACCTGGGAGAAGAGGCCACCCCCCACCTGGCTACAATGCCCCTTCAGGTAGTTGTAGACAGTAATAAGATCACCCCTGAGCCTCCTCTTCTCCAGGCTAAACAGGCCCAGCTCCCTCAACCTCTCCTCATAGGATTTGTGCTCCAGGCCCCTCACCAGCTTTGTTGCCCTTCTCTGGACATGTTCCAGCACCTCAACATCCTTCTTGAATTGAGGAGCCCAGAACTGGACACAGTACTCAAGGTGTGGCCTGAGCAGTGCTGAGTACAGGGGAAGAATAACCTCCCTTGTCCTACTGGCCACACTGTTCCTGATGCAGGCCAGGATGCCATTGGCTCTCTTGGCCACCTGGGCACACTGCTGGCTCATCTTCAGCTTACTATCTATCAGTACCCCCAGGTCCCTTTCCTCCTGGCTGCTCTCAGCCACTCAGTCCCCAGCCTGTAGCGCTGCTTGGGGTTTTTGTGGCCAAAGTGCAGAACCCTGCCCTTGGCCTTGTTAAATCTCATCCCATTGGCCTCTGTCCACCCATCCAGCCTGTCCAGGTCCCTCTGTCCACCCATCCAGCCTGTCCAGGTCCCTCTGCAGGGCTCTCCCACCTTCCAACAGATCAACACCTGCTACTAACTTGGTGTCATCTGCAAACTTACTGATGCTGGACTCAATCCCCTCGTCCAGGTCATCAATAAAGATATTGAACAGGACTGTTTTTAATGTATTCTTTACATTCATCCACACAAAGAGCAAAAGTTTCCCATGTGTAAAGTTCTGCCTCCACTCAATCAGCGTCTGCTGTTGGGAGTAGTAAAGCAGGATGAACTCATAACACACGGTAGGTTTCAAAAG
Organism: Pogoniulus pusillus; assembly: GCF_015220805.1. Taxonomy (NCBI): domain Eukaryota; kingdom Metazoa; phylum Chordata; class Aves; order Piciformes; family Lybiidae; genus Pogoniulus; species Pogoniulus pusillus. Next base: position 2,783,248 of record NC_087277.1, read on the forward strand.
ACTCATCATAACCCATATGCATGTCTCAGAGAACTGTTGAAAACAGTCCCAAGGGTAGCTAAATATAGCACAGCCTCTTTTCTTTTAATTGCTGTTACAGACTGGGATTTTTCTCAAAGTGCATCAGAAAGTTGAAGAAAAATAGTAAACAGAAATGAAAACCAGTGTTAAAATAGGATGTGTTGTTCAATAAAAGGTGGAAACAGGCTTTCATGGCAGTGCTGCTGTATTGCTGTCGCGAGATGTGGATCAGAGAGGTTCCATTGAACATCCTAGGGAGGTGGTGGAGTCATCATCCCTGGAGGTGTTCAAGAAGAGCACTGGAACAAGTTGCCCAGAGAGGTTGTGGAGTCTCCTCTGGAGAATTCCAAGACCTGTTTGGGTGCATTCCTATGTGACCTGCCCTATATGTCCCTTTTTTGTCAGGGTGTGTGGACTCCTAAAGTCCCTTCTAACCCCTACCATTCTATGATTCTGTGATTCTGCCTCCGCCTTCTCAAAGGCTAGAGGAGACCTTCTGCAGCTCATCAGACTTAGAGAATCACTTCAAAATAATACATACAGAAATTATGATCGTAGAAAAGCCTGGATGAGGCACTTAGTGTCATGGTCTAGTTGACTGGATAGGGCTGGAGGATAGGTTGGACTGGATGATCTTGGAGGCCTCTTCCAACCTGGTTGATTCTATGATTCTATGGTCTAGTTGACTGGATAGGGCTGGGTGCTAGGTTGGACTGGATGATCCTGGAGGCCTCTTCCAACCTGGTTGATTCTATGAATTCTATGAATCTGATCTGCCAGTTTCTGAATAGATTTCCTGTAACCATTCATGAGGATCACTGTAAATATGTATTGATTGCTGGGTTTACTCTGCATTATTTTCTAAGGCTATAAACAGTTCAGTTTACAAAGCATAACTGGAGAATATAGGTTGGAATGGTTGGAAGACTACTGCAAGATGGAAACAGGCAGTAAGTATAGCCATTTCCCCCCCTTTTAATACCTTTTTTTCCCCCTTGCTTTTTTTTCCTCTTTTTTTTCCCCCTTGCTTTTTTTTTCCTCTTTTTTTCCCCCCTTCCTTTTTAATTTCCCCCCCTTTTTCTTCCCCCCCCTTTCTTTCTTTTTTAAACTAAGTCCTAAGAAGGACTTGGAGATTACTGTCCTGATTTTGTTTCCTTTTTGATTGGGGAAATGTGGTAGATAGAAGATCTTGGAAATGCTATTTGATGTAAATTAACAAAAATCCATGAAACATAGTTAACTATAGATATAGTCTGACAGTAAGAAGAATATTGTGAAGAAGCAGAGGAAATCATAGAAGGACTGTGTGTTACTCTGACAGTGAATCGGTATTATCTCTGCTATCAGATAATGCAGTTATCATTAATTTTCACATTTGCATTTCAATCTTTGGAAGGAAATGACTCTTGCCGGATGAAGATAAGAGCTCTGTACCACTATAATGAACCATCATTTTATCCCCATGCTTTGTATCTGTATGAAAATGAGGCTGGGTGGTGGTGTGCTATGTGCGGTGGGGGTAGAGGGAAGGAGGAGGAGGAGGGGGGGGGTCATAGAAACGTTATAACCAAGTGTCAAAAATCACTACAGACTTTGGGAGCCCTTTATGGAACAAGAGGCAGTCTAAATAAATCTTCTGTAGTGAAGTGGGTAGTGGATTAAAAGCAGAGAGCCAGGCTCCCTCCTGTACTAGGGGGTTGGGAGGGGATCATAGAGGAATTCTGTGGATCTTCATGTGGTTTCCATTACTGATTTAGCGTTAGGAAGAGGCCATGGGGACACAGAACAGCAGAAGTGACAGTGTCATGCTCCTCTTCTGACATTTGAATGCTATTAAGGTAGTGGACCACAGTATTCATGGTTTGGATACTGGTATTGGAGCTGTTTCCAAAGGTTACCTCATCTGTGTGTTACATGCAGGATCTCAAATAATGTGCAGTCTTGTGTATAGAATTGATGCAAGTCTTCAAACACTGTAGTGTTCCCTGTCCTTTTCCATGCACAGCCCAGATTTGCGTTGAGTGCCTGAAATCCCACCTGCAGAGCTGAGCCAAGACATCATTCATTTTAGGGCTGCTTGAGTAAAACCGTTGTTCCCCAGGTATTCTTGCTCTGTATTCAACTCACTTGACCTTTATGATGTGCTAGTACCTATGGATTGCAGGCTTCATCCATACATCACTGGGACTCACTGCCAAATGTCTGCTAAAAGCATAAACTCTTGAGGTTTTTATGCCCCTTACCTCCTATTTTTTTGAGTAACAAAAGCTGAGTTTCTTGTATCATCAAATGATTGCAAGAGATGTTACTTTAAAAAGCCATTCTTAGTGTATGACCTGGAACCACTTCTAGGAGCACCCTGGGACAAGCAGGGGTTGGTGAAACACCCTGCTGGCTGTACCAGTTTATTCCTGCAGACGTTTCTCAGGGCCTTATCTCCATTCTCCTGTGGTGATGAGCACACCTCTGTTAGGTAATGAGGGCTACTTCTGTGGTAGTAAATTCAGTCATGACAGAACCTGAGAAGTATGTGTCTGTGAGGTGTTAAAGTCATCCTTGGCAGAACTGTGTTTAATTTTGGGCTCCCCAGTTTAAGAGGGACAGAGATTTGTTTGAGAGAGCCCAATGGAGGGCTAGGACGGTGATGAGGGAACTGGAGCACTGCCTGATGAGGAGAGGCTGAGGGATATGGAGCTGTTTAGTCTGGAGAAGAGAAGACTGAGAGGGGATTTAATCAATGTTTATAAATATCTGAGGGCTGGGGGTCAGGAGAGAGGGGACAGACTCTGCTCACTTGCACCCTGGGATAGGGCAAAGAGCTTCTGTTGATGTAAGCTGCAGCACCTCAACTCAAAGGGCTGAGGGAGCTGGGGTTGTTTGGCCTGGAGAAGAGGAGGCTCAGGGGACATCTCATTGATGTCTACAACTACCTGAAGGGAGGTTGTAGACAGATAGGGTTGGTCTCTTCTCCCAGGCAACCAGCAACAGAAGAAGGGGACACAGTCTCAAGTTGTGGCAGGGGAGGTCTAGGCTGGATGTTAGGAGGAAGTTGTTGTCAGAGAGAGTGATTGGCATTGGAATGGGCTGCCCAGGGAGGTGATGGAGTCGCTGTGCCTGGAGGTGTTGAAGCAAAGCCTGGCTGGGGCACTTAGTGCCATGGTCTGGTTGACTGGATAGGGCTGGGTGCTAGATTGGACTGGCTGAGCTTGAAGGTCTCTTCCAACCTGCTTGATTCTATGATTCTATGCCTAGATGCATTCCCATGTGGCTTGCCCTGAGTGAAACTACTCTGGCAAAGAAGTTGGACTTAATGATTTCTGGGGGTCCCTTCCAACCCTCATCGTTCTGTAGTCCTGGTCCTTTATTTGCCCAATTGTGAACTATTCATTACTCTACACAGGAGGACTTCTACTTTTTGGTGTCTAAGGCATAAACTGTTCTTTGGAAACTGTCGTCATCTGCAAGTGGACAAGTATTCAGACTAAGTAGACATAAAAATGATCCAGTGTCTTCCTAAATTCTTTTTGTACTCAATTATGTCCAGCATGAGGCAGGAATGTTGGCTTGACTCATCGAAGGCTTTGAACTCAGAATGAAAGGTGATACACGTTAGAAATGTGTTCTGTTTTGATTGACATTTGTGTTTCAAGCACAAAAGACTTCTTGTTCTCTGAAAAAAGTTGATAGCTGGGAATGGCATGTGGAAGGGCTGAACGATCAGATTCACTAGCTGCTTTGCTTTGGACATGATATGCTATAGAGTGGATATTATGTAAAGTACAAATCCCTGTAGGTCACACAGTGAAGGACTCCTAGTCTGTGATAGTCTGTAGGGAATCAATGAACATCTGCATTACAATGCATTGTTTCTTGTAGTTTCATGCACCAAGGGACCTGCAGAGGCTGGCAGAAAGCTTTGCACTTTTCAGCTGTCTGTGCTGTAGTTTGGTCATAAAGGCAATATAACACCCTGGTAATTGCAAAGGACTGGGAAACAATGTCTGGGTTTGGAAACAGATGGAGTGAGAATCAAAAGAGACAAGTAATTGGTCCACAACTGTTTTGGGTTTTGTTGTGTCTTTCTCATTAATTCAGCTGAGACTCTTGCATGCAAAGCACTGCATAGCAGCACTGGCTTGAGCAGTCGAAGGGTGGATGTGTTAATATCTTGAACTCCATACACAACACAGTGTTACTCAACACACAAAGATGTAGCCCAGCAGTTGAATGCAAACGCTGGTGAAAGATGGTGGTTGTTGGCAGGTATCAGCTGGTTTCAGTGATGCCTGTTGTGTTCTGTGTATCATTAAAGAACTCTCTCTGAAGAGTTCATAACATAAAAATGGGAATAATATAACTTCACCAACAAAACCATCAGCAACAGGCATTATTGTTCCTCCATTTGAAAGAGCTAGCTTTTGCTGGGGGTGAAAAGTCTAATCATAGAATGGCTCAGGTTGGAAGGGACCTTAGAGGTCATCTGCAGCATGGACAGGGACACCTCTCAACTAGACTCAGCTGCTCAAGGTCTCATCCAGCCTTGCCTTGAAACCCCCAGGAAGGAGGCATTCACAGCCTCCCTGGGCAACCTGTTCAAGAGTCTCACCACCTTGGTACTGAAGAACTTCTTCTAAGATCCAGTCTAAACCCTCCTCTCCCTCAGCTTCAGACTATTCCCCCTTGTGCTATTGCTAGACACCCTTATGAAAAGTCCCTCTGCAGCCTTCCCGTAGGATCCCTTCAAGTATTATTGGAAGGCAGTTCCAATACACAGAATCACAAACTAGATAGTGGAAATTACTCACAGAATGACACAGTTCAGAATGCTTGGAAGTCAGAAAAGGAAACTAGACATGGGACTGCAACAGAGTCCTGAGGGCAAATTTCTCCTCAGTTCTGAGCTGACCTTTCTCAGTATCTGTGTTTAGCTGAGTGAGACCAGCTTAGCACATGTTTGTATTTAGGGCTTGATTGCCTCACTTCATTTTTAGAGTGCTCTATTATCACACACTCAAAAGAAGGATGTGGAATAAATGGTAGATCTTACTTTCTCTGCTTGGTACACTCTTCAGAGGAGGGTATGTGTAAATGGTCTTTATAAAATGCAGTGATGATCCTGCAGACACTCAGCAATCACTCAGCACTCACCAACGTGGCAAAAGTAAGCATGGTTGTCTTAATAGCATCAGACCTTTTTGCTTTAGTTGTTTAAACACATTCTCATTGAGGTAGTGAGACTCCCCCAGAGCCCAGTATTCAGAGTTAAAGCATTTAATGTACCTGTACTGATATTCAGGTAGGGAGAAGTAACAAAGGATTAAAGGCTATGTTTGGAAAGCTGTAGCTGAGAAATGGCCACGCTTCCTGGTCTGCTCTGTGGTTTGCTGAAGAGCTTAGACCTTCTAAAAGACCTTTATAGAGGACATCAGAGATTCTTAGGGCTTTTTGGTCCTTTTTTCCCCCTTTGGTTTATTTTTTTGTGGTTTGTTTGATTGTGCTTTGTGTTTGGTTTTGCAGCCTGGAGGCATAGTTGTGTGACCTCATTGCTGTCTACAACTACCTGAAGGAAGGCTCTAGCCAGGTTGGGTTGGGCTCTTCTGCCAGGTAACCAGCAACAGAGCAAGGGCACAGAGTCTCAAGTTGTGCCAGGGGAGGTCTAGACTGGATGTTAGGAGGGAGTTCCTACCAGAGAGAGTGATTGGCATTGGAATGGGCTGCCCAGGGTGGTGGTGGAGTCACTGTCCCTGGAAGTGTTGAAGCCAAGCCTGGCTGAGGCACTTAGTGCCATGGTCTGGTTGGTTGTCTAGGGCTGGGTGCTAGGTTGGACTGGATGATCTTAAAGTTGTTTCTATGATTCTGTGACCTGCCCTTAGTGGTCCTGCTTTGCAGGCTGATTGGGCTCTGGAGGTCCCTCCCAGCCCCTAGCATTGAGTGATTCTATGATTCTAGGTCTGTGCTTCTCTGACATTGCTGATGAAGGACTTTTAAAATCATAGAGCAACAGTGATGGATAATTGAGGCTCATTTTAGGAAGACAGTGCAAGGAACACCTTAGACACACTGTTCATGGTGTTGCATTTGGGGCTGAGTGGCTCGTAAAGGAAACTGAATTTCAAATGACATCACTGTGTATGGGGGGGCAAAAATCCTTCATTAAGTTCTCTGAAATGTGATACTTAAAGAGTGATGCCAAAAGTACTGCTCAGTTGATACATCTCTGGCTTGCATATGTAAATAAATAGTAGTGCTCACTAAAAACAGGGAGGCTGTCTGGACAGCACTCGTGATAAGCGTTCACTCAGGGTTTTTCTGAGGTGTCACACAGTCCTGTTCTCAAGGTTTGCATAGTGTCATGCTGGAAAGGCTGCATAGTGTTTGTTATCATCTGATAAAATAGGTATAATTTAACACTTCATACTTTTGCTGTTGTCATTTCTGCTTTCTGCTTGTTGCTTACTTAGAGAAAAACCCAAACCACCAAAGACTTTTCTTTTCCCCAGAACTTAGCTGTTTTTTTTACCTAATACTGAATCTCACCTTTTTGTGGAAATACTTTTTAAGATGTGCTCTCTAAATATGTGACTATTTCTAGCAGCAGAGAGAAAGAAAGACAGAAGCCCCTCAAGAAAACAAGAGATACTTTGGTGTGCTGCAGTCCGATAAGGACTCGCATTTACTTTAATTACTACATCCATTTAATTATTATATACATTTTAGGCATCACATTTTGAGCCTCTTCCAGGGAACTTCTTTTTCTCTCACCTTGTCCTGCTAATCATTGTTTTAACAGTTACAACTTCCTTAATTTTATTTTCTCTATCTTCTTCCCACAACTCATGAATCATCTCGAATCAAAGAAGGATGAGATAAGGTTGTCGACAGGGATGTGGATGGAAGAGGAAGAGTGTAGAATTTCAAGTGGTCTATCCATGCCAGAGGATATCAGCAGGAGACACTGGAGAAGTGTTCTTGCACAGGGCCTTCAATGGGCAGTGAGGAGCACTGGAGCATCATTTTCCTACATGATGCATTAAGTAAACTTCATGTTCCTTTAATACTTCTTTTTTTTGGTAGGAATTGATCTGATTACAGAAAATCTGTTCTTGAGTTCTGCCTCTTGTCAGGGTTGGAAGGGAAAACAAGGATCATCCAGTTCCAACCCCCCTGCCATGGGCTGGGACACCTACCCTAGAGCAGGCTGCGCATAGTCTCGTCTAGCCTGGCCTTAAACACCTCCAGCTGTGGGGTCTCAACCACCTCCCTGGGGAATGCACTCTCATGCTCAACAACTTCCTCCTCATGTCCAGTCTGACTCTCCCCACCTCCAGCTTTGCTTCATTCCCCCCAGTCCTGTCACTCCCTGAGAGCTTAAAAAGTCCCTCCCCAGCTTTTTTGTAGCCCCCTTCAGATGCTGGAAGGCCACAAGAAGGTCACCTGGGAGCCTCCTCTTCTCCAGCCTGCACAGCCCCAACTCTTTCAGTCTGTGCTCACAGCAGAGCTGCTGCAGGCTCTGAGTGTCCTCCTGGCCCCGCTCGGGACACACTCCAGCATCTCCACATCCCTCTTGTAATGGATGCAGTACTCCAATATATTGTCAATATGTTCTACCATGCCACATGCATTCTGACAAGCAAGATGCAATAGATCAGCTGTTCTACTGATTCACTGGCCTCACATTGCTTACTGTTGAGCTCAAGCAAGAAGTTGACTAGTAGCACTTAGAAACCCTGATACTCCCAATCATAGAATCCACCAGGTTGGAAGAGTCCAACCTAGCACTCAGCCCTGGCCAATCAACCAGACCATGGCACTAAGTGCCTCATCCAGGCTTTGCTTCAACACCTCCAGGGATGCTGACTCCACCACCTCCCTGGGCAGCCCATTCCAATGCCAATCACTCTCTGCCAACAACTTCCTTCTATTTTGGTAATAGAGACAAAAAATGACTTGAACCTGTCTGAAAGCATCTCACATTGCCTTCACCAGTGCTGAGCTTCCAGAATCATTGCCTTATAAAACTGCTCTGCACACTTGCCCAGAGCCTGGACATATCATGGCACTTATCTGGGGAGAAAAAAATGATATAGTTTTAAAAGGAAAATGCTGACCTAGTTAGTGAGGCTGAAACCATTCATTAATTAGAAGTCATAATTGCAATTACATGGTAAAATTAATTTATCACAAAAATAATCCTATCAGTTTTCCTTTTTTGGGGGGAAAAAGAAAATGGAAGCAAATGATTTTTAGCAGCCTCCTTTATTGCTTAAGGCTGATAGTACAGCGATAGTGGTGTGGAGTGAATAAAGTAATCACATCCTATTTTCAAGATCTGAAATTGGGAGGCTGTGTCAGTGATAGTTTATATAGCATATGAGATTCACTTGAGTCCTAATTTTGTAATTACATATAATATATAAAGCATATATGCACAGATAAATGCATAAAAGGAGAGGAGCGTGGGGAAATTTAAACAGTGAACTGAAGATAACACAGCATATAATATAGAGGGGAAAAAAATGCATGTAATATGGCAAGTGTGCTACAGTGTATGAAACTCAGAATGCCTTTTGTAGCCTCAGGCTATTTAGACTTCCTTGATATTCAAATCTTAATGTCCTCTAAATGGAATTTAAGGAGGTCCATCTTGCTGGACCTCAGGCAGACTCAGCAAGCAGCGCTCCTTGGGGATGCTACTTGATGTATACATTTGCAAAGATGTTATAGCCATGAAATATGGTCCTTTGATGACATCATAAGTGTGAAAGATTACTTTATTTTGCTCACCAGCAGCCAGAGCTTTGCTTTATCTGCGCTAAGCAGTCCATATGCATAAATAAAGAGTACCTGGTGCTGTAACCTGGCGTGGCCACCTTCAGTTGGAGCACTCATGCTCCCTGTGTGTGCTGGTTTGAAGCAGGCTGGAATGTTTTGGTGAGATGAACTAGATTCCAGGCTGTGAAAGGGAAACAGTGGTGATGTCTGCTTCGCTCATGGGCTTGCTGAGATGTATAAGAACAAGAAATAAAAACATAGATAAGCACTTCTGCTGCTGCTGGCGAGCTCTGAGCTGCATCTTACTCCCTAACCTCACCCTCCACTTTTTTGGCTAATCCACTTTGCTTCCTAACCCCCCCTGGCCAAATCTTCATTCTTCCTTGGGGCTGGGGTAAAGTTGAGAGGGGTAGGGGGAAGGTGCAGGGGTGATTGAGAGCCCCTCCTGGGGACTCAGGTTTCTGAGAGGGCTGCTGTGTTTCTGTATTACCTTTTACCTTGTATATTTATATAACTGCATATGCTGTAAATATCTGCTTGGATATAGCTGTAAATATAAGCTTCAGTCATATTTCCAGAGCTGGCTGAGTCTGGTCTGAGTGATTTCTAAAGTGGGAGGGGGGTGGGGAAGACCCAAACCATCACACTGTGATGCCCTACGCATGTCAGAGCACTCTTTGCAGGGCAGCATACTGCCTAATACCGTCCAGTTTAACACTGTCTCCTCTCCAGTAATACCATACTAAGCCCTGTGCATACCATTAAGCAGCCCTGTGCTCACATTAGCAATCACTTATGCTAATGCAAATTTTAACAGAGGGTAAACTCATTACTTCATGTCAGAGCAGTCAAACGTGGTCTTTAAGGGTCTCAACGTTCCTGGTTGTGTTTAAGTGAATAGAGAAGTACACATTGATGTCAGTGAAGTTAATACCAAGTCTAGCAAGAGCCAGTTAAGATGTTGTTTATGTAACACTCCTAAACACACTTATTTTTAGGTGGAGTGCAAGGTATAGTCAGCAGGGGAATGTTCATCCATCTGGGCTGCTTTTTTAATGGGACATAGGGGCAAGTATATTTTTGGCTGTCTGAAAGCATCTCAAATCTCTAAGAAGAAGACTTCATAGAATATAATACAATCAAAATAATAAAAGCTTAAACCTATTTTTTCCTATATTAACCTGGCATTTGAAGATAGAATCAATAACCAATCAATAAAATCTGTGCATATATGCTTTATATATTATTTTCTTTTATTCTTTATTTTAGTCTTTTCCTTTATTCTTTACTTTGTTCTTTTCTTTTATTCTTTATTTTATTCCTTTCTTTTATTCTTTCTTTTATTCTTTTCTTCTTTATTTTATCCCTCTCTTTTATTCTTTATTTTATTCTTTTCTTTTATTCTTTATTTTATTCTTTTCCTTTATTCTTTATTATTTTCTTTTATTCTTAATTTTATTCTTTTCCTTTATTCTTTATTTTATTATTTTCTTTTATTCTTTATTTTATTCCTTTCTTTTCTTCTTTATTTTATTCTTTTCTTCTCTATTTTATCCCTCTCTTTCATTCTTTATTTTATTCTTTTCTTTTATTCTTTATTTTGTTCTTCTCCTTTATTCTTTATTTTAGTCTTTTCCTTTATTCTTTATTCTTTTCTTTTATTCTTTCTTTTAGTCTTTTATTCTTTATTTTGTTCTTTTCTTCTTTATTTTATCCCTTTCTTTTATTCTTTACTATTTTCTTTTATTCTTTTTTTTAATAATTTTATTATTTTCTTCCTTTTTTTTTATTTTATGTTTTCTTCACATGTAGTAGTAATAATAATAATAAATTCTCTATTTTGAGAAGAATCCTTTTGGTCTTCTAAGCTCCCATCTTGCCAGGCATTTACAGACTTTGAATTCAAGGTGTATGAGCAGGCCATTAAGCAAAGAGCTGCTTGCATGCATTAACTTAAGCACATAGGTGAGTGTTTGTAGGACTGTGGCCCTAGGTCAGAAGCTCTTCCCTGAGGAGCTGCTTTTATCATTACACTTTCTACATACTCAGCAAACCCTTAGCTTGTGTGAATTAATAGGGATGCAAATCGAAGCAGTGCTGAAGGCCCTTTCCCACTCCTCTGACAATGTAAAAGGGCCTTAAAGGTTGAGTAAGTTACTTCAGCAAGACCCAGAATTCTGAATACAACAAGGGCTTGAGTTTCTGTTAATTACAGGATGTTGTTCCCTGCATTTGTTTGCTTTTCCAACTCCCCATTTTAAAGCAATACCCAATATATTTTGGCTCCTGTGTAGTTTTTCAGATGGAGAGGCTTTTTTTTCCCCCTCCTGAGAAGGAGCAATGTTGAGGCTGCTGTTCTTCTGTTTTACTTTTTCCCACAGTGGCTTCATTGTCAGTGGCGAGATAGTAAGATTTTACCTGCTAATTTTTTAGCTGATAACTCATTTGGTCTCTTCAATCCTCTTTTCCTTTTTTACAAACAAACAAATAATAAGAATTAAGAACCCAGTCAAATCTCCTGGCTCTGATGACAGCTGTGAAATGCAGTCTTGTGGTGGCACAATACACACGAGTCACGAACTGACTTTATTTGCTAGTGCTAAGATTTTGGCTGCAGCTTTCCTCTGTAGTTTTGCTCTAACTCTATATAGAAATGCACCAATATTAGAATTGAGAGGAGAAAATCTTAACAGTGTTGCCCAGGGGTAGAACAGGACTGTTTCTAAGGAAAAAAAAAATAGAACTTTCCTCCAAGGAAGCAGTTCATACAATTTTTAATTCTTTTTTTGCAGTTTTCTGTGGTTTTGGTTTTTGTTTTAATAAGAAACAGTGCCTACATTTTACTGAGGGCATTTTCTGAACTACCTTGTGTGAGGCATCAGTGGCTCTTAGCTTTTCCCTCTGAAAAATCCCTTGAATCTCCTGCCTGTTGTTTTAATGACAGCTAAGTCCAAGCTGTATTTTAGAATCATAACTGTTCTCTCAGGTGCCAGCTGAGAAACTAAAGCTTATGTTAGCAGGTAAGGGGCATAAAGGAATTGCAGCCTTTTAAAGTTGCTGTTTTCTCTCTGTGAGTGCCTTAATTGTGACCCAGCCTGTTCATGTTTTCCACTGACTTTATTTCTTCTGGTTTTATGTTGTACAGACACTGCTTACTGTTCCTGTGTTTTCTTCTTGATGCAATATCATAGAATCACCCAGGTTGGAAGAGACCTCCAAGATCATTTGGATTTGGTTTAGTCAAGGACTTGTCAGTGTGAAACTAATGATTGGACTCAATGAGCTTGAAGGGCTTTGCCAATCCAAGAAATGCTGTGATTCTGTGTCATGAGATTCCCACTGGCTTGAAAAAAAGGTCTCCTTTCTGAGGATCTGCTCACCAAAGCAGTGAAGGAATGGCTACCTAGCCTCACTAGTTTCTGGCCTCTTTCTTTCCAGATGCATTATTTGCCACCTTTCCTAGAGCACAGGCTGAATGTAAGTCAGGTAAATAAAGTGAATTACTTTATTCATCTGTTCAATTATTTCCTTGGCAATTATGATGCATATTGCCATGGAATCACAGAATCAACCAGGTTGAAAGAGACCTCCAAGCTCAGCCAGTCCAACCTAGCACCCAGCCTTGGCCGATCAACCAGACCATGGCACTAAGTTGCCCCATCCAGCCTTTTCTTGAGCATACTTGTTACAGTGAGACAGGTCAGTGTGTAGTGGTTTTAATTCACTTTCTGGGTATTCATTGTGAGAAAGAGCGTGAGATTATTCAGCTGAATCAATTTACTGCCCCGAAGTTTATAACGTGCTTCTGTCTTGTAATTGTAACTGCTGTGTTTGTCATCCTCCCCTCCCTGCCTGCACTTGAGGTCCTGTTCACACAACTGCTGTGTTTGTCATCCTCCCCTCCCTGCCTGCACTTGAGGTCCTGTTCACACATGCAGCCAGTCGCAGCAGGGTGGCTGTCGAGGTGACAGTCCCCGCAGCGCTCAGCAGAGCAAACGCCTTTACATTTGGGCTGCCTAAAAACGATTCATCCAGGCTCAGTCTCCTCAGTGTGCTCATCCACGTGCTGAAAAACATGCCACTTTCCCCTTGAAGTTTTCTTTCCCTTTAACAACAAAACAAACAAATAAATTAAAAAAAGCAAGCTTTTTGTTGTTCCTATTCCCTTTTTGATCATTTGTGATTTTTTTGATCATCTCCTCTTTGTATTGCTGGTCTGATTTTTGTTCATGCTCTTCATTTTCACTCCGCTGCCTTATTCTCATTCTGACATTGATTTCCTTTGATTCTTCTAAAGTCCTTTTTTTTTGGACGTGGTGTGTCTCTCTTTCATACATTGTAATTACAAACTGCTTCTTTATAAGCACTCCAAATTTATTTACTTAGCTTTCTAAGTTTGGGTGTTTCCTATGATTTTTATCATAGGGAAAGGAGCACATGATTGCTGTCCTTGGCTTTGCAGCGTGTTCATAGAGCATCTGCTGGGTATTCGCTTGATTATTTGCTGCTGCTCTTTTTCCTCAGCTCTTTATATAACACACACACATATGTATCATCAATTCAATGAAAATGAAATTGATGAAATGGGGAGGAAGTTTGCAGCAAGCAGTGGGTTCTGTTGGTGTTACAGAGCTCTATCTCATCAAAAGGTAGCAAATGCACAGGACCTTTTGTGCTTTTCAATTGGAAAGAAAATTATTTCATTAGGAAAAAAAGAAAGAGGGGGGGAGAGGGAGGAAAAATAGAAGCAAAACCCACATCACTCTGGATGTTGGAGAATGCCAGAGCCTGATGAAACCAGCTGAAGAGACAAACTGAGTGTACGGATGCAGATTAGCCTTCAGAAGATGAGGGTGTAAAAGGGATTTAATGGTAGGATGGATTATAGAAATCCTTGTAACAATGTTAAATAATTATAGTTCCAGCCGAGATCAAAGCAGTGCTGATTGAACCCCCTCAAGCTGTTAACACGGAGTATCTTGGAGAAAAAAAAAAAGGAAAGAAAGAAAGGAAAAAAAACCCTCTGAGATTGGTCAGCCTGTGCTGGCAGTGTCCTCTGATCTAGGGAAGTTCTGGCTCTACTGAAGGTACAACTTGTGGGGGAGGGAAAGATAGAGGGAAGAATTTATCAGCCCAAGTAGCATATTTGGATGGGAGTTTTGGTTTTGCTTTTTGAAAGGAGGAGGAAGGGGTTGTTGTAATACACAGTGCTGGAGTTCACTGACTGAAATTGCAGTAAACTTGTACATGTTTGGCTGCTTTCCATATTGGAAAAAGGATTAAATTCCTTCAGCAGAACTCTGGTCTGTAACAGAAAATGATTAGACCTTTTTCTCCCCCCCTCCCTTTTAAACGGCAGTACCTATATACATACCTGCCCAGCAACAACTATTAGCAGTGATCACTGGAAGAATGCCTTTGTAGTAGTGATACTTAGCTGCAGGCAGGGAGTACAGTTGCTATGCCCATTCAGCAGCAATAAACCTTTATTCTCTTTGCCTTGCCTTCCTGGCATTCATGCCTGGGGGATTATGCTTATGCTTCTATTAATAAAAGAAGAGAAGTCAAAGTTAAATGGTTTGGTGGCACAGGCAAAGCTTCTCCTTTTGTACAGCTGTCTGCAAAGTGCAGGACATCGAATTTGTTTCAAAGGAGAATTTGAGGTGTATTTCCATGATGGTATGTCCTGGTACGTTGAGTTCCAAGTGGAAAGCTAGATGGTACAATAGTTAAGTAACAAAAAACAAGGCTGGTAATGAAACCTTGTGGACCAAGGAGTGATTTAACCTAGGCCAGTACTAGTTTACACTCTGGTTGTGTGCTGGAACTGTAGCTGGGCAAAACGAACCATCACAGTGGATGGGCATACAGCATAGCAGCTGTTGGCCATTGCCTCTTCATAGAATCAACCAACTTGGAAGAGAACTCCAAGCTCAGCCAGTCCAACCTAGCACCCAGCCCTACCCAGTCAACCAAACCATGGCACCAAGTCTTTTCTAGAACACCTCCAGGGACGGTGACTCCACCACCTCCCTGGGCAGCCCATTCCAATGCCAATCACCCTCTCTGTGAAGAACTTCCTCCTAACATCCAGCCTAGACCTCCTCTGTCAGAACTTGAGACTGTGTCCCCTTGTTCTGCTGCTGGTTGCCTGGCAGAAGAGATCAACCTCACCTGGCTACAACTTCCCTTCAGGTAGTTGTAGACAGCAGTGACGTCACCTTTGAGACTTCTCCTCTCCAGGCTGCACAACCCCAACTTCCTCTTGGGCATAACCATGGAAAGAAAAAGGTGCTGTGGCAAGGCATGGCCATCAGCATGGCAGGAATACTTCACTGTCACACAGGTTTTGCCAGAGTGGCCTGCTAAGTGAAGTTAGACCTGTAGCTTTGGAAAGGTTAAATGATTTTTGTAGCAAAAGGGACTGCAAAATGTTAGATTCCTGGGAATACCAGCACAGAGAGACTCTCTTGGTCTGGCCATACATGCATATGGCTGTGTGCTTGAACAAGTGTGAGTACTCTGTTTGCTGGGTACACTCAGAACACTAATTGCCAATCACAGTGTATGTGCTGGAGAGGCCTAGGCTGGATGTTAGGAGGAAGTTGTTGGCAGAGAGAGTGATTGGCATTGGAATGGGCTGCCCAGGGAGGTGGTGGAGTGGCCATGCCTGGAGGTGTTCAAGAAACGCCTGGATGAGGCACTTAGTGCCATGGTCTGGTTGATTGTCTAGGGCTGGGTGCTAGTTTGGACTGGATGGGCTTGGGGGTCTCTTCCAACCTGGTTGATTCTATGTTCTAAGATTCCAAGAATAATGATGTGAGAAATACCAAACCTGTTCTCTGATCCCTTTAGGAGAAGCTGTGGTAATCTTTTCCAGAAGTTTATATCAATTGCTACTACTCTTTTTAAATCTCAAAGATAGTTTTGATACCAGTTCACAACCTTTGTATGTGACCTGTGTGGGCACCTGTGTTAGTTTATTCGCTTAGGTAAGCTGCTTCTTGCTTGCTTAAATTCTGAGTAGTCCTTTATGTTCAGGGAGCTGTAAATAAATCTGTGTGCCTTGGGTCAGAGATGAAGATATTTAATGGCACCATCTCCAAGGGATTTCATGGCTGTTTTCTTTAGAAGTGTGACAGTCTTTTCAGGTGTCTCAAAGTGTCCATAGATAGCCAAGTTGCTGGCACAATTTCTGCAGCTAAGCAGTACTGGACGAGTCCTATGTAAAAGGTGAAAGTCTGTCTTCCAGTGATACTCTGGGGCATTGTTTTCACTGTGAGGGGTTTAATCATGCAGAAAATTCTGTGGCTAATCTGAGCTTGTCTGTTGAAAGTGTGATCTGAGACAAGATGGAAACGATTTGGTGGTAATTGCTGAGAGATCTTGAGCATGAGCTGTGAAGTTGTTTAGATATTTCACTCTTCTTTGATATATAGTGGTTTGTAAAGTTAAACATGTCTGCAGTAGCAGGCTGTAATTTTTAATCAAGCAGGCAGTTAAATTACTAGATAGAAAGAGATTATACCATTAAATGTGCTTTAAGGTAGTGCTACCTCACAGCTACCAGGCAGCAATTAAACAAAGGGTTTAAAATGACACAAAGTGTGAATTTAACTGGGATTGTGGAATCATGAAGTCCTGTCCCGGAGATTTCACAATTCCAACTTGTAAAGATATGATTTGAAGGAAAGAGTTGGTTCTATTTAGACATAAAGATAGGTTTGGAGGATTTTTTTTTGGTGATCTAGTTTTAGATGCAGTGAAAATGGTGAAGAAATCCCCAGGCCAGCCTGTGCTAACAGCGCTCCAACTGTCTGCGTGGGGCTTTTTCTTACTGGAAATAGGGAGAAATTGCTGCTTTTTGCAGGTGGAACATAGCAAATGTTATGAATTGGTAGAAGTGCTAATTAACACTTTGTATTTAGTGTGGTTTAATTTTGAGGATTGGTATGTGCAGCTTTATCATAAGAAGGGATAATGGAGAGCTTCTGAAACTCTGCTTTTTTAAGGATGATAGCTGAAGCAGGAGAGGAAAGGAAAGGAAACTGTAACCATAATCATAGAATCAACCAGATTGGAAGAGAGCTCCAAGCTAAGGCAGTCCAACCTAGCACCCAGCCCTGGCCAATCAACCAGACCATGGCACTAAGTGCCTCATCCAGGCTTTGCTTCAACACCTCCAGGGACGGTGACTCCACCACCTCCCTGGGCAGCCCATTCCAATGCCAATCACTCTCTCTGACAACAACTTCCTCCTAACATCCAGCCTAGACATCCCCTGGCACAACTTGAGACTGTGTCCCCTTGCTCTGTTGCTGCTTGCCTGGCAGAGGAGACTAACCCCCACTTGGCTACAGCTTCCCTTCAGGTAGTTGTAGGTTAAGAAGGGTTTCTTAACTTGAGGAAGAGTTTCATGGTCAGAAGGAATGTGGGCTTCAGAGCATGTGCAGAATCCTGTTTGTCTTGTTCTTTTTTCTCCTCTTTTCCTTACTGCCTAGAGTTGTGCTGGT
This sequence comes from Pogoniulus pusillus, assembly GCF_015220805.1. Classification (NCBI taxonomy): domain Eukaryota; kingdom Metazoa; phylum Chordata; class Aves; order Piciformes; family Lybiidae; genus Pogoniulus; species Pogoniulus pusillus. The sequence goes on from NC_087277.1 coordinate 2,800,554, forward strand.
GCTATCAAAAAGCAGTATTAAACTGGGAATTAACAAGGAGGCCCAAGTTACTCCACCATCAGTCTCTTCTGCCTGACATAATCATTCTGTGTGATTCTCTTTTTCTTTCCTCTTTCAGGTCACTGACAAAGAATCAAAACATACATCCTCCTCCCTCAACTGCTTCTTTCTAGCCCTTCCTGTAATTGCAGAGGAAGAGTTAATAATGGGACTAGCTCTGGTGCATGTTACCTACCTATTCCCACTTCTTCACACTTAAAACCCCTTCACAGAGGATTTTAGAATGGGAAAGTGCTAAATCAGCTCTTTCCCTGTCCTTGGCTTGGGAGCTTTTTTTTTTGTCATTGTGCTATGGAAAAAAGGATCAGACTCCAAACCTTTAAGCAGGAGCTGCATTTAGAAATAATCTAAAGTGAAGAGATGTCTTTGTGCAGTGAGGAACATCATTCTTCCTCCTTGTGTTCTGAAATGACAAATTGTTGCTCCTTGACAGAGGATTTGAAATCAGATAACTGAGACTCAGTGGATGATTTCTATCTCCAGAGTCCGAGTACCATTGTTGTGAGCTGTGTGTTGTGCTCCCTGTTTGCAGTGGGATGGTACAGGCTCAGAGGTGTATCCAGCTGTGTGTGGGTGACTCAAAGGTCTGACAGCTTGTATGTTACTGCAAGGAAAAAATCAAAGCCTAATTAGACTTCAAGGGTTCCTAGTAATATACAACTGACATTACTATTTTAAACCTCTTTCCCCCCCCTTTTTGACATAATTTTCCACATTTTTGTTGCTACTGTGTTTACAATATGAAAGGTTCTAGCTGTAAGTTGCAGTATGTATTGTAAAGAGGGCAATCTTCCACCTCTGTAGTGTCCTCCCCTCCATCTACTTTGTACTTCCAGTTACAGCATAAAGATTCCACCCGGTGACTGTGAAGAGAAAGGAAAAGGAACTCTTGGTGATGCTGTGCAACCCCTGTGGCTCTGTGAATCTGTAATAATAGGGTTTGCAGCATGTACTCAACACTGCTCAGGCCATACCTTGAGTGCTGTGTCCAGTTCTGGGCTCCTCAATTCAAGAGAGATGTTGAGGTGCTGGAAGGTGTCCAGAGAAGGGCAATGAAGCTGGTGAGGGGCCTGGAGCAGAGCCCTGTGAGGAGAGGCTGAGGGAGCTGGGGGTGTGCAGCCTGCAGCAGAGGAGGCTCAGGGCAGACCTCATTGCTGTCTACGTCTCCCTGAAGGGAGGCTGTAGCCAGGTGGGGTTGGGCTCTTCTGCCAGGCAAGCGGCAACAGAACAAGGGGACACAGTCTCAAGTTGTTCTGGGGGAGGTCTGGGCTGGATGTTAGGAGGAAGTTGTTGTCAGAGAGAGTGATTGGCATTGGAATGGGCTGCCCAGGAAGGTGGTGGAGGCACTGTCCCTGGAGGTGTTCAAGAAAGGATGAGGCACTTAGTGCCATGGTTTAGTTGATTGTGTAGGGCTGGGTGCTAGGTCGGACTGGATAATCCTGGAGGTCTCTTCCAACGTGGTTGATTCTATGATTCTATGACTGCAAGATACCTTCACTCAAATAACTAGTCCTCAAATACTTGCCCAAGCACTGACCTAGGAAGAAATTTGTGGGAGGTAATTCACAGCCATGCAAAAAAGCACTGGAACCTCTCACTGCTGCCTGTGAGTGAGGGTTGTAGTGCCTTTGGCTCAACATGGAATTTAGGTCCTGGCTCAGTATTTCAGTTACACTTAATTAGTATGTATTTCATATAGGCAAAATCTGTCCTAGCTTGGACACAGATAACTAAAAAAGTAGTAGTTAAGTCAAATCATGGAGGTCCCCCTCTTCTCTGGATAGTCTCTTCACTCCAGCCCTTCTCCCTAAGTGAAAGATTAATGGCAAAGCAGTAGTGGCATAGGCTTCAGAAGGGAGTTATCATTCTGTTTATTATGGTCACCAGGAATAGCATCCTTCAGGCACACCCTGCAAAGCTGCAAATACTGCTGAGACAGGGGTAAGGAGCTGCTGGAAGCAACAACCTGGTCTTCAGAAGCTGCCTAACCAAAAGATTCTTTGTGGTGTGTGTCTGCCTTAATCTTTCTTGCTCTTCTGAATCTGTGTACGTAGAATCATAGAATCAACCAGGAAGGGATCTCCAAGCTCATCCAGTCCAACCTAGCACCTAGCCATGGTCAACCAGACCATGGCACTAAGTGCCTCATCCAGGCTTTGCCTGAACACCTCCAGGGACAGCGACTCCACCACCTCCCTGGGCAGCCCATTCCAATGTCAATCACTCCCTCAGGCAGGAACTCTCTCCTAATATCCAGCCTAGACTTCCCCTGGTACAGCTTGAGACTGTGTCCCCTTGTTCTGTTACTGGTTACCTGGCAGAAGAGCCCCACTCTCACCTGGCTGCAGCCTCCCTTCAGGCTGCAGACTGGCGTGGAGTGAGATTTACGGGGAGCAAAGTGTCTGAACTGAGTGGAGGCTCTTGAGGTCTGGTGGGAAGGATTTGGCCCTAACTGGCAGAGGCAGTATTCAGAACTGTGAAGTGCAGCCTGCAGCCTGTGTGGTGTTACTCTTTCTGTGTTAGTCCTTTGGAGACATCTTCTAAATTGTCACTAGACAGCCTCAGCAGCCTTAACTACCTCGTTTTGAAATGTAGCTGGCTGAGTGGCTTGCTTTGCCTCAGGAGAGCCTAACTGGAAGGCTGGCAGTGCTATAGGTACACACATATCTTTCTGGTGATTCAGAGGTCTGCATCAACTCAGTCAAAAATAAAAGAATCCTTATATAAGCAAATAAAATGTGATTTGAATACAAGCTTCCTGATTTATCTCAAAACATTCCTTAAAAGTACTTCATTTCTTTTACTGCTGTGATAAAATAATTTTATAGTTGGTAACATATAACTTAGAGGAGTGACAAATTTGGTGCTTAAAAAATATTTAGGTTAAAAAAACCTGTCACTTCTACTAAGTCATTTTTAGAGTGTAATCACTTTAATTCTCCTCTCTAATTTTATCACCAGGAGACAAGCTCCAAGCCCCCTAACCTCCTGTTAAAATCTCTCTGCCTCTGCTCATGGCTCCCAGTTGGAATGACAGAATGGGGAGCGAGGCTGGCTCGGCCGCCTGGGAAACGAGGGAAACATTTCTTAGTATCCAGCAGCCCGAGTGGTAGATAAACATCATTAATGTCAGGTCACTTGAAGTCTAAGTTTAACATAAAACACAAACTTGTCAGGAAATAACAGCGTGAAGCTTCCAGCATGCTCTGCTTGGGCTGGAAAAGCTGTAGGCACAGAGCGATAGCAGCATTGCTCTGCTGCAGTTCCTGGGGAAGGAGCTGTTTGCAGCCCTGCAGAACAGGCAGTCTGAGCTGTAATTGGGGTATCTCTGCTCTTGGAGTAGTCTTATGTGGTTATACTACAGCAATGCAGGATTTGCATTGCAGTGTTTTAGACATGGACTACAGAGGAGAGCTGTGAAGATGATCGGGGGGCTGCAGCACATCTGCTGTGAGGACAGGCTGAGGGAGCTGAGGGTGTTGAGTCTGGAGAGGAGAAGGTTCCAGGGTGGCCTAATAGCAGCCTGCCTGTGCCTGAAGGCTGCAGAGGGAATCACAGAAACATCCAGCTTGGAAAACCCCTGAGGATTCCTAAAACCTCCTCTGCAAGATTCACCTTAAATATATCCCTAAGCACCACATTCAAACGACCCTTAAACACATGCAGGCTGTGTGACTCCACCACCTCCCTGGGCAGCTCATTCCAGTCTCTGACCACTCTCTCCAATCTAAACCTCCCCAGCCTCAGCTTGAGGCCATTCCCCCTTGTTCTGTCTCCAATTACCTGTGAGCAGAGCCCAGCAGCAGCCTCTCCACAATGCCCCTTCAGGTAGTCTTAGACACCAATGAGGTCTTCCCTCAGCCTCCTCATTTTCAAACTAAACAGCCCCAGTGAGAGTGGCTTGAAACTAGCTAGAGCACAGCAGATTTAGATTGGATGTTAGCAACAAGTTCTTTGCTATGAGGGTGGTAGAGCACTGGACCAGGTTGCCCAGGGAGGTAGGTAGTTGAAGCCCCTTCCCTGGAGGTATTCAAGGTCAGACTGGTTGGGGCTCTGGGCAACCTGATCTAATGGAGGATGTCCCTCCAAACTGCCTGGTGGTTGGACTAAATGACCTTTGGAGGTCCCTTCCCACCCAAACCACTCTACAATTTCATGATTAGGCAGCAGGGGCCAGTGAGGAGCGGAGTACAAAGTCTTAGTTGCAGACTAATGCAGCATCACTGGAGCCCAAACTCATGTTCTACTTCTCTTTGCTTCTCCCTGTGGTATTCATTCATTAGGAGGCTACAAAAACTTGAGAAGCTTGGCAGTCCACCATTCATAGGTTTGCTGAGTTTGATACATATCTTGGGTTAGTTGTTTGATGGTTTATTGGAAACTTCATCAGAAAGCTCAGCATGTATGAGCTGGGAAAAATATGTAGGGAATAAAAAGGATGAAATAAGTTGAGATAGAATTTTATAGTAGTGTCTCTATTAGAAAAAGTACAGGAACATCCTTTTTAGTTCATGGAGACTTTTGGCTCACATCTCAGGGATGTAAATTTTTCTGGTTTCTCTCTGTCTCAAGTTGTGCCAGGGGAGGTCTAGACAGGATGTTAGGAGGAAGTTCTTCACAGAGGGAGTGATTTGTCATTGGAATTGGCTGTCCAGGGAGGTGGTGGCATCACTGTCCTTGGAGGTGTTGAAGCAAAGCCTGGATGAGGCACTTAGTGCCATGGTCTAGTTGGTAGTTTAGGGCTGGTTGCTAGGTTGGACTGGATGATCTTGGAGGTCTCTTCCAACTTGGTTGATTCTATTATTCTCTTTCCATTATATTACTTTCTCGTTTTGAAGTCCCAAGATTAGGGCATGCAGTTGAAGAGAGCTGAGCTCATATCTGTACTTCCATAATTGATTCTACTTCAGATTGATCAAATGAATCAATGGGAAAGACACAGAAATTTGCATTTCTCTGTCCGTAGTGAAAGTGCCCTGTACAGGATGTTTTTTTGGCTAGCAAATCATTAATGTCAACCCAAAATGAGAGTAGAGAATTTCCCCCTCCCTTTTCAGTAGTATTTTTGGAGGCAAAAGATTTGGGTTGGAAGCTCAGGGGTGGAAGGGATGAAGCAAAACAGGGTCAAGTATTTCTGTTCCTAGAGCAGAGTTCTTATAAAATTATGGTCCTTGCTAAAAGTTGCATCCTGAAAGCAAATCAGAGAATCATAGAATGGTTTAGGTTGGAAGGGACCACAAAGCTCATCCAGTTCCAATCCCCTGCCATAGGCAGGGACACCTCCCACTAGAACAGGTCGCTCGAGGCCTCATCCAACCCAGCCTTGAACACCTCCAGGGAGGGAGCATCCACAGCCTCCCTGGGCAACTTGCTCCAGTTTTTTCACAACCCTCCCTGTAAACTTCTTCCAAATGTGCCACCTGTGCTCTGTTCTATAATCTGTTCAGGTGTGTGCACTGTGCTCTGAGGGTAGAAAGCCTCTTTGGTTTGTCTCTCTTCATATTGATAGATTTAGAAGGATATTAACCTACCGCCCCAGATTGCAACTGCATTTGAGTTTAGACGCCCATGGAATCAAAATAAAGAGAGTTCCAGATATGTGTAATGATAAGCAGCTGCTGAAGTGAGGTTTTTCTGCATCATTTTATTCAGTGGTGTTACCTATATTCCACTGCACTTCAATTAAGAACTAAATTATTGAGTCTCGACCTTGTCTTTAGTTCTGATTTGTATTGTAAATGCATTTTGCAAATTGGAAAGGGAAAACTGGAGCAAGTGGCAGGAGTTAGGAAGAAGTGGAAAGCAGTGCTTTTCTCTTTGTCTACTATGCAAGGCATTCTCCTTTCACTGGTAATGTGTTCTAAATGTAATCAAGCCTTTTTCATCCAGGAGAGCCTTTAATATAAGCTTGATGTTAGGAGAAAGTTCTTCACAGAGAGAGTGATTTGCCGTTGGAATGGGCTGCCCAGGGAGGTGGTGGAGTTGCTGTGCCTGGAGATGCTCAAGAAGAGACTGGATGAGGAACTTAGTGCCATGATCTCGTTGATTGGCTAGGGCTGGGTGCTAGGTTGGGCTGGATGAGCTTGGAGGTCTTTTCCAAACTGGCTGATTTGATTTGATTCTATTCTGTTAATTCTATGGTCTGGTTGATTGGATAGGGCTGGGTTCTAGGTTGGACTGGATGAGCTTGGAGGTCTCTTCCAACCTGGCTGATTCGATTTGATTCTATTTGATTAATTCTATGGTCTGGTTGAGTGGATAGGGCTGGGTTCTAGGTTGGACTGGATGAGCTTGGAGGTCTTTTCCAACCTGGCTGATTTGATTTGATTCTATTTGATTAATTCTATTCTATTCTATTCTACCATGACTTAGATGAAAGAGAATGTATCAATCTTAATAGTTATTAATTGATAACTGTGATTCATGCCACCGTTTAGAATCATCTAAATAATTAGCTTGGAATCATCTGCAGAGGTCATCTAGTCAAAACCCAGCTGAAAGCTGAGATAACTTAAATCAGGTTCCTCAGGGCGTTATCCAATGAAGATTGGAAGATCACCAAGGCTGGAGATTGTGCAGGCTTTCTCAGCAGCGTTCAGTGGTTGAGTTGCTTCCTTAGCTCTTCTAATGTTTGCCTACCTTATCTCCTGGAAATCTTTTAACCTTTCACTTGCTTCAGCTTGTGTCTGCTTCTTGTCCTCTCCCTGAGTACCTCCTCCCGTAAGAGAGTGGCTTCATATTGTTCTTACCCTCCCATTATTTATTTGAATACAGCAGGGAAAACCTCTTAACCTTGCTGTTTGAACACTGATCTTCCCTGCTTTTTTTAGCTGCCCCTTGCTGCAGTCCCCTGCCAGTGTTGTGGATGCATTCCACTACTTGTCTGCACGTCTTGCTCAATTCATACAGAGGCCAGAATGCAACTGGGCACTGCTTCTTCACTGCATTGCAATGCAGCTTCATTGCTGCAAGAGCAGCCTGAGGGTACCTGTTCAGATTGTCTGCTTATTCTTTCCATCAGAGACACAGCCCACTTGGGCACCTTGGCCTCGTTATGGCATTAAGGAGGATTTGCTTCCTGCTATTTCCAGGGCTGTAGTTTGGGTTGGAAAACCAGAATCTCCCCCTTTCTTAATGGTTGGTGTAATGTTTGGCTTTATCTACGTACAGGTGACCTTCCCTCCTCACAGATGCAGCAGTGTTTCAGAGGTGCTGGAGAATGGATTCATGGTGATTCTGGCCAGCTCTTTCATCAGCCTTGAATGAAGCCCATCTGGTCCCATGGGCTTATGTATGTCCAGTTTGCTTAAGTGCTCACTTAATGTTCAGGTCCTGTGGATAATGATCTGTACTGATCACTAGGCTCAGGGACCTGGGAAGCCTGATGGTACTTTAGATGTAAAAACTGAACCAAAAAAGGCTGCCAGTGCCTCAGCTCTTTTCATGTCCCTTGTCACTAAGGTCTCTGTCCCACCAAGTATTTTCATATTTTTCTTCATTTAATTTTTGCTACCTATGTCCAGTTCTGGGCTCCTCAATTCAAGAGAGATGTTGAGGTGCTGGAAGGTGTCCAGAGAAGGGCGACAAAGCTGGTGAGGGGCCTGGAGCACAGCCCTGTGAGGAGAGGCTGAGGGAGCTGGGGGTGTGCAGCCTAGAGAAGAGGAGTTTCAGGGCAGACTTCATTGCTGTCTACAGCTACCTGAAGGGAGGCTGTAGCCAGGTGGGGTTGGTCTCTTCTCCCAGGCAAACAGCAACACAAGGGGACACAGTCTCAAGTTGTGCCAGGGGAGGTCTAGGCTGGATGTTAGGAGGAAGTTGTTGTCAGAGAGAGTGATTGGCATTGGAATGGGCTGCCCAGGGAGGTAGTGGAGTCACTGTCCCTGGAGGTGTTGAAGCAAATCCTGGATGAGGCACTTAGTGCCATGGTTTAGTTGCCTGGACAGGGCTGGGTGCTAGGTTGGACTGGCTGATTTTGGAGGTCTCTTCCAACCTGGTTGATTCTATGGTTCTATGATTCTTCTTAAGTACCTCTTGCTGCCCTTCAAGTCTCTCCCTATTTTCAACTCCAGGATAGAACAGCATTTCAAGAAATACTTAGATGGTCCTTTTAATTTTGTCTTATCTAAATATAGTCATCTATAAGTTAATTTAAGGCAGTCTTTAGTCAATGGAGTGAGATAAGCACCTTTACTCATTCTATTTTAAGATAGCTATCTACAAGAAAAGGTATAATTTCACCTCAAGGAGCATGTCTCAGTTTACTACAGACAGAACCTGGATGTGTAGCTTATACATGACATCAAGGTTTTAGACAGCTGAAGTCCAAGCTGTTAGCCACAGTTTAAACAGCAAACCTGGATTCTGCTTATAATTCAAATAAAATACCTTCTCAGGTTCTCTCTTGAATTGCTTTGGTTTAGCAGTAAAGCCAGATCAACAACTGTAGGCTTTTCCATTTGGCCTTCCATGGTGATAGTTATGCTGTTATTTCTGAAGTAAGATTAGTTAAGTACAGTGAAAGATAACTGGGGCCAAAATCTGCTCCCCAGACTTCAACGTTGACTAATATGTTTAATGTATCCATTTCCTGTTTGAAGTCACAATTTGTGCCAAGGGAGGCCTGGGCTGGATATTAGAAGGAAGTTGTTGGCAGAGAGAGTGATTGGCATTGGAATGGGCTGCCCAGGGAGGTGGTGGAGTCACTGTGCCTGGTGGTGTTCAAGTAAAGCCTGGATGAGGCAGTGCCATGGTCTGGTTGATTGCCTAGGGCTGTGTGCTAGGTTGGACTGGATGGACTTGGAGGTCTCTTCCAACCTGGTTGATTCTGTGATGACCAACTGCAGTTATATCAGCAAACAATTCCAACAAAAGCATCCTTGTTCTGAGAGCAGAGAAACGCTACCAAAGTGATTTTGAGCAGCTTATAGGGAGTTTGTTTTTGATGAATTGATGAAGCAGAAAGAAAACAAACTAACATTTCTTTCAGTGCAGAAAACACACTCAAACAAAAACCTGTGGGTATCTATAGGCTTGAGGTGTCTTAAGCATTATTTACTTTTTGCACAGAACTACTTTATGGCCGAGCAGGTCACACAGGGGAAAGTCTTCTCTATTGGAACAGCAGTTTTCTTTCTACCTAGCTTCAGATGTCTACAGCTTGATTCATTTTCTCTCCAGAGACTGATCAACTGCAGTGAGAGTTGTAGCTGTTGAGGGTAGTTGGGCATCAAAACTCTGGAGCTCATGTTGATACCCATAGGTCATCTAAAGAAAGGCAAATCAGTAGGGAAGTTTTTCTCATTTTGTGCACACTTACATCCCACTCTGCATGTGAACCTGTCACTCCCTGGGGCTTTGGAGGCTCCATGGAATGAATGTTTGTAACATGATTAGTGTTTATTTCAACAATAATCATGTTCTAGATGTGGAAAGTCGTTAGGGACATAGGAAATAGCTTTTTCCACAGCTTTTGTATTTTGTTTGAGCCCTGTTATTTCAAACAACCAGCAAACAGATCTCGAAATGAAAACAGTGGATTGGTTTGATGCTGAACCTTTGATGACATTGCCTCTCTAGGGCTTAAATATGTAAAGTGAAGCATATTTCCAGAAGCCACCAGAAGTGGCTGAGTCAGAAGATCTAGAGAGTGACATCCAGTGAGCTGTTTCCATTATGACAGTAATATACTGTACAGTGCAGTCTACTTTTCTGTATGTTGAATGCTATGTGATTATGTTGGTCTCATTTTCTCCAGGAGCTTCTTTTATTAAGCTCAATAAATAATGAGAGCACAGTACCTCTGTGTCATTTAGAGGCTGCCTTGTTCACCAAATTCATTGCAGGTAACCACATGAACTGTAGGAGTTATCCTTGAAAATACAGTAGAGGGTATTTTGTTGCTGTCTATGGTTTATCTTAGCTGTAAAGGCACTCACTTTGTTAGTGAATAGCAAGCTTAATGCTGCATGCTCCATTAAAAACTCAAATCTGAGTCTTAAATGAAGTTACTCTACTCAATCTCTCCAGTGCTTTTACAGATAAAAAAAAAAGGAAGACCTAAGAGTGTTGTGTTAGCTTTTGATATTTTTCCCATCATCTCCCTTCCCTTAAGGGTGTTGTTTCAGCTTGACATCTCTGCACTGATAAATGTAAATGCTGCTTTAATAACAGGGCTTTATCCTGTTGGATCTTGAAAGTCTCCCAGGATGGAGACTGCATGTACTTTCTGAGCAACTTGTTCCAGTACTGTGCTGTCCAGTGGCAAAAATGTTTCCTCATGTACAGCCTTGTTCCAATTCATGTCCCACCTTTCATGTCATCCTGGCCTGCATCACTGTTAGGAGCGGACCTCTACCTTTGCTATGCCAGGGGAAATTTAGGCTGGAGGTGAGGAGAAAGTTCTTCACTGAGAGAGTCATTGGACACTGGAATGGGCTGCCCGGGGAGGTGGTGGAGTCGCCGTCCCTGGAGCTGTTCAAGGCAGGACTGGACGTGGCACTTGGTGCCATGGTCTAGCCTTGAGCTCTGTGGTAAAGGGTCTAGCCTTGAGCTCTGTGGTAAAGGGTTGGACTCGATGATCTGTGAGGTCTCTTCCAACCTTGGTGATACTGTGATACTGTGACTTCCTTTTAGTGTTACAGGGCTGCTGTCAGTTCCCCCTTGCTGTCTTCTTTAGGCTGAAAGAGTCCAGTTGCCTCTCTGTTTCCTGCAGAAGAAGTGCTTCAGCCTAATTTAGTTGGGGCAATTAACGAGGTAAGAATCACAACATATGTAGTTATTTTATTTCCAAAAAGCCCTGGCCACAACCATATACAAATTAGTTGCATTTGGGTTCTAATTGATTTGGGAAAGTCTTCACAAGGATGTTCATGGGCAATTCATTCATTTAAGAGAATCAGAAAATGGGAAAAGTTTCACCACAAAGTGGCTTTGCCTCACAAAGAGGTAGCCTGGAGCCCTAGGGAAGGTCTATTTCTACTCAGGGTGGAGGAGTAGAAATTTTGAGGTAGTCCTTGACTCTTTTGCGGCAGTGTTAGAACTGCTCAGCATCTTGGTAGCCATTAAGAGGCTTCCTGATCTTCCCAGGCTCTAGCAGGCTGCTGGGAAAGAGGGAGACCATCTCTGACCTGACTGACACGATTGGTTCCTCTTGGAATGGAGGTTTGCAGAGGTGCAGGCAGCATCTCTTGCAGATAGGATGAGAGCATGATTTCGGTGGCACTTCTCACCACATCATGAGGCACTTAATGCCCTCTCCTGGGAAACTTGAGGCACTTAGGTTTCCAGGTAGTTCAAGCACAAAACATCAGGACCAGGCTGGTCTGAAGCACAAGGCAGAGCAGAACATGTTGGTGAAGAGCAGAGAGGTGGAGCAGAACATAGAGTAGAGCAGCACACGCTCAGGCAGAGGCAGAGGCAGCACAACTGCTTGCAACTTAGCTCCATTTATACTACTTGCCTGAGTGCAAAGGCTCCTTTGGCCACAGAGACTCACCAATCAGAATGGCCTTTGCCAAACTGACCATATTAGATGAAACCAGAACTTCCTTACTTTTATTTGGGCAAGACACTTACAAGTACCTAAACACCCATGGGTACCTGTTTAGCACTTTGGGAGGGGACATAATGGCCCAAGCCTTTGTTTTCCTCCTGCCCTTGCTAGCTCCATCAGCAGAAGGGTAGGGCAAGCCAGGACATCTAATAGACCTATTAGCCTTCCACAACACAGCCCCAGCCATGCTGATAGTCCTTTGCCCAGCTTGGTTCTGTTTGTCATTGTCTTACAATGGGATTCCCAAGACTAGGTATAGTATTTCAGCTGTGGTTGAGCAGTCAGTGAAGGGTGATCACTTCCCTTTTCTGCTGGCTGTGTTCCTGTTAATTGGAAGCTGTTGGCCTTCTTTGCTGCCAGGGCATAGCTTGTGACATTCTGGGTTTGGGAAGAAAGGAATGAACCCTTGCAGTGCTACAGGTACTACCTGGCTGGGGAACACAGCAAACAGCAGTGGTGTTGGTTGACAGAAAGCTGAACATGAGCCAACTGTCACATAAGCTTGGAGCCACAGTATAGATTGCCAGGGACTTCTTGAGGTCACCGAGTCTGAGCCTGCTCTCAAGCAGGGCCACCTAGAACCAGCAGCCCTAGATGATGTCCAGATGGCTTTTAAACGTCTGCAAGAATGGAGGCTGCACAACCTCTCTGGACACACTGTAAAAGTGCCCAGTCACCTCAGAGTGAAAAGTGTTTTCTGATCTTCAGGGGGAATCTACTGTGTTTCACTTTGTTACCATCTGCTCTTGTCACTGGCACCACAGAAAAGAGCCTGACTGTTCTTCTTGCCCTCCCTTCAAGTACTTGTGTATGCTGACATGATTCTCCCTCAGCCTTCTCATCTCTGTCACACACTGCCAGGTTTCTCAGCTTGTCCTCCTTTGAGAGATGCTCCGGTCCTTAAACCATCTTTGTAGCCCTTTGCTGGACTCCCTTCAGCATGTCCCTGTCTCTCTTGTGCTGGGGAGACTGGAGATGAGACTCTGTGGGCTCCACGTGTAGCCTTACCAGTGCTGACCAAAGGAACTGAAGTTTTGTATGCAAGATTTCTAAACCTACTGTACATTTGCTAGGCTGGTTTGGTGTTGGGGAATTCCTTTAAAAACCCCCAGCCTCTTTGCATCTAAATTTGCCTCTTTGCAGTTTCCAGCCGTTTGCTTACATCTTTGCAGTGTCTTTGCTTGCAGGATCAAGAACTCTACCATCATGTATATTTTCATCCCTTGGGTATGTATGCATCCAGGTCAGACCATGGCAGTCTTTTTGATGAGCTGAGGGGACATAATTTGTTGACTCATTTGCTCTAAGGCATCTTTCCTGGCCTTTTAATTACTTTAATGTATCCTCGCTAAGCTCTCTCAAAGTTTTCAGCCTTGTTCTGGTAAGTGAGGCAAGAGAGTTGCAGGCAGAATTGTGCTAGAGCCATGCCAGTGCCATCTTAGGCAGTCGATGTGACCTTTCTGCTTCTCTACAGAGTGTCTTTACATTGCTGCTGTTTATGTCACTTGCTGATGTGCACTTCCACTTTTGGCTGCAGTGTTCAGCTGCTGCCAGACCCCAGCCCCTGAACATGTTTCCACGAACTGCTTCTCAGGAGAGATTCCCCTTGCCCTGTGGGTATGTCCTGCATTGTCTGCTCCTGGGGGCACTTGGTTTTTCTGTATCTCCACACACATGCAGCAAGCAGAGGGGTTGTTTAGCCAGGAGAAGAGGAGACTCAGGGATGACCTCACTGCTGTCTCAAATGCATGTGTAGGACTGTGTCCAGTTCTGGGCCCTTCAAATTGAGAGAGATGTTGAGATGCTGGAACATGTCCAGAGAAGAGTGACAAAGCTGGTGAGAAGCCTGGAACACAAACCCTATGAGGAGAGGCTGAGGGAGCTGGGGTTGTTTAGCCTGGAGAAGAGAAGGCTCAGGGGGGACTTCATTGCTGTCTACAACTACCTGAAGGGAGGCTGTAGCCAGGTGGGGTTGGTCTCTTCTGCCAGGCAACCAGCAACAGAAGAAGGGGACACAGTCTCAAGTTGTGCTAGAGGAGGTCTGGACTGGATGTTAGGAGGAAGTTGTTGTCAGAGAGAGTGATTGGCATTGGAATGGGCTGCCCAGGGAGGTGGTGGAGTCACCATCCCTGGTGGTGTTGAAGCAAAGCCTGGATGAGGCACTTGGTGACATGGTTTCATTGACTGGCTATGGCTGGGTGCTAGGTTGGACTGAATGATCTTGGAGGTCTCTTCCAACCTGGCTGATTCTCTGATTCTGTGACTTTACCATTAAATTATTTGATTATTTGCTCCTGGTCACTCACAAGGATGCAAAGAACTGAAAGATCGAGAACCAGTGCATTCCAGGTCTCCCTAAAAACATATCCAGTCAGTGACTGACAGTGTTCTTATTGGTCATTTGCTCAGTTTTTATTGAACCTTGGGTTTTAACTGTTTATATCTTAGCCCTAATTAAAATGGAATATCTTAGTAAGGCAAATACCTTGCAGTGTAAATGTAATAGTGGTAATGCATCAGCTAAGCATGATCTTGTTAATAGAAAATACAAAGTTAGTGTTGTAAGATATTTTCCCTAAGCATATGTTGATTGACACTGATTTCATTGCTTGTATTTAATTCTATATTAATTAAGCTCTAGATCATCTGTTCAAATTGCTTTGCCATGTATCAATATCAGACTGACAGGCCTATTATCCAGGTCTTTCCCTTTCTGTGTTTAAAATATTGGCACATTAGCCTACTTCAGAACAGTTATGAGCCCCATAGGGGCAGGGAAAGAATCTTTTTTTGGGTTTTTTTTTCAACACACCTTTAAAAGCAGGATGTGGAATTAATGGAAGAAAATGTTCTAGAATGAGGACATGTCAGAAATTGGTAGCATTCACAAACATCCCTGCAGAGGGACCCTGGCAGGCTGGATGGGTGGGCAGAGGCCAATGAGATGAGATTGAACAAGGCCAAGTGCAGGGTTCTACACTTTGGCCACAACAACCCCAAGCAGTCCTACAGACTGAGACAGAGTGGCTGAGAGCAGCCAGGCAGAGAGGGACCTGGGGGTGCTGGTAGAGAGTAGCTGAAGATGAGGCAGCAGTGTGCCCAGGTGGACAGCAGAGCCAATGGCATCCTGGGCTGGCTCAGGAGCAGTGTGGGCAGCAGGACAAGGGAGGTTCTTCTGCCCCTGTACTCAGCACTGCTCTGGCCACACCTTGAGTGCTGTGTCCAGTTCTGGGCTCCTCAATTCAAGAGAGATGTTGAGGTGCTGGAAGGTGTCCAGAGAAGAGCAGCAAGGCTGAGAAGGGGCCTGGAGCAGAGCCCTGTGAGGAGAGGCTGAGGGAGCTGGGGGTGTGCAGCCTGCAGCAGAGGAGGCTTAGGGCAGAGCTCATTGCTGTCTACAAGTCCCTGAAGGGAGGCTGTAGCCAGGTGGGGTTGGTCTCTTCTCCCAGGCAACCACTAACAAAACAAGGGGACACAGTCTCCAATTGCGCCAGGGGAGGTCTAGGCTGGATGTTAGGAGGAAGCTGTTGTCAGAGAGAGTGATTGGCATTGGAATGGGCTGCCCAGGGAGGTGGTGGAGTCACCATCCCTGGAGGTGTTGAAGCAAAGCCTGGATGAGGCACTTGGTGCCATGGTCTGGTTGACTGGCTAGGGCTGGGTGCTAGGTTGGAGTGAATGATCTTGGAGGTCTCTTCCAACCTGGTTGATTCTGTGATTCCATGGCAATATGCATCATAATTGCCAAGGAAATAATTGAACAGATGAATAAAGTAATTCACTGTATTTGCCTGACTTACATTCAGCCTGTGCTCTAGGAAAGGTGGCAAATAATGCATCTGGAAAGAAAGAGGCCAGAAACTAGTGAGGCTAGGTAGCCATTCTTTCACTGCTTTGGTGAGCAGATCCTCAGGAAGGAGACTTTTTTCAAGCCAGTGGGAATCCTATGTCACAGAATCACAGCATTTCTTGGATTGGCAAAGCCCTTCAAGCTCATTGAGTCCAATCCTTAGTTTCACACTGACAAGTCCTTGACTGAACCATATCCCTCAGCACAACAGCTAAGCACTATGAATTGCTGTGGCTGGAAAGGACCACAAGGATCAGCCAGTCCAACCTTCAGCCCAGCATCCTTAATCATCAGACCATAGCCTCAAGCACCACAGCCACTCTCCTTTTAAACACTTCCAGGGATGAAGACTCCACCACCTCCCTGGGCAGCTTGTTCCAGTGCCTGACCACCCGCTCAGTAAAGATCTTCCTCCCAACATCCAACCTAAACCTCCCCTGATGCATCTTGAGGCCATTTCCTCTTGTCCTATCATTAGTAATTTGGGAGAAGAGACTAGCTGCAGCTTGGCTACAACCTCCTTTTAGGTAGTCCACATGGCTGACACTGTTCTCTAGCTGAGTCATAGAATCATAGAATCAGTCAGGGTTGGAAGGGACCACAAGCATCATCCAGTTCCAACCCCCCTGCCATGGGCAGGGACACCCTATCCTAGATCAGCCTGGCCAGAGCCTCATCCAGCCTGGCCTTAAACACCTCCAGGGATGGGGCCTGAAAAGTAGTATCATAAGCACATATCTCTAATAAAGAGACCTTATGTGGTGTATTGGGATATTTAAAGACTGAATTGCATATTAGTAAAGAAGAAATCTGATACCTCCTATTTTAATAGAACATCTGATCCTCATGAAACCATACTCCCAGGCTGCTTAATTCAAACTGGCATATATGTGAATGCAGTCACACAGAGTGAACCTGGCTCAAGAATCACAAACACAAGGGTTGCATAAAATAATAGAGTATTGAATTTTTAGGGCACCATCTGGCAGTGATGTAAAGAGATCTGTTCTTGGTAAGGGTTTATTTATTTGGTTTTACTTAATAACTTCATTAATTATTTCAATAAGGTTATTATTAAAGTGATACCAAGTTGGAAAAGAGCTTTAGAAGCTTCTAGGGGAAAAAAAAAAATCTTTTGATTATCCAAAACCTCCTTAGGAATTAAAATCCAGGTCTGACATTGAAATGAGGCTGAACCAGTTATGGTTTTAGTTTCATGACTCAGTAGTAGAAAAAATAATGACAAACCTGGAATGAAAAATCAGGGAAGGGGAATAATAGTGATTAGAAGCTGTGGAAGACATATTGGAGGAAGATGTTAAAAGGTCCACTGCATAGAATCACAGAATCAACCAGATTGGAAGAGACCGCAAAGATTGTCCAGTCCAACCTAGCACCCAGCCCTAGTCAGTCAAATAGACCATGGCACTAAGTGCCTCAGCCAGGCTTTTCCTGAACACCTCCAGGGACAGTGACTCCACCACCTCCCTGGGCAGCCCATTCCAATGCCAATCACTCTCTCTGCCAACAACTTCCTCCTAACATCCAGCCTAGACCTCCCCCAGAACAACTTCAGACTGAGTCCCCTTGTTCTGTTGCTGGTTGCCTGGGAGAAGAGCCCAACCCCACCTGGCTACAGCCTCCCTTCAGGTAGTTGTAGACAGCAATGAGCTCTGCCCTGAGCCTCCTCTTCTGCAGGCTGCACACCCCCAGCTCCCTCAGCCTCTCCTCAGGCAGGACGAGGAAGAACCTTTTACTCTGGTGGCAACCAGAGCATGAGTCCCTCATTCTAGTGCAGCGGTAGAGTATCAGGAGTGGTGGGTGGCTATGGATGGCAGCCCATATGCCAGTCTACATCTGGGCACTTTCTCTATCTCCCATGTCCAGACACCCAGGGCTCTTGATCTGCCAGGAGCTTGTTGCCTGAATGAAAAAGCAAAGAAGGAAGGAGCAAGACATCACAGGACTGGTGCGCTTGGGGAGTCTAGATGAGCGCCCAGGCTGGGGGCAGATTTGGTGAACACCAAATTCTCAGGAGTCAAACAACATTTAAAATAATATTAAAATAAAAGAAAAGCATCTTCTGCTTTCTGCTGAAAGCTGTTCACTTGCTTTCTGAACCTTTAGGGCTGACTCAGATCAGAGTTTGGACACCTTGCTCCTGCTTTCTGGAATGGGAGGTTTTGCATAAGAAACATCCTAAGGCTGTGCTGGGCAGTCATGAACTATTTAGAATGGTATCTGCCTGTGGCAGTGGCCAGTAGTGGATCAAATGGGAATGATAAGTACCTGGCAATAAAAAGCAGTGTTTCCCCTGTTATATCTTCTGGTATTCTACACTCTGCAGCTTCCTTGACCAGAAGTCAAATATAAAGACATTTCCATTCAGTAATCTCTGTGAACTTTTCCTTGTGTGTATTTCTCTTACTGCTGTGACTTCAGCCTTCAAGCAAACTTTCTTCTGCCTCGTTTTAAGTCTTCTGTCTGATTGTTTCACGTGATGACCTCTGGTTCCTTAAGTGTAAGAGATAGGAATGTTTTGTAGTACACTTGGCTGGTTGTGCTTTTACACAGCTCTGTCTTACCACCTCCACTTCTTTTGCAACCCTATGGAAGTGCTTAGGAAGAACTCTTGAGGACTGACAAGGTACAGTACTTGATTTAAGTAAAAAGTAAGGTGAAGTAGAAGTCAGTGAAAATTAAATTGAACTTCATAGCTGCAGAGCTGAACTTTTTCATATACATTTTTAATATACAATTCTAGAAAAGAAAACCCTGTTAAATTTAGGCCTGGAAAGGTCCAGGACAGCAGTCATGGTCTGCAGTTGAGCAAATTGCAGTGGGTACCTTTGCAGTCTACAGAGTAATACGAACAGTGATACTTATTACAACTTCAGGTTGGCATCTGCTGATAGGATTTCAATGCATTTGGAAAACAGTAAAGCTTTAATCTCAGAGAAATTGAAGAGATTGATCTGAGTCCCTGTGGGGGACACTGTAGTGTTTTTTCCCCTGGCAGCTTTTAGGATAGGGCTGAGTCCATTCAGGTTTCAATGTTATGCCTCAGTACTTTCAGCTGCTTTGCTGTTTCTTAGGTCATGGTCCTGAGAAGTTTTATTTTCCTTGGGGGTTGGGGGAAATTCCCCAGTGATTGCTGTTGTCAGGGACTGATGCCTAAGAGCAAACATTACAGTATCACAGTATCACAGTATTACCAGGGTTGGAAGAGACCTCACAGATCATCAAGTCCAACCCTTTACCACAGAGCTCAAGGCTAGACCATGGCACCAAGTGCCACGTCCAATCCTGCCTTGAACAGCTCCAGGGACGGCGACTCCACCACCTCCCCGGGCAGCCCATTCCAGTGTCCAATGACTCTCTCAGGGAAGAACTTTCTCCTCACCTCCAGCCTAAATCTCCCCTGGTGCAGCCTGAGGCTGTGTCCTCTTGTTCTGGTGCTGGCCACCTGAGAGAAGAGAGCAACCTCCTCCTGGCCACAACCACCCCTCAGGTAGTTGTAGACAGCAATAAGGTCTCCCCTGAGCCTCCTCTTCTCCAGGCTAACCAATCCCAGCTCCCTCAGCCTCTCCTCGTAGGGCTGTGCTCAAGGCCTCTCCCCAGCCTCATCGCCCTTCTCTGGACACGCTCAAGCATCTCAATGTCCCTCCTAAACTGGGGGGCCCAGAACTGAACACAGTACTCAAGGTGTGGTCTAACCAGTGCAGAGTACAGGGGCAGAATGACCTCCCTGCTCCTGCTGACCACACCATTCCTGATGCAGGCCAGGATGCCACTGGCTCTCTTGGCCACCTGGGCACACTGCTGGCTCATGTTCAGGTGGGTATCAATCATTTCTTCAGGTCTGCTGTTTTCTGACAGGTTTGGATTTCTGTGCAGGTTTTCAGTAGCTATAATTCTCTCTGACTGTTTAGTATGATAGTTTGCATTGTTTTTTTCAGTTCAGATAAGGTAAAGGGCTCCTTTTAGTTATGTTTGCAATGACTGGGTGAGGAAATGCAAGGGTGGATCCTATGAGTCTTTCGTGGCTCTTCAAGATTAAAAGCTTCTTCATGTTTTTGCTGGCAGTATTTTCTGAATATGGAGCTGCAAATGTGGGTGCTCAGGTGCCTAAATAACTTCTGAGAGGAACTGCAGACTAGAAAATCAGTGTCTTCCTAAGGCACAGGGAAGCTGGGAGAAGCCCTTGCTGCACCTCTTACAAATCCTAGGAGTTTTGGGTACCTCCAATGTGCTTAGAGAGGATCTTTCTTCAGAAATGCATTCAGTTCAAAGGAAAATATTGAGGACTCTATGTTTGGAGCCTTGGAGGAGGAAGCAGGATGGATGTCCTTCACTCGCTACTCAGCTGAGCTCTTGCTGCTTGTGCTCAGGATCAGCTGTAACCTGGGCATTGTTGAGGCACACAGAACCTCTGATGGCCACCTTAGACCTACAGAAATAAGTGAAGGTTGTATCTGGAGCACACAATCCTCTCAGTGGGAGTTTTTCTCCTTCCTTTCCCCCTTCATCCATCTGAGGACAATGTGAGAGGAACCTTGAAAAGTAATTCTTGCTGAAATCTTACTACTTGTGCTGCTTTTTGTGGAAAGAAATAAGTGGGACTCTTCCTTGCTGTTTTATTTGATTACAGCAAAGGTGAAGCAGTATTTGCTTTGGATTATCCTGTGCAAGTGTTTATTCATCTAAATAATGGAACTTCAGTTATCAGAAAATTCTTGTGCCTGCTTAAAGCACTGCAGAAAGTATGAAGATGATATGTAGATGCTAATTTTGGGGGATAACTCTGCAATGATTTCTGGCTTACCTTAACTCAAAAATTGTCAGTTTTCCTTGCAGCTAGTTTCCAAAATAGCCAAGGTATTTAAAGGACTATTGTATATCCTACTGAATTGGTATGCAAGTCTGAATTCAGTTTTGCAAAGGAAAGGGATCTTCCTGCCCCTTAAAAGTTAGCCTTTGCATGAGAATCTGTGCTCAATAACATTAGCATCTGCATTGTGCAGTTGCCCCTGTACTCTGCACTGGTCAGACCACACCTCGAGTACTGCGTTCAGTTCTGGGCCCCCCAGTTTAGGAGGGACATTGAGATGCTTGAGCGTGTCCAGAGAAGGGCGACGAGGCTGGGGAGAGGCCTTGAGCACAGCCCTATGAGGAGAGGCTGAGGGAGCTGGGATTGGTTAGCCTGGAGAAGAGGAGGCTCAGGGGTGACCTTATTGCTGTCTACAACTACCTGAAGGGTGGTTGTGGCCAGGAGGAGGTTGCTCTCTTCTCTCAGGTGGCCAGCTCCAGGACAAGAGGACACAGCCTCAGGCTGCGCCAGGGGAAATTTAGGCTGGAGGTGAGGAGAAAGTTCTTCACTGAGAGAGTCATTGGACACTGGAATGGGCTGCCCGGGGAGGTGGTGGAGTCGTCGTCCCTGGGGCAGTTCAAGGCAAGGTTGGATGTGGCACTTGGTGCCATGGTCTAGCCTTGGGCACTGTGGTAAAGGGTTGGACTTGATGATCTGTGAGGTCTCTTCCAACCTTGGTGATACTGTGATACTGTGATAATTAAACAGAGGTAAAAAACAACAACATAAATGTTACAGAAAAAAAGAAAACCTGGCCTGTACCACTATTGTGCCTCTCATAAATAGAGTTAGCCCAATGAACACCTTGAGTACTGTGTCCAGTTCTGGGCTCCTTGAGTCCAGAGAGATGTTGAAGTACTGGAATGTGTCCAGAGAAGGGCAACAAAGCTGGTGAGGGGCCTGGAGCAGAGCCCTGTGAGGAGAGGCTGAGGGAGGTGAGGATGTTTAGCCTGCAGAAGAGGAGGCTCAGGGGTGACCTCATTGCTGTCTACAACTACCTGAAGGGAGGCTGTAGCCAGGTGGGTTTGGTCTCTTCTGCCAGGCACCCAGCAACAGAAGAAGGGGACACAGTCTCAAGCTGTGCCAGGGCAGGTCTAGGCTGGATGTTAGGAGGAAGTTGTTGTCAGAGAGAGTGATTGGCATTGGAATGGGCTGCCCAGGGAGGTGGTGGAATTGCCATCCTTGGAGGTGTTAAAAAAAAGAAAAGCCTGGCTGAGGCACTTAGTGCCATGGTCTGGTTGCCTGGACAGGGCTGGGTGCTAGGTTGGACTGGATGATCTTGGAGTTCTCTTCCAACCTGGCTGATACTATGATTCTCTGATATGTTAACAAAGTGCAGCTAGGGCAGTTGTTCAGGGGCAGTTCTGGAATGGGATAGTACTTTAGTTTGCCTCGTTTTGGTGCTTTGTCTGTGTAACACATTGGTGCTGTTAGAGTAAAAAGTTCCTTACCCTTTCTGTTGCTTAAAAATTGCTTCCTCTGCTTTCAAAATACAAATATAATACTGAATGTTTGATTTGAGTGTTTCATCCTTTGTGCCACATGGCCACTGCCATTTGTAGTTTTGATCAAAATACTACTATGACACTGAGTATTTTGTTTGGATTTTTCATCCTTTCTGCCATGTGGTCATTGCCATTTGTAGTTTTGTCCAAAATACTCATTTGTACTGAATATTTCATTTGCATTTTTCATCCTTTGTGCCACGTGGTCGTTGCCATTCGTATTTCTGTTCAAAATACTCCTATGACACTGAGTATTTTGTTTGGAGTTTTCATCCTTTGTGCCATGTGGCCATTGCCATTTGTATTTCTGTTCAAAATACTCCTATGACACTGAGTATTTTGTTTGGAGTTTTCATCCTTTGTGCCATGTGGCCATTGCCATTTGTATTTCTGTTCAAAATACTCCTGTGACACTGAGTATTTTGTTTGGAGTTTTCATCCTTTGTGCCATGTGGCCATTGCCATTTGTATTTCTGTTCAAAATACTCCTATGACAGAGTATTTTGTTTGGAGTTTTCATCCTTTGTGCCACATGGTCATTGCCATTTGTATTTCTGTTCAAAATACTCCTATGACACTGAGTATTTTGTTTTGATTTTTCATCCTTTGTGATATGTGGCCATTACCATTTGCATTTTTGTTCAAAATGCTACTATGACCCTGAGTATTTCGTTGGCATGTTTCATCCTTTGTGCCACGTGGTCATTGGCATTTGCATTTTTATTCAAAATACTACTATGACATTGAGTATTTTGTTGGCATTTTTCATCCTTTCTGCCATGTGGTCATTGCCATTTGTACTTTTGTCCAAAATAATCATTTGGTACCGACTATTTTGTAGGCATTGCTCACCCTTTGTGCCACGTGGTCATTGCCATTTGTAGTTGTGTCCAAAATACTCACTTGGTGCTGACTATTTTGTGGCCGTTTGAGCTGATCTGGGCCTGTTTAGCCTGGAGAAGAGGAGGCTCAGGGGTGATCTTATTACTGTCTACAACTACCTGAAAGGGCATTGTAGCCAGGTGGGGGGTGGCCTCTTCTCCCAGGCAACCAGCAATAGAACAAGGGGACACAGTCTCAAGTTGTGCCAGGGTAGGTATAGGCTGGATATTAGGAAGAAGTTCTTCACAGAGAGAGTGATTGGCATTGGAATGGGCTGCCCAGGGAGGTGGTGGAGGCACCGTCCCTGGGGGTCTTCAAGAAAAGCCTGGATGAGGCACTTAGTGCCATGGTCTAGTTGATTGGTTTGGGCTGGGTGATAGGTTGGACTGGATGATCTTGGAGGTCTCTTCCAACCTGGCTGATTCTATGATTCTATGATTCTAGCTCAGACATAGGGGAGATGTGAACATTCCAGGGATAGGCCACATAAATGGCAACAATAGATAAATTAATATAATTTCATTGGAGCATCAAGAACTTAATGTCAAGAACTTAATATTAAATTATATTAATTTATCTGTGGTTGCCATTTATGTGGCCTATCCCTGGAATGTTCATCTCTCCCCTATGCCTGAGCTAGAGGATCAGCTCAAACGGCCACACTATTTGTTTGCATTGCTCATCCTTTGTGCCACATGGCCACTGCCATTTGTACTTTCGTAGTCAACTCTCAACTCTTTTTGTTACCGCTCAATATTTGTCTTGTATTTTCCTTTTCTGAGGTGGTTTCCTTCTGTTAGGAGCTTGGAGAAATGGCTGCTTGACCAAGGAACTATTTCTGCACGACTAAATTACATCATATCCTTTTTTTTCCCCCCCCTCCTTTGCCCATAAAAGATCCTGCACTTCACCTGACTTTTTCCTCACCTCTCGGTCAAAACCTGCATCGTTTCATAGCGAGAAAAGAGTACATTAAAACGCACAATAATAATAATAATAATAAGGAATGTTAATCAAAAAACTGCATGTGTCTTTCTGATTGTGCCAGTGTTGTGGTATTCAATTATGCAATTTTCATTGGCATATTAATCATCTTTTCAACAAACAAGCCGGCGTTAATTAAAGCAAACCATGGATAAAGACATGTTGCCGGATCATCATTCCGTTTATCACAGCGCACAGGCTGGCCGTTAAGTAAATTCTGGACTGTGAGATGAATTTCAATGTTGGCTTCATCTTTTTTAGTTGGGAGTTTGAATGCAACTCATCTAACAACAACAACAACCACAACAAACTTCAGGCTTCGTAAGAGAAGGATGGGTTTGTTTGTAATTAATGGCAAAAGAAGAAAGATAAAGCGGTCGGAATGGTTCTGAGGGGGATTGGAATGTTTGAACCAAAACAGTAAAAACAAACCAAAAAGTCTCTCCCCTTCCACTGCTCTCCCTCTTCATCCTGCTTTGAGTGGCAGAGACCTGAGAGCAATTAAAAAATGGACACTCATCTACCTGTATAAATGCAGGTCTTGTTTTGGCTTTGGAGAAATTAGTAAACTGATTGGTATTAAATATGTCACCTAGAATAGCATCCTGGCCTGGATCAGGAGCAGTGTGGCCAGCAGGACAGGGGAGGTTCTTCTGCCCCTGTACTCCATGCTGGTCAGGTCACCCCTTGAGTGCTGTGTCCAGTTCTGGGCTCTTCAATTCAATAGAGATGTTGAGGTGCTGGAAGGTGTCCAGAAAAAGGCAGCAAAGCTGGGGAGGGGCCTGGAGCACAAACTCTACGAGGAGAGGCTGAGGGAGCTGGGGGTGTGCAGCCTGGAGAAGAGGAGTCTCAGGGCAGACTTTATTGCTGTCTACAGCTACCTGAAGGGAGACTGTAGCCAGGTGGGGTTGGTCTCTTCTGCCAGGCAAGCAGCAACAGAAGAAGGGGACACAGTCTCAAGTTGTGCCAGGGAAGGTAGAGACTGGATGTTAGGAGGAAATTATTGTCAGAGAGAGTGATTGGCATTGGAATGGGCTGCCCAGGGAGGTGGTGGATTTGCCATCCCTGGAGGTGTTGAAGTAAAGCCTGGATGAGGCACTTAGTGCCATGGTCTGGTTGACTGGATAGGGCTGGGTGATAGGTTGGACTGGATGAGCTTGGAGGTTTCTTCCAACCTGGCTGATTCTATGATTGTCAGGGGCTGGAAGGGACCTTTAAAGATCATCCAGTCCAGCCCTCCTGCCAGAGGTGGAGCACCTTGAGCAGATCACACTGGAACACATCCAGACAGTCCAGAGAGAGAGACTCCACAACCTCCCTGGGCAGCCTCTTCCAGTGCTCTGTCACCCTCACAGGGAAAAACCCTAATCTGTGCAAAGACAGAAAATTAGACACTCTGGTTTACTGAGACAGCAGAAGGAGAGTCAAGAGGATTCTTCTCACTTGCTCCCTGTGGTAGGACAAGGAGCAATGGGTGTAAATTGCAGCAAAAGAGGTCTTGTCTTGCCTCAACACAAGGGGGAACTTCTTTACTGTAAGTGTCCCAGAGCACTGGCACAGGCTTCCCAGAGAGGTCATGGAGTCTCCTTCTCTGGAGCCTTTCAAGGCCTGTCTGGATGTGTCCCTCTGTGATCTGTTAGATAGTAGTGTCCTGCTCTGGCAGGGAAGTTGGACTCGACGATCTCCTTGGGTCCCTTCCAACCCCTAACATCCTGTGAGCCTGTGAGGGAAGTGCACTTGGATCTTTGGAGTGAAAATAGCTGTCAGTGTTTGGACAAACAATAGTTGCATGGTGTGTTTTTGAGACACCTTCACTTGGAAATGGCTTCAGTGCTTCAAGCATGGACAATCAGGAACACTCAAACATGTTTGTAGGTCTGTTACAACAACTGCCTGTTGACCATGAGCTTATGGAGGGAAGCAGTGCTCACTGAACATGATTAGGTACTGCTTAGCATAGAAATACTGCCTGGTGTGCTTTTTGAGAGTTACTGTAGAGACTGTTAGGAGAGCAGCTGGAGGTTTGCTAGTTCTGTTCTTTGTTTTGCTTACTGTGTGTGTTGTTTTATTTCAACAGATACAAAGTTTGCTGCTTCTGCTGTGCAAAACACATGCAGGGACCACTGACAGTGGTTTGTTTGTTCCTTGTGTCTGTGCCTATCATAGAACTGTCACGATTGGAAGAGACTTCAAGGATTATCTAATTCCACTCCTTCTGCCATGGGCAGGGATACTTTCTACTAGGTCAGTTTGCCCAGATACACATCCCGCCTGGCCTTAAAACCCTGCCGGGATGGGCTTTCTACCACCTCTGTGGCTGAACTCTAGGCTGATGGGCTGTCTTCAGAGCTGTTTGTTCTTCAAGCACAGATTTACTAAGACAGAAAACTGTATCTAGGATCCCTGCTGTGAAAAGTATGGGGTATGTGGCCATGTCTCACATCCTTTTCAAGGAGTCTTGGGTGGTAGCAGTATAAAGTGTGTCTTCCTGGATAAGAACCTGTCCTTCTACCTACCTGAGTCTCCCTGTGTCTTTCAGATAATCAGTTCTTTAAGCTGCTTTGCTTTAGACCCTCTACACTTGGAACTATCAGAATACACATGCTTCCTAGGGAAAATTGATTTTGGGGAGAAGAACTGTCTTTTAGCCAAATAACAGTGGCTTTAATGTAACCAGGTGTGCCTGAGTTGGATGGGGTGGAGGGAAGAAAGGAATTAGCAAGATGAATTTAACCTGTGTGGCTCTTTGATGTCCCAGTTAGGTTTGTGCAGCTGAGGATATTTCATGTCCATGCTACCTCAACCCTCTGTCCCTCAGAGTGACTACACAAAGCAGACATACATTCAGAATGGTACAACCCAGTTGTCACTTTGGCACAAGGACTTAAGGAAGACAACCTAGGGGAACAATTCTGCCCTAGCTGCTGCAAGTGTTGGCAATTGAAATCTATGAGCTTTTGTA
The DNA here is from genome assembly GCF_015220805.1 of Pogoniulus pusillus. Classification (NCBI taxonomy): domain Eukaryota; kingdom Metazoa; phylum Chordata; class Aves; order Piciformes; family Lybiidae; genus Pogoniulus; species Pogoniulus pusillus. Next base: position 2,827,212 of record NC_087277.1, read on the forward strand.
GTCTATCAAACTTGATTATGCTACATGCACTTAGTCGGTTAGAACTGCTGCTAACAATTTCTAGTCTTCAAAGATCCCTTGTTTGGACCAGCTTTGCTTCAGCAAAATCAGCTCTGCAGTATAGAAACAGAGTTTAAGGCATCGTGACTATGTTACAATTACACTTTAAATATATCAACTCCTGTTTAAAATCTTAACCTGGACCTGTCAGAAAAACAAGACTGTATTTCAGGTAAAATGAGTATATAGTCAGGTGTTTGAAAGATACTTAGTGTGTAATGTATTCATTTTTCTCCTGCTGTGTTGTTTTTGTTTGGAGGTGCACGAGCCTGTATAAACCTGCTTGGCTGTACGAGTCAATGCAGTGCAGCTCATGACTTTATCTACTTCTGTTCTTATTACTGAGTGGTGTTATTGTCTGTAGCTCTGCCTCCTGGTTTTGCTGGGACAGAATTATGGGCCAGCTGCAGGCCATTACTAGTTCTGAGTCAGCCAGCACAGCTGACTTGAGTTACCCACAGGTGTACCCAATGAGCATCATGCTCAGTATAAAGGAGCAGGTTTGGAAAGGAGAGGGAAGTCTTTTGCTGGAGTCCCTTGCTTGGGCTTTGTGTTTGGGCTCCTTCTTGCTCCTGAAGACTGCCTTGGTAAGTACTGTGGCTTCTGCACTTTTGCTGGGCTGGGTATGATTTTTGTGTATCTTTATATGGTATCAGTTTGGCTATTTAATTGCATCTGTTTTCAACCTGTGGGTCATCTCTCCTTTTCATAATTCCCCCTCTGTTGGGGAGGGGTCATTTGGTGATAGAGTAGCTGCTAGAGGTTAGCCCTAGATGCAGGTTGAGTATAGGCACTATAATAAGTTACCATTAAGGAGTAGCAAGAGCTTTCTAGTGTTAAAATGAATTCTGGTTAGATTGGCTAAAACATGAAATTGTTTCATAATCAGTTAGAGGTCCATACTTTAATTCTGCCTTTAGTGCTCTGGTGGAGTATAAGTGCATCTTGTGGAGCACAGAGTGTGAACTTCAGCTTTGAACTTTGCTGAGCTTGACAATGACTTGCTGTTGACCCAGCTCTAAACATGTGCCTGCCCATTGAAACTGGGAGTCTGCAGGGTTGGACATGCTATAGACTGCATCATGTTGCTTGCATTTTACTGGTTACAGAAAAGTCAGAGTCTGTGCCACCTTATCAGCTGATGTAACCAGCATAGATCTTTGTCTGTTTGGTGCATTAGATTATCAGTCCTGTTGCAGGTCCCCATGGCTTCGAGGACCTCTAATCAGAAGCTTTGTAGTAGGTGATGTGCTTATAAAATACAGCAGTAGTTTGTGTTTTCAGAAGCCATTATTGTGAGTTCACTTCAGCATATGAAATCACTGAACACTCTGAAACCTTCCTCGCTGCTTTTGAATGTTGTGAGGGTGAGACAGAAGAAGAATTCAGGGTTGTGGTCATGGTTGAAGGTCTGTTTCATGGTAAAAGAAATGCAAGCTCTGTAATGCTGTTGTTGATTTGTTGACAGGTGGAATTTTAGTCTGGTGGCCTCTGTTACTTTGCATTTATACCCAAGCAGGGCCATATCACTGATAATACTGACTAGTAGAGACCACCAAAACTAGTTGTGAATCTCGAAGTGCTGCAGCTTCTTTGTTTTACCAAGAATCTCAGCAGCAATTAGCACTGTCATTAATCACAAGTGATTTCATGCAGTGTTTGTGTGCTGCCATGGAATTTCATTACTATCCATATCATTAGCTATCCCTTGCAGCTCAAAGAAGCTGCTTTTCCTCTGTAGTGCAGGAGGGCTGTGAAGCTCTGTGGAAGTGCCAACAGTTAGAGGTTTTGAAGGAACTTGTGCAGAGTTGTGTGAAGTAATACAGTAAACTATTGAATAAAACAACTTCTATAGATTAAATTTAGCACAGCGTGAAACAGTTCTGAATCTTTCTGGTAGGAGGAAGTTTTATTGCCTTGTTCTAAATGTTTAATGAGCCTGCTACAGCAATAGGAGCAGTATAAATAGCAAGTAAAGGTGTCACCACCTCAGAGTATCAATAAATAGGAAAACCAAGCCTGCCAGTTAGTTTTTTGGATGTAAGTTTAGTATTTGAAAGGAGCAAGCAGTGGGTGTTTGTTAGATACCATCAATTGATCACGGATGTGTAAATGCATCAGTTCTCTGTGGAGAAGAGAGTCTCATTGACTCTGTACACTGAGTGTTTTGGGGGTACAAATATCAATACCTCAATCTCCCTTTGTAAATCTGTGCAAGCAGCCAAATGAACATGAGTAGAGCACATTCATGTTTTACAGTGCCTTTATGTTTCACTGGTATAAAGAGCAGCAGATGCCTATCAGGTGTGTTAGTCTGAGAGAGTGCTTGGCTACTTCTACCTTTTGGACCACTTACTCATAGAAAAGGCAGCATGAAACACTTCAAGTATTTCCTCATGGTTTCTTTATGTTTGTCAACTTAAGACACTGCCCTAGTGCAGTTCTGCAGTGTGTATTTTATAAAGTATGGATGGAAGTGAGAGCTGGAATCACTTTTGGCATAAACAGGAATTAATTTGCCTGGTTGGGAAGGAGGGGCTGTGGTTGGCAGTGCTGAGACACATGAAATTGCTCTTGACAGGGAGGAAAGCAGTTTCTTTTGCCCAGACAGTCCCTTCAGTGGACAAAAGGTTCTTCCTGTGGGAGTGTTTCCATGCATAACTTCATCCACCTGTCCTGTTTGCAACACCTGGCCTTAAGTTGGTGAGATCTCTGGGTGATTGTGTGGCACCTCTTTCTTTTCCACAGCAGTGATGATGTCTGGCTAATAAAAAATGAGTCTTCAAAAAGACATTCCCCTGATGCTCAAAACCTCAGTGAGAATATACTGTACAAGGCCAGTAAGGGGAGTCTGAGTGTAGCACCTGTCTCGGTTTGGTTGAGTCGAACACTGTGTGGAGCTGCAGATGATAACCAGAACAAGCAGGGAGAGTACCAGGGGTCAGTGTTATGTGAAAGGCCGTTGGAGAAGGTGCTCTGGGGTGAGGGGCAATGCCTTCTGCCGTTCCAGCCTCATGCATTTAGAGTTCCTGGAGCATCATTGTTGGTTTAGGGGCTGGCAGTTAAAGCCTGAAGGACGATTTCATACTCCCTGCCACTCTGCCCTCCATTCTTTCTGGATTAGTTCAGGAAAATTATACTCTGCTTTCTGGGTTCTTTCTGTCTTATTCTGTGTGTATCAGGAGCAACCACTCAGATGCATTTTGAAACATTCTCATTTGGCAAATGAGGAGGAGCACACACCTTTCTTTAGAGCTTTGGAGAGAAATCAGTGCTGTCTTGACCTAGAACTATATTATACTATTTGTGTATATATATATTTATGTACTGTTTGTTTTCATCCTCATACAACTGGGTACGTTGTCACTGGAATTAGAGAGCCTGTGGATCCTTAATCTTCACCTAAGAACAAATGATGTAAGATGTCTTTCAGGAGTGAAGCATTTTTTCTTTCTTATAGTGCTGTTCAGGTATCTGGACTGCTGTGGTATACAACATTTTCAGTACTTCTCCAGTACTGGCAAAGAGAACTAGAAGGTAGAAATTATAAGTCTGGCACCAATTATAAGTTGGTTAATTAATTTGCTTGTATACATTCAGCTATGAGTATGTGATGTCTTTCATCTACCTGCTTTCTTCCTGTGAAAATGGTTTGGTTCCTGCAGGGGTTCCTACTGCCTTAGTTGTTTTGAAGGTGTAGAACATGTCTTAGCATCCAGACCAGTTGTTGCATCTTGTAGGGTAGCTCACAAGAGCCAAATTAGGGGCACATCTGGAGCAGTTTCATTAAGCAGAGTGTTCCTGTCTGAATGATGTGGTCTTGGGTGTACAGAAACAGAGATTGGCAGGGCTGCTTTACCTCTGCAAGCCCAAGACAGCCTTTCTTAGTGCACTGCCAATGCCTTCCCATGGCCCAGCGTGCTCCAAGAGGAATGTGCCACCTGCCAAAGCTACACCGAGCTGTCTGAGCTGAGCTCTGCTGTTCAGGTAGGTGTCTGGGATGTAGCCAGGGCAGGTGGGGCCCGTGGGGCAGTGTGTTCCAGCAGCTTGGGAGCAATGGAGCCAAGTCACTCCTGGGGCCACAAGGGAGAAGCAGAAGTGGGTAAGGGCACTGCAGAGAGACACGTCTTCCTGCGGAAGAAAGGGAGGAAGGCCTCCAATTTGTAGGAGCTGAACGGCAGCTGATAAGAGGAGAGAGGCTGCTGTGCTGTGGTGGGAGCCCCAGCTTGGGCATCAGCTGGGCTGTGGCGTGCAACGGGGAAACGTGTCACCGCATCTGATACCGCGAGAGGCCCTTCTAGGTGCTGCTGGAGCTCCAGTCTGACCAGTAACACACAGTTCACCGGATCACTCATTCCAGTTGGAAAGTTATCTACTGTCTCTAGCAGTGAAATCCTGACTGATAAGCCAAGAGGCTCATCTGCTGTTAGCAGAGCCTCCAGTTTATCAGCGTCTGACCAGCTCATAAATCAGCCTAGTGTCTGTGTTTTATTTTGTTTTATCAAAATTTATTTCTATCATTGCAACAGTTAATACTTTAATAAGAGAACTTAGCTGGGAACATTAGGAAGTTAGTTAGAGACATTTTGCAGGCGCTTTTTCCCTTGTCAGTGACAAGGTAAGGTAATCCTATACACAGGCTGCTATTGTGAGATGAGAAACTGGCCTCCTTCACTGCCAGAGACCAGATGCACCTCTCTCTATCCTAATCTGTAAACGACTTAAAGGAGCCTTATCTCGGGGCTCTTCTGCTTCATTTCATGCTTGATTTACTTTAATTTGTCTGATAGGGCACAAGGATTTGGAGCCGGCCCATCTTTCCGCAGAAAATGTTCAGGTTTTTTTTCCTTGGCATTGTTGTGTTGGAGGTTTTGACTCTTTTTTTTCTTTCCCCCCTCCTCCTTCTCCTCTTTTTTTTTTTTTTTTGCCTTCCTCATGTGGAGGAAATCTTTGCTCCAGTGCAGCAAGCTGCTTGAGTGTGTTTTAGATTTAAGCTAGCCCAGCAGAAAAGAGTTTGTGAAGTGGTGTGATTGTGCGATGGGCCACATTTACATTGAAATCACATTATAGGCTGTATCTGGCCTCCTGAAGGGAGCGGTGCAGCGGAGCGCTTGTGCCCACAAGATGCTTTGAAAGGGCTATATATAGTGGCAACAATTGATACGAGATTTTACAGCAGGCTTTATAAATATGTAAATGCCTGTTATCTGATTGGGGCTGCTTTGGCTACACATCTGTACCTCAAAGGAAGTGGAGCTGTGAGAACTACCAGGAAAACAGTAGTTTGCATTCTAAGTGAGGCTGAGAAATAGAAATGTCTCACGGGTTGACAGCAGGTCAGGGTGGAGGTGCTTTGCATACTTTGGAGGTAAGCCTCTTTGATGTGAAAGCCATCTCTTCCTTCCACCAGAAAGGTAGAATTACCATGAACAGTTTTCATTTGTTTCATAACATGGCTTAGATGGGGAGCCATTGACCTTTTAGCATTCCTTGTTAGCTCTTTAAATTGCTGATGGGCTCTGGCCCCCGGGGTGGGGGTGTCTGGAAATTGCCTTTTAGGGTTTTTTTGCATGTTAAAAAAAAAAAAAAAGTACTTTTGGTGACCCAAGGGAGAGAAAATAAAGTCTTTGGTACATTGATCCCTTGATTAGTTATTTCCTAAATGAAAATGGCAATACTATTAAAGCAGTAATAATGCTATGTCTTAATAGTTGAGGAGTCAATAAATGGCTCCCATGTGCTTCATTAAAGTTCTTAATGAAGCCATTTTTGATAGCTGAACTTTACATTATCTCTGCTTTAGATACTTTTTAGGAGGAAGGAGGCAGTAATTTGATGGAAAATGGTTTTCTTGTTCTCTCTAATGATATTACCAAAATCCTGGGTATCATAATACCTTTTTTTAGACATATGAAATCCCCCAATTGTACTTACAATTATTTGTGGCTGTACACAGGCCTTTCTGCTGGTGTTTCCTGTGTTTTAATGCATTTATGCTATTGCACCACCACAGGTTAATAAAAGGTGACACTTTTTCATCATCATGTTTTCTACATGGCTACTTGTAAGATATTCTAAGTAGTTCAGCACAGCCCCATTACAGTGGCAGCCTTCTCTTTCCTTTACACTCCTTCTGCAGCAGTTGTTGTTCATCTCATTTCTCCCTCCTCTTCCTTGCACTGGATTACTGGCCCTTTTATTTTGACAAGAAGGATTTAGATTGCCTGAGATGAGCACACCATTTGTGGATGAGCTAAAAAGGGCATGAGCGGCTCGTGGGCTCCTCTTGCCTTTTGTGAACTCATCTACAAGTATTAGAGTGGATTCTCTGCATGCTCCCTTACACATAAACATGAGGAAGGAAATGTGAATTGGGTCTTGCAATTCTTCCTCCTGGGGATCTTCACTGTGGTGAAAGTTGTCTCCCTGCATTTGTGTAACGTTATTTATGTTGTCACAGCTAACACATCATATGAAGAAAGAAATCATAAACATTACATTTGCATTTTGGATTATATAAAGCTAAGAAAACTCTCTTGGGGGTTGGTATAAAAAATGGAAGTGGGTTTATAGTCATAGGAATATAAGGGGATGCAATCTCAAGTTGTGCTGGGGGAGGTCTAGGCTGGATGTGAGGAAGAAGTTGTTGGCAGAGAGAGTGATTGGCATTGGAATGGGCTGCCCAGGGAGGTGGTGGAGTCACCATCCCTGGAGGTGTTGAAGCAAAGCCTGGATGAGGCACTTAGTGCCATGGTCTGGTTGATTGTCTAGGGCTGGGTGCTAGGTTGGACTGGATGATCTTGGAGGTCTCTTCCAACCTGCTTGATTGTATAATATAAAAAATGAGAACAGTGGGTGTTCCCTTGTATCACTGGCTAGATCCTAAAATTTGGTGGTGTTTTTCTGATGCTCTGTTCTGGGTGCCTAGACTCTGGTTGTGATAGGTTGTGTGCCTCACTGCTGTGATAGAGACATGTTGGCAGGCACGTTCTGAAGTTAAGCCTGGTCTGAACTGCACAAAACTGAGAGGCTTTCAATGAGGGTTGATATTTGTTTTCATTAGCTGTGAAAGAAGCCTTATGTTACCTTAATACTTTAAATGGGAAGATCTGAAGCTTCCAGAGAATCATTCAGGTTGGAAAAGGCCTTCTGAGATGGAGTCCAACCATAACCCAGCTACCATGACCATTAAATTATAATCCTTAAGCACAACATCTGTGTTTCTTGAACACCTCCAGGGATGGTGACTCCACCATCTCCCTGGGCAGCCCCTTCCAATGCCTCTCCACAATTTCAGTAAAGGACTCTCTCCTAACATTTGAGCTAAGCCTCCCCTGGCACAACTTAAACTCATTTCCTCTAATCCACCCAGTCCTATCCAATCAACCAGACCATGGCACTCATCAGGTTTTTTCTTGAACACCTCCAGGGATAGTGACTCCAGCACCTCCCTGGGCAGCCCATTCCAATGCCAATCACTCTCTCTGTGAAGAACTTCCTCCTAACATCCAGCCTAGACCTCCCCTGGCACAACATGAGACTCTGTCCCCTTGTTCTATTGCTGGGTGCCTGGGGTTGGTCTCTTCTCCACCTGACTACAACCTCCCTTGCTGCTAATGTGTTGCAGGCTAGATAACAGTGGGTACTGCTTCTTGGACTTTGGAGGATGTTCTCCAGGAACAACTCAAAATGCAGGCTTTACAGTGCTATATATATGTGCATTATATATATTTATACAGTGCTCTCTATATATGTGCACTTCATGTTTCCAACTTGGATGCATTCTTAGTTGAAGTCAGTGGAAAGATACCTGATCACCTGGCTTTATTGACTAGCTTTTATTAACAGCTAAGTAGAATTAGTATGTGTGAAGTATGAGTGAGAAAGAAGAGGTTGGACTAACATGAAAAATTCTTTAGAAATACACAAATGGTGAATGGAAACTTGAATCAGATGGAAGTAGCTTCCCCTATGAAATATTTTTCAAGGGGTTGTTCTCTGAATTCCAGCCTATGTCTCTACTGATATTTATGGTTTCACTAAAATGTTCAGGTAGAGAAATACCTGCCCTCATAAATCATTTGCAGATAATCCTGGTTCAGACACTCTCTGTCCAAATTGATAATGGATATCTGATTCAAAAGAAATGTCTTGTGTCTTAAAAGTTCAGTAGAGGATGCTGGAAGATGCTAAAGAAAAATAGAAACAAACCCCAAACCCACCAAGTAACTGAAACAACCCTTTGGCTTAACTGAAGCTTTGCTGTGACCTGTTGGGCTAGCTGCAGGAGTGGCTGACCTCTTGTTTTATAATCAGCTGGTGGAAGTCCCATCCCTGCAGATTAAGGCCAGCCTGGAGGTGACTTTGAGCACCCTGATCTAGTGTGAGCTATCCTTGCCCATGGCAGGGGAGTTGATACTGTGTCCAGTTCTAGGCCCCTCAGCTCAAGAGAGATGTTGAGGTACTGGAATGTGTCCAGAGAAGGGCAGCAAAGCTGCAGCCCCATGAGGAGAGGCTGATGGAGCTGTGGGCGTGCAGCCTGCAGAAGAGGAGGTTCAGGGCAGATCTCATTGCTGTCTGCAGCTACTGGCTGTAGCCAGGTGGGGTTGGGCTCTTCTTCCAGGCACCCAGCAACAGAAGAAGGGGACACAGTCTCAAGTTGTGCCAGGGGAAGTACAGGCTGGCTGTTAGGAGGAAATTCTTCCCAGAGAGAGTGATTGACATTGGAATGGGCTGCCCAGGGAGGTGGTGGAGTTGCTGTCCCTGGAGGTGTTCAAGCCCAGACTGGCTGGGGCACTTAGTGCCATGGTCTGGTTGGTTGGCCAGGGCTGGGTGCTAGGTTGGAGTGGATGAGCTTGGAGCTCTCTTCCAACCTGCTTGATTCTATAGATACAGACACACAGTCACATCACACTTTTAGTGGCATGGTCTAGTGAATGTGGTGGTGTTAGGTCATAGCCTAACAGCCTCAGTAATTTGTGATTCTGTTTCTTGAATTTATGCAACAATGAGCACAAGGAAACTGTGTTCTTAGCTTAGATATGATTAGACTACTCTGAAACTTAACAGTGCTAAGTGCATGTTTTCTCTTGTGAGGAGCTGATACCTGAGGGTAGCACACCCAGCATCACTGCATCTTAATGCTCAGGTAGCTGCCATTGGGTGCTGAACTTTGGGTTGTGGGGCTGGGTGCTAAGTTGGACTGGATGATCTTGCAGGTCTCTCCCAACCTGGTTGATTCTATGATTCATCCTCTTCCCCTGAGAGTTCTGTGGTTCTGTAACTCAGACTGCTTTCAGAAAGTTGCGTTCAGGTGTCTGTATTGACAAAATTTGGCTAAGTTGGCAAATACATGACAGAAAAAAGAAGAAATCTCCAGAAAAAACCTGAAGCAGTGTGAAGGCCTCCTATTGTACTGTTTTGCTGTTAGAAATTGATAATGCAGCTCTTCTTTTCCTTTTCTTTTAATGTGCAGTATATTTTTTAGGGTAACTTACCAAATTCTTTAGAATTTCAGAGATTATTGTTTGCATTTGCTTTTCTATGCTGTATTTGCTTGTCTCTCAGCCAGTGGCATCCTGGGGGGTATTAAGAAGAGTTTGTGCAGCAGGTCAAAGGAGGTTCTCCTTCCCCTCTACTGTGCCCTGGTGAGACTTCATCTTGTATACTGCTTTCAGTTTTGGGCTTCCCAGTTTAAGAGGCACAGGGATCTGCTGGAGAGGGTCCAGTGGAGAGCTAAGAGGATGATGAGGGAACTGGAGCAGTGCCTGAGGAGGAGAGGCTGAGGGACCTGGGTCTGTTTAATCTGGAGAAGACTGAGAGGGGGTTTAGTAAATGTCTTGAAATATCTGTGGGCTGGTTGATGTTGGGGGGGACAGATTCTTCTCACTTGCTCCCTGGGATAGGACAAGGAGCAATGGAGGAAGCTGCAGCACAGGAGGTTCCACCTCAATACAAGGGGGAATCTCTTGACTGTAAGGATCCCAGAGCACTGGCACAGGCTGCCCAGAGAGGCTGTGGAGTCTCCTTCTCTGTAGCCTCTAAAGTCCTGTCTGGATGTGTTCCTTTGTCATCTGTGCTAGATTGTGTGGTCCTTCTCTGGCAGGGGGGTTTGACTTGAACTCCTTGAGTCCCTTCCAACCCCTAACATCCTGTGATCCTATGTGATTGTGTACTTGCACTCTTAATTCTGTGACTCAAAGACAGGGAAATGGTAAATTCAAATTTAATTAGTACTGAAGATAGTGAATTTTAGGGAATTTTTATACCTTGCCTTATTGAAGTCCCTATTTGGAAGAGGTTTGAACTTGAGTTTTGGGTGTTTTACTTATTTGCCAATAATTTAGTTTCCAAAAGGGCAGAAGATGACAGGCAGGGCCACACACAGGAGACTGGGAGAAGGAATTCTGCTGGGAAGGGCACGTGGAAGTGTCACTTGAACTGTGTCATGCCTTGTGAGCACAGGTTGGCCACTCGAGGCAGTTACATCCTTAGGACAGACAAGGGTAAGGATGTGGTGTGATACCTTTGAAGCCCTTGCTGGTATTTAGGGATGCATTGTACAGTCTGTGTTAAAATTAGAGTTTAGCTTCAGTTGTGATTTCAATACAATGCTTACATATTTTGCTCATCTTTGTCCTCTGGAGGCCCAAACCTCTATAGTTTTACACATCTCTCATGCATAACAAATTGAAAGTACGTGCCTTGATTTGCTGGAAACGATTCAGGCACTGAAATTGTGCAGTTTCCTTTGTATTCATATAACCACAAAACTGGTACGAGCAGAGATGAAAAAGAAGGTGGAGCTGGCCTTGAAAGAGGTGTCTTAAATCTAAAGGAGCTCTGTGAAATAGCTTTGTCACATAGGGAAATTGAAAAATACAACAAAACCAACTTGATGCTTCAGAAGCGTTTCACTCGCAGGTGAATGTTGGTGTTTAGTCTCAAATGTGCTTCAATTGCCACAAGTCTGCTGGTGAAAAGACTGTGGAATGTTTGCAGAGATGCCCTTGTCTCTTAGGTGCCTCTTTCCCAAGCATCCCTTATCACAAAGCCTTTCCATTGGTTGGTATTTAGGGATAGACCCACGGATATCAGGCATTCCTTTGGTAGAAAGGACTATTGCTGAGCAAGATATTAAGGTGATGTAAATCAGCCTAACACCTGAGCTTTGATCTCACTATCATAACCTGGAGTACTGTGTGCAGTTCTGGAGCCCCCAACACAAGAAGGACATTGAACTGTTAGAGCGAATCCAGAGGAGGCCACCAAGATGCTGAGAGGGCTGCAGGAGCTCTGCTGCGAGGACAGGCTGAGAGAGTTGGGGCTCTGCAGCCTGGAGAAGAGAAGGCTTGGAGGAGACCTTGGAGTGGCCTTGCAGTATCTGAAGGGGATTACAGGAATGCTGGGGAGGGACTATTGACAAGGTCTTGTAATGGCAGGCTAAGGGATAATGGGTTTGAACTGGCGGAGGAAAGAGTCAAACTAGATGTTAGGAGGAAGTTCTTTGCAGTGAAGGTGGTGAGACACTGGCACAGGTTGCCCAGGGAGGCTGTGTCTGCTCCCTCCATGGAGGTGTTCAAGGCCAGGTTGGATGAGGTGTCCCTGCCTATGGCAGTGGGTTGGAACCAGATGATCTTCAAGGTCCCTTCCAACTTAAACCATTCTATGATTCTTTAATTCTGATCTGTACCAGCTAATGATTAAATTCTGTGCTCATGAGCAAAGTGCTTAAGATGACACTTGCTGAACTCTAAAGCAGTGGTGTGTGGATGAAGGGAAGGCTTTGAAGAGAATGGTCATATCCTGCAGTCTTCGCTGTTGAAAGACAATAACAAGCTAAATAATCCTGTGTTTTTTCCTGGCAGTATTTTACTCCACTTTAAGTCTGAGTAATTCCATTCACCTCACTGGACTTTGGATTTGTGTGGATGAAAATGAAGAAGGCCAGTGGTGTCACACTTGAAAGTGCAGCAGTTTGAGTTAACAACAGAAAAAACTCATTTATTTTGTTTGTTTTTTGTCCATTATTGTGCTCTTTTGTAACCTGAGCTGCTCAGGGAGGTGGAGTCACTGACCCTGGATGTGCCTAAGAGTCGTTTGGATGTGGTGCTTAGGGATATGGTTTAAGTTGAATCTTGTAGCTTAGGGTTCTAGGTTGGACTTGGTGATCCTTAGGGGCTTTTCCAACCTGGATGTTTCTGTGATTCATAGAATCAACCAGGTTGGAAAAGACCTCCAAGATCGAGTCCAACCTATCCCCCCAGCCCTAGCCAGTCCCTCCTACAATCCACTGTTCTCAGACTACCTGCACAGCAAAAGTTACTTTGTGTTGTTCAGGGGTTAAATCTGTAACTGTTTTAGTGATGGCCAAGGGCTCTTACTGTGTGGTTAGGTGAATAAATACCAACTGGGATTCGATTTATCCCTGGTGGTGTTTAAAAGTAGGCTGCATGGGACACTTAATGCCATAGTTTAGTTGATTAGAAGGGTTAGGTGATAGATGGGTTGGACTCAATGATCCTGGAGGTCTTTTCCAGCCTGATTGATTTTGAGGTTCTGGCCTTCTGTGATGAAAGAAATGTACTTGGGTGTGTGTATTATTAACTGTTCTTGCTCAGATTCCAAACTACCTTCATTTTCTTCATGGAAAGAATGATTGCCCATTGGAATGGGCTGCCTGAGGAGATGGAGTCACCATACCTGGAGGTGTTTCAAAGTAGGCTGCATGAGACACTTAATGCCATGCTTCAGTTAATTAGAGGGGTTAAGTGCTAGATGGGTTGGACTCAATGATCCTAGAGGTCTTTTCCAGCCTGGTTAATTCTGTTATTCTGTGACTCATGTCCCATTCTCTGCATGAAAAGAAGGAAAAGCAATTAATTTGATGGTCTTACCAACCTGTTTCTGTTTCAAATGGCATCTTCCAGGGGCATTTGGGTCTCGCACCACACCTCAAGTGTGTATTTGGGGTGTTTTTTTCATGGTAGCAATAGTTTCAGCAAGTGATGTTAGAAACTTTCCAAAATTATGGAGCAGTATCTTCTCCAACTATCTTTGCAATTATGATACGGAAATATTGCATCAGCAACTTTCTAAACATAGTATGCAGTGGTGACACGAGTTAATTGAACAGTTAGGAGATAATGCAGTATCATTGACACGATTTACTATGTAATTACCATTGTTTCCAGTGGAGTTATCATGTTGCTACCACCTAATATCATATGTTATTTTGTGATAACTGTGAAATTAACTTATCATCCTGGTTTGAGAGACTCTGTTGGTCTTAGACCAACCACTCTCCACCAAAGTTAAATACAAGAGCTGGGTAATAGGCTGGCCTGCCCACCAGCATTGGGAGCGTGGCAATTAAATCATAGGTCTTTATAGTAAAGCTTTGAAAGAATGTGTTGCTAAATTCAGTTCATTCAGCATCCTGAAGGGCTTCGTTTCTAATGCTCTTTCTTGTTTAAAGCATCTATGTCAATCCAACCTTGCCTTTAAAACAGAAATACTATAGAATTAAGGAAAAAAACATGGGAAATGTCTCACATTTAATGTAGTGGTGTTTCCCCTGATTTATATTCAGTTGTGCAATGGGGAGTAAAAATGCTTGCATAGAGTACTGGCATACTACATAGAATCCTACACATCTATGTCATATATCATCATATCTACATATATGGAGGCTGTAGCCAGGTGGGGTTGGTCTCTTCTCCCAGGCAACCAGCAACAGAACAAGGGGACACAGCCTCAAGTTGTGTCAGGGCAGGTCTAGGCTGGATGTTAGGAGGAAGTTGTTGTCAGAGAGAGTGATTGGCATTGGAATGGGCTGCCCAGGGAGGAGGTGGAGTCGCTGTCCCTGGAGGTGTTGAAGCAAAGCCTGGATGAGGCACTTAGTGCTATGGTCCTGTTGATTGTCTAGGTCTGGGTGCTAGGTTGGACTGGATGATGTTGGAGGTCTCTTCCAACCTGCTTGATTCTATGATATACTGTATGTATACACTATTAAATCCTACAATCTATGTCATGTATCATCATTATCTACATATATATACACTATAGGGAGCCATAGAATCCTACATATCTACATCATGTATCTTATCTATGTATATGTACACTATATAGTATCATAGAATCCTGTGTATCTATGTCATGTGTCATCTATATATACACTATAGAGAGGCATGGAATCCTACATAACTACATCCTGTATCTTATCTATGTACACTATATAGTAACATAGAATCCTATGTATCTATATCATGTATCATCATACCTATGTATATATGGACTATAGAGAGGCACAGAATCCTACGTATCAACCTTTCTATATCCTATATTTACATCATTAATTCATTCCTCAAATTCCAGATCAATTTAGTTTTGCATCCATCGTTCAGGCAATGGTTTTGTTGGAATTTCATCCTGGTGGAAATGTTTAGGATTTGTTTTTGTGTTTATGTTCGGGGGGGGGGGGGTGGGGGGGGGGTGTGACATTCTCCAAAATAATGGAGAAGTCAGCAGAAGCACTTCCAGCCATGGCTGCATTGCTGTAATCAAATTGAGGAGGAGTAAGAACTGAGAAAAGAGAATTAAGCATCCTGTATGGGGGTTTTGATGAAGACTTTTTTTTTTTTGTGTGTTGCCTTTTTTTTTTCCCCATCAGTCTCCAGATGCAAACTTTGATAACTAGTTCAAGATCTCCATCTCTAGCTTTCCTCCTCATTTTTCACCCATTCAATGGAAACTTGAGCGCCAATTAATTCAGGTTCTGTTATCTGCTGCAGTATTTTGATATAAGTACTTACATAAACATATATTCTGTGTTTGTACATATAAAAAACATCTTGAAGCAGTCAAGTGTTATTATAATTAGGCTCCTCTCGTGCTTTCCTTTTGTGTCAGAATAAAATGTGGTACATTTCGATGTAAACACATAGTGTTGCATTTTATTTTCCTATTGGAGCAGTTCTTGTTGTTCACATAATGTATCCTTTTTTTCCCTCATTGACTCAGCAAAGGCATTAACATTAACAGTTGAGGTTTGAGCTGTTAAACACATTGTGTGTAGGAGTAGCAAAATAACCTGAGGGTTCTGGTAAATTCATCTGCCGTTTCTGGAAACAAGCTTTGTGTGTTTACATGAAACAACTGAAGTTGTCTGCTTGTGCCTGAATCTGACTTTCATCCTATGGGACAAATAAAATAGGTGAGTACTAATGAGGGGGTCTCCAGAAGATTCCACCCTGTTACCTTCTGATAGGATAAATTAATCTTGTGTACATTGAAGTCTGCTAAACAGGCATCGGTTACGCTAATTAGCACCAGTCTGACTCCAGATATTTTGTACTATTTAACACAAATGAAGAGGGCACATTGCTCTTCTAGTTCTGTTTACATTGTGGGGTTGGTATCTTGATATGGAAGCGGTGTGGAATGTTGTCAGTGTGCCTCTCCGTGAGGTCTGCTCTGCTGACTGCTCTCTAACACATGGCCCTGGTGCTCCTGTCCTCTTCTGCGCTTGGGTGTAGTTTTTGCTTGTACAGTAAATCGACTCTGCTGTTGTGTTGGGGATTAATATTACTTTTAAAAACCTGGAGAGCAAAAATATATCTGTGTGAGGCTACTAAATGGCAGGAGAGAGTCAGTGGTGCTTTGTAGCTAGCAAGGGAACGAAATACTTGAGCGCTTCCTGCGCTACCATGCTAACCTTTATTTTCTGTGTATATTAGGTACAAAAAGGGAAAGCTTTGAGGAGTCTGTAGTGCCTTTCTTCCCAAGTGCAGGATTTTCTCTCCACATCAGTTTCAGATGGTATCTGTGATCAAAGGGACATATACTGTTCATATGCTTCCTCTGTACTTCAGAACGATGGGTGACCTGAAGGGTGTATAAGTGCCCTTGTGTGGTTGCCTGGAAACTTTGGCCCACACAAGTGTCAACTTTCTTTCATGGTTATAAAGGAAGACTGAGCCTCACAGAGAGCTTTAGTCTTAGAGAAAAAAAGGTCCTTGTGTGTTTTTTAAAACAAGTGTCTCACCGGGAGATAATGGTAGAGCAGTGGGTTATAAATGATGTATTTTGTTCACTTCGCCTTGATAATGGCACAAGGGAAAAAAAGTTCATCGCTCTCTTATCAAAATACTGTGACATTTCTCCTTCAACTGCAGGATTTCCTATCGCATTCCTCTGCTGCAACAGCCACCAAATTTACTCGATTGTAGAGACTACATAATCTCTCATCAAAAGGTCTCCTTTTTTATGCCTGCTTTTCTCTCTACCTTTGCTGGGAGAGCCGTCAAGGGTTCTAAAATCACTGGTTTTGCAGTGACATAAATTTGCTTCTAAGGAGCTACTAACTGCTACACTGTGCCAGGCAGGCTCATTTTCTGTTGTGCTAGTTAGAATGGTTTGGAGAGAAGGTGATCTTATTACTGTCTACAACTACCTGAAGGGGCATTGTAGCCAGGTGGGGGGTGGCCTCTTCTCCCAGGCAACCAGCAATAGAACAAGGGGACCCAGTCTCAAGTTGTGCCAGGGTAGGTATAGGCTGGATATTAGGAAGAAGTTCTTCACAGAGAGAGTGATTTGCATTGGAATGGGCTGCCCAGGGAGGTGGTGGAGGCACCATCGCTGGGGGTCTTCAAGAAAAGACTGGATGAGGCACTTAGTGCCATGGTCTAGTTGATTGGTTAGGGCTGGGTGCTAGTTTGGACTGGATGATCTTGGAGGTCTCTTCCAACCTGGTTGATTCTATAAGGACTAGATTATAGGCTGTGAGAAGAAAACAGTGGTGATGTCTGCTTCACTCGTAGGCTTGCTGAGATGGATCAGAGCAAGAATGTAAATATAGATAACGTAGTTGCTTTCTGGGCTTTGGGCTGAACTTCTCACTCTCTAAGCTGCCCTCTGTCTGATGTAATTGACCTGCTACCTAACCCCCCTTGGCTGACCCTCCAGGCTACCTTGAACATAAGGCAAAGTCTTGGGTAAGCTAGAGGGGTGGGAGGAAGGTGGAAGGGTGGTTGAGAGCCCCTCCTGTGGGGACTCAGGTATCTGGGAGGGCTGATGTGTTTCTGTATGTATTACATTTTAACTTGTATATTTCTGTATATATTGTAAATATCTGATTGTATGTTGTGCTAAGATGTAAATATAAAGCTTCATTCAATTTCCAAAGCCACTGAGTCTAGTCTGGGTGATTTTACAAAGTGTGGGGAACACTCAAACCATCACATCTGTCTTGACCAAAGGCAGTACAGTGTTCTCTATGGTCATGTCCTTTTACATCGATCACATGAGTTCTTCATGGTGCGTTCATAATGAAGCAAATCACAAATGAAGGTGACTGCCAATTGTCCAAGACCAAAATCACTTGAGAAAAAAAAACAGTTGAGCTTCTCTCAAGTGGTGAGCTCCTTGCAGTAAGTACTAGTTGTTGTTTGGTACAAGGGATGGCATTTCTTGCTTTTGCAAACAAAAGATATTAGTACCATTCTGAGCTTTTGAACATACAGACGTGCACTTTATTCTAGGGCAAAGATATCCATGGAAGTTTTGGTTTCCTATCTGCCTATAGTTCTCAAACTCTCATGCCTCCATGGTTTGTGAGGTGGTTGTTCCCTTGGGTGAGAATGGCCTTGCAAATGTATTTGTGATGTTTGGGATCTGTTTCCTCAGTGACTGCTCAGAGCTGGCTGAAGTAAATGGGAAATGACACCAGTGGGCTTCGGTTAAGTTATGCCTTTGTCCTGTACAGAGGAGCACTGTACTACTCCAAACAGCAGGCTGTATTTCATGTGCAAAAGTTGGTGTGAAACAAAGATACAGCCACTTAAAACTCTGGAAAATGACCAACACAGGAATTTTTGTTTCCATGAGTGTAATGGCAAACTTTGTAAAACAGTGAGTGTCAATCCAAAGTGTGCTTCCATTTATGTTTTGAGATGATATAATGATTGTTAATTTGCAGCTTTGTTAACCAGATGCCCATGGTGAAATTTCAGCCATGCAGCTTTTGCCCCAAATCTTGCCCATGTTCATTTCTAATATGGATATAGCAAAGAATATTATACAACAGCAGTGCAGAAGTAACTAAAGTTTTAGCAGCAATCCAGCATTGCTAAAATGCAGAAGTTAAATCTGAAGATGGAAGCACATCTAGGAGAAAACCTGTGTGCATGTGGAGGGTAGCCTGGAGTCAAGACTGCAGGCAAAATTCTTCATTTTCCTTTCTTCTTCCAGCAGAGCAAATACTAAACAACAGTTTAATGCTAATACAGTGATTGATTTCTTACAGTGGATCCTGCTCAGAGTTAGACTTTTCTCAGAATTAATCTCCAGAGACATCTAGAGGATATGAGACATTCCCTGCAGGATGTGGAGTGGTTTGCTTCGTAATAAAGTTCTAATAAGAAGTAAAAACAACCAATCCAACCAACCAAAGAGGAAAATCACATCAGTTTTTTTGTGAGACTTCCCCACTACAAAATGACAAGGTGGATAGAGTCTTTGTCCGTTCATAGCATGGTTTAGGTAGGAGGTTCTTAGCCTCCCTCAGACCAGGGAGCTAGTTCATAGATTTGTAGAATGGTTTGGGCTGGAAGGGACCTTCAAGTTGATCTACTTCCAAGTCCTCTATTATGGACAGGAACACTTTACAGCAGACCAGGTTGTTTGTGGCCTTGAACACCTCCAGGAAAGGGGCATTCACAGCCTCTCTGGGCAACTCATTCCAGTGTCTTGCCACCCTCACTGCGTAGTTGTGTCCTGTACTTGACATATGAACTATTTCAAGCCACTACAATAATGCTCTGTGCTGTGGGAATAAACTTTTTGGTTCGTCATGTGAACACATTTTGTGCTTGTAACAAAGAAGATTGATAGCAAGAGCTGTGTGCTGTTGGCAGCAGAAATAACATAAGACAAAGGAAAAAGAAAGGATCATTGAATGGAGACACACAGAGCTCGCAGTGGTGTTGCTTGTGTGCAAACACTCCCATGGCAGAGGAGGGCAAGCTGAGTTACTCCTTGTTTTCTTCCTGCAATTTCATAAGTAACACATGAATATGGAGCTGGGATGGGGATAAATAGCCCATGAAACACATCTTCTGGTCCACCTTTTCACAAGTGGTTTTCAAACAGATAATCTGATTTACAACACAATTATGTTCTCTAACGTGCAGCACAGAAGAAAGGACATCACTTAGTATGGAAAAAGAATGGTTTAGAAGGAAGGGTTTGGATGTGTGAATATACTATTGTGAGTTACCAAGTTCCATACCTTGTTTAGCTAATGCTATCTGTCCATTATTGTGCTTGAGATCATCATTTCAGAGTGGCTTGGCTCAGTCCTTTGACCAACATCCATTTAGCCAACCTCTTCTGTTTGTGGTTTTCTTTTTCTCCTTCTCCAAGTTACATGCCTCAACCCCAGCATACATCTGCATTTTGTGCCTTTAGCAAAGAGATTGAATGCCTCCAAAATGTCATTCTGTACAAGAGGTGTGCAGGGTGAGCTAGATAAAATAATTGATAGCAGCTTTTCTCCCTTGGTAAGCAAAAGCCAACACACCAGTCTAAACCCCACAGCCCTGGGGCAGAATCCTAGAAAACCTTCTGTTATTAGCCATGTCTTTTGGCAGATGAGTTGTATAAATGAGCTCTTGAGTGGTCTTTTTTTGTTGTGGTGGTATAACTCTTGGGACTGTAAAAACTGTGATAAGAGGAAAAGCACTACTATGAGTGCCATGATGGCTGGAATTTGTTGTCATTTCTTCTTTTAAAACACTTTCACACACTAAATGCTGCTTCCTTGCACGCTGAAACGGATCACAGGAAATAACATTTCTGTTACAACAGGACTGTAAATCATTTGCAGGTGAGAGGTGTTCTGTATTATTACTTGCACAGAGTCCAACACTCATAAAAAGGCCAAATGGAAGTTTCACCTGGTGAAGCCCTGCACGTCAGCTACTCCTCTGTTGGGGGCTGCCAGTAGTGCAGCAGAAATGCCAAAATGAGAGGGATTAGGTAGAAAACTTGCAGCACCCTGCATTTCTGGAACTGGACACCATCAATCAGGTAATCACTTGTGTAAGTGTCTATGTGCAGTGTCAACATTGTGGTGTTGAGTGCAGGTGGTGTGGCCTGATTGCAGATGTGAAGTGATTTTGTGTTTTTTCTTCCTCCCTTGCTCTGTTTCACAGACCTGGAGTAAGAGAAGAGTCAAGCCTGCAAAAGCAGGTGCTGAGGATCTCCAGGTATGTGACATAAGATGTGTGAGGTACCATATCTGTCTGCCTTTAAAAGCATGCAGCCATCCATTGCAGCACTCCAGTCATGACAATCATCCCACCATGTTTCTGTGATGGCAACTCTGTTATCACTGTCCTGCTACAGGATGCTTCCAGCTCCTCCTGTTTATTGCCCATGCTGTGTGCATTGGTGTAGATGCACTTGAGCTGGGCTGTAAGCTTCACCCCAACACTGCTATGCCACCTCTAGGCTTATGCCTGTCTAGCTTGGTTTTATCCCTTTTATCCTGTGAACCACCTGAAGGGAGGCTGTAGCCAGGTGGGGGGTTGGTCTCTTCTGCCAGGCAACCAGCAAGAGAACAAGGGGACACAGTCTCAAATTGTGCCAGGGCAGGTTTAGGCTGGATGTTAGGAGGAAGTTGTTGGCAGAGAGAGTGATTGGCATTGGAATGGGCTGCCCAGGGAGGTGGTAGAGTCACTATCCCTGGAGGTGTTGAAACAAAGCCTGGCTGAGGCACTTGGTGCCGTGGTCTGGTTGGTTGTCTAGGGTTGGGTGCTAGGTTGGGCTGGATGATCTTGGAGGTCTCTTCTAACCTGGTTGAATCTAAGATTCTATGAACCTAGGGGCCTAAAAGGACTATAATACACCAGCTAGTAGAGTATGACCACTTCTAGCTTCAGATAGTCCCAGGGAAGTGAAGAGAGATGTGATATACTGAATCTAGTTTATCATACAGTTGTTTTCCACCTAGGAAGCCTGAAAGAGTGAAGTGTTGCAATACCGATCAGATTGACTGTTTCTGAAGAGTGCCTTTCAGGTGTAGTGGAAGGGAGTGAGAATGAAAGAGTCATTAGCTGTTGGCATCCTAAACTTGTTGAGGGAAAGAAAAAAACCCAAGCATGTAGAAAACATACACGTTTTGGTTAAAAAGCTGCAATGGGGAATACCTGAAGGGGTTCTACAGGAAGGGTTGAGACTTTTGATAAAGATGTCTAGCAGTAGCACAAGGGGCATTGTTTGAAGCTAAAGGAGAGCAGGGTTTGACTGGACCTGAGGAGAAGTTCTTCAGTACTAGAGTAGTGAGACTCTGGAACAGGCTGCCCAGGGAGGCTGTGAATGTTTCCTCCTTCCTGAGCATGTTCAAGACCAGATTGGATGCTTGCTATGGTCTAGTGATTAAGGATGCTGGGATGAAGGTTGGGCTTGGCTGATCCTGGTGGTCCTTACCTACCACAGTGATTCATAGTGCTTAGATGTTGTGCTGAGAGATTTGGTTTAGTCAAGGACTTGTCAGTGTGAAACTAATGATTGGACTGGATGAGCTTGAAGGGCTTTTCCAATCTAAGGAATTCTGTAGATGAGGCGTTGAGAGACATCCTTGCCCATGGTGGGGAGGTAGGAGCAGATGAACTCTGAGGCCCCTTCCAAGCTAAGCCATCCTATGATTCTAAAGTGAATTCTGACAAATGTTTTGTAGTTATAAAGTCCTCCCAGTGGTCTGAAAGAGAGCAAAACCAACAAAACACAGAACAAAGAAACAAAACCAAACATCTTTGAAAATTTTTGTTTTAGCATAACTTGACTTCTAAAGCAAATCTCTCATCTGCAATTGACCTTTAAAGAGACACACTGATGTCATCTTCTGCTTCCATCTCCAAATCGTGCTGTGTGAATGGTTCTGATTGGAAGGGTTGAAATGTTCTGGTGAGTGAATTTTGTGTACGAGTTTGAAGTCTTCATTGATTTCCTGTTTGTTGTTGTTTTTGTTTTCCAGAGTCCACAATTTATCACCTGAACTAATTCCTGAGAAAAATGCCTGCGGAGTTTTACATTGGTCATGGCTTTCTTCCTTGTCAAGGAAGGGCAGTGACTGTAAAAAGTTACTTGTACACATGCAGAAATACCTCTAGAAAACATGAGTGTGCCAAGGAGGAGGTAACTACAGGGAGCAAATTCAGACACTTCAGCTGCAGTACAAATGGAGAAGCTGCCGTGAGTGGGTGAAATGATGGTGGGGTGAGCGTTCTATAGGAGTGCTGCAAAACCCTGCTGAACCATCAGGATGAACTGAAACCTGCTGAGGTCAATTAAAGTCTTGATATTAATTTTCAAAGGCTTCTGATTAACCCCATCCTTCCCCCCCACCCCCCTTGGAATTATATTACTGTGGTGGTTTGTTTTATCCTCAGGCTTACCGGCGTCTGTCTTGGTGCTTCTTGCTAAGTCGCTAGTAATGCTGGCTTTAATTTGGTGTTCAGGTTCTGTTTCTCCCTGTGAGGGGGGGAACATGTGATTAATAAAGTCAGGATCCAGGAAATGGTTACCTGCAAGTGGTGTCCTCACACGGAGCATTCTTTCCAGAATGCCAGGTTTTGTCTGATGGGAATGTTTCATAATGTCACTCTATTTAAATAAACATCCCTTGTTAAATGCAATTGCAGAAGTGGTTGGTGGTCTTTAATCACAGACTGATGCTGCCCATCCTTGCAGCTCTGTTCTCTTGTTTCTCTGCCCACTCTTGTGAATAATCTTGAAAAAGTCTGGATCTGCAATTCTGGATGTCAGATGTTTGTTAGGAGGAAGTTGTTGGCAGAGAGAATGATTGGCATTGGAATGGGCTGCCCAGGGAGGTGGTGGAGTGGCTGTCCCTGGAAGTGTTCAAGCAAAGCCTGGATGAGGCACTTAGTGCCATGGTCTGGTTGATTGGCTAGGGCTGGGTGCTAGGTTGGCCTGGATGATCTTGGAGGTCTCTTCCAACTGGTTGATTCTGTGATGCACAACAGTTGTCTGTTCAAGCAGACTACAAAAGAAACCATTTGGCAGCATGTCTGCCTGTGTCCAGAGCAGTTTGTGTCACCCCTTCTGCTGCAGATCTCGTTCATCATTCAGATTGTCACATTGTGTTGTAACCATGGAGAAGGAGGGGAGAGAAAGCCTGGTGGCCGAGTTTGGATTTCTCCGGCTGAGTGCAAAGCAATTTTTGAGCAAAATGAGAAAACATTGGGTAATGCAAATTGTGCTGTCACTCCCTTGCAGCATTGCTGCAGAATGAATTCCTTTGCAGATCATCTCTGCTGTATAATTAGCACAGTGTTAAGGCACAGGCTCCAAAGTGGAAAACCATAGCTGTTTTTAATGACTATAAGAGGCGTAGTTGCCTCACAACCAGGGATAGTTGTTCAAATTGTGGAAACTGCAAATGCTGGGGTAGAGCTGTGATGTTTCCTGCATCTTCTCCATTCTTTTCTCTTAAATTGTGTTTTGCCACTTAAAAATAAATCTGGCTGCTTTTTCAGTAGGAGGGATTGAATGCGTAACCTGCACTGGGTTATGGTCTTGCTCTGGCAGGGGGGGTTGGACTCGATGACCTCTGGAGGTCCCTTCCAACCCCTAACATCTTGTAATGGAGATGTGAATAGCTGTGATTCCAGACTGTTCTGGGGTAAACAGCAGGGGAAGAGGCCAGCATTCTGAGTTGCTCATCAATGCCAGACAGTCTTTATGACTGGATGTGAGGAGGAAGTTGAGCAGGAGAGTGGTGAGAGGCTGGACTGGGTTGCCCAGGGAGATGGTTGATGCCTCATCCCTGGATGTGTTTAAGGCCAGGCTGGCTGAGGCTGTGGCCAGCCTGCTCTGGAGTAGGGTGTCCCTGGACATGGCAGTGGGATTGGAACTGGCTGATCCTTGTGGTCCCTTCCAACCCTGACTGATTCTAGGATTTCTGTCCTCTCCTTTTATCAGACGAAGAATCCCTATGACATTATTTTCTTACTCATATTCTCTTCTCATTTTGGCTTACAAAGGCAGAGGCTAATTTGATGTCAATCATCCAACAGTTTGCTTTCCATTGCTTGTTCTCTGAGTGGCCTGCATGCTTCAGACTTTAGAGTTGTCCATACCCTGTCTTGCTCAATAACATCTATAAAACCTCCAATCTGGTTACTGGTTTTAATTCATTTATCCTGCCCGTGTATGAAACGTAACTTCTCCATCATGACACAAAAAGTTATTGCACTCTTGGGTTCGTGAATTCAAGAAACATGACATAATAGGCTGGCAAATATGGCCCTGTATCTTGTGATGATGATCCAAATTCACCCACTTATCTCGATCTGCCTATATTGTTAGCAACACGGGATGTCACACGGCAGATTTGTCATTTTAACTGTTCTTTATGTACAGTGCAGTGTGGAATTTACTTTTTTATTGCCTTCAGAGGGAAGTATCATACCTCTTGGTGAAATAATGGTTTTGTCAGACACTGGTATCTTTATTGTGTAGTGCTTTTAAATTCTGTGCTATTTATACCAAGCTCTCCTGGCACAGGGCAGGTGAGCTGCGATGCCTCCTCTTCCTCCACGGGAATGCTTCAGGCTTTGTGGGTTGTTGTGTTTTTAGGAAGTCTGGGATAACCTGGAACCCCTCAAACCATGACATCGGTGCAGGAGTGGATTGTTGCTATAAGGGTTGTGGGATGTGTGTTGTGCTGGGGTTTCAGAAAGAACTGTCATGAATTTCTTCCAAGTGCTCGATGAATGTGCAAAGTCTACTCGAAATGACTGACAGAGCTTCTGCTCGCAAGCTTGGTGTTGATTTGCCTGCCTCTTCCCACCACGATGGTGCTTCTTACAAAGTTTAGATGTGGATATCTTGTTGGAGGTCTTAGTACAAGATCTCCAACAGCAGTCTGGCCAGTGTGTGCTCGCAGCCCAGACTGCAACCGTGTGTGTGTGGCCAGCAGGGCAAGGGAGGGGATTCTGCCCCTTTGTTCTGCTCTCCTCAGACCCCACCTGGCATTGGAATGGGCTGACCAGGGAGGTGGTGGAGTTGCCATCCCTGGAGGTGTTCAAGCAAGCCTGGATGAGGCATTTAGTGCCATGGTCTAGTTGACTGGCTGGGGCTGCTAGCTTGAACTGGGTGATCTTGGTGGTCTCTTCCAACCTGGTTGATTCTATCATCCTTTCAGAATGCCAAGACAGATGATTTTGTGGTGTGTTGCCGTATCATGCCGAAGCTGTTGGTTTCTACTGCCAGAGTTCCTTTTGGGCTAGGTACTCTTCTTTCTAGAGGAAAATATTTGTATATGTTCCTATCTGTACTATATATCTATGTGTCTGGTTTGCATTTTCTTATGTGTATGTCTGTATGTGCACACACAATTGCAGTCCCCACCCCTGGCTTGCTTACTGTCTAAAAAGGTCAGTACAAGGTAAAGAGAAAAGAAATGCTCCTTCTGGAGCTGTAGGGAGATGATGAGCCATTCCACATGTCCTATGGGAGGTAGGATGAGATCCAGTTCACCAAGCCCAGACCTTTCAAGAGTGTTACTAAAATGTTTGTTGCAGGCTTGAGAACCTCTGAAATGCATGCATAGCTTCTTCATTTGGTAGCTTCTTGAGACTACTTTATTGTGATATGCCTGACAAAGTAGTACATGGGAGCTAGGGATGCTTTGAGTTACCTGCCCACAGGAGTTTCTTTGGTACTGCATTTGGAACATCTCTCTGCATCTCATTTTGGAAAGCAATTCCCAGTATTTATTTTTATTGGTTGCCAACAGAAGACAGCAGAAAGGACATAAACATAGCCACATTTGGCAGAGTGGAAGAGTTTGGGAGCTGCATATGTCTGTTTATACATATACTCTGACATACTAATGGTGCTAATGGTAGAACTCAGCCAAGGACAAGGCTTTTTTTAAGTAAATGATGTTACTGCTGTAGAGCACTGGCATATTTGTACTTGATTACAAAGAGTGTGAGAAACAGGGCATTTGGATGGAGCATAATATGACAGATTGCCCAGGGAGGTAGTTGGGGCTATTGAAGGAATCCTTCACTGTAAGGTCCTGCACCTGGCTGGGTGCAGTCCCACCACAACTCCAGGCTGGGTGAGGAATGGCTGAGAGCAGCCCTAGGAAAAACGACCTGGAGGTCTGGGGTGATGAAAAGCTCAACAGGAGCCTGCAGTGTGAGTGCAGCCCAGGCACAACCCTGTGCTGGGCTGCAGCAAGAGCAGTGTGGGCAGCAGGGCGAGGGAGAGGATTCTGCCCCTTGGCTCTGCTCTCCTCACACCCCACCTGCAGTCCTGCATGTAGGTCTGAGGCCCTCAACACAAGCAGGACATGGAAGTGTTGGAGCCAGTCCAGAGGAGGCCACCAAGATGCTGAGAGGGCTGCAGCAGCTCTGATCTGAGGACAGGCTGAGAGAGTTGGGGCTGTGCAGGCTGGAGAAGAGAAGGCTTGGGGGAGACCTTGGAGTGGCCTTGCAGTATCTGAAGGGACCTGTAGAAAGGCTGAGGAGGGACTATTGACAAGGTCTTGTAATAACAGGATGAGGAGGAATGGGTTTGAAGTGGTAGAGGGGAGATTGAAACTGGGTGTGAGGAAGAAGTTGTTTGCAGTGTGGGTGGTGGGACACTGGCACAGGTTGCCCAGGGAGGTTGTGGAGCACAGAATCACCCAATGTGATCAAAGATCTACAACTTCCCTGGAGGTGTGAGGTGTTTAAGGCCAGGGAGTTGGAACTGGCTGGGCTTTGAGATCCCTTCCAACCTAAACTTTGCTATGACTTCTCTTGACTGCTGCTGGTGGGAGGCTAGCAGCAGGTCAGTGAAGAGATTCTGCAGACTGGATGATCCTTTGTACTATCTATTGCTTGTGTAGGGTTTACAGAGGTGCAAAGCCAAGAAATGACAAGCATATGTGGTAGGAAAGATGCTGATAACACAACTACTGCCAAGTCTGCCCAGTGTTGGTGATGTCCACCCTGACTTGTAAACATTTTCAGGTGTTAGCAGATAACAACCTTTGTAGTGCTGTGCTTCTGCGATGAGTGCAGTCCAGAGAGCAGACAAATATAGGCTCAGCATAGTATCCAATGGCTGGGGCAGGACACAGATGTCAGTGACAAGACTCAGCTTCTGCATTGCTTTTGGTGGTAGGAAACAGCTTTCAGGAGTTTGAAGGAATTCAAAGGGTTTGATTGTGCTTGGCTGGTTGATTGTCTGTGGTCAGTAGGGGAAGACAGAAAGGTAGAAACCAGTTGAGTGAAGAAAGGTGAAGGTGCTTAACTCCTTTCATTTTCCTGACATTTTCTTTTGGCCATTGTTAGAGGCAGTGTGTGGGAACTTGGGTACAGCTCAGTGCCTGTTGTTGAGGAGGAACACTGAGGCCACAGAAGGCTGTAGAAGAGGGATACTGGCAGAGTGATTTGCCAGTGGAATGAGCTGCCCAGGGAGGTGGTGGAGGCACCATTCCTGGAGGTGTTCAAATAAAGACTGGATGAGGCACTCGGTGCCATGGTCTAGTTGACTGGATAGGGCTGGGTGCTAGGTTGGACTGGATGATCTTGGAGGTCTCTTCCAACCTGGTGAGTTCTATGAACTGGAAGAGGAAAGGGTGTCCAGGAAACAGGAGGTGGGATAGAAAGCTGATTTTTATGCTGAGGTTCAAGAATCTGCAAAAGAGTGATTGATCCAAGGCCCAAAGATGCTGCATGGAGTTTGAAGGTTTGTCTAAGGCTTAACTTTGAAGCTAGTAGTTACACCAGTGGAGAAGTTAAAAGTAGAACTTACTTGTTTAGACTTTTTTAATATCCTTTTGAAGTTTTTGCATTTTGTTTCTCCTTAATGTAACTGAGATGAAAAATACGGGAGGGGGGAAAACCTGGTGGAATAAAACTACTCTTCCCCAAGACTCTTTGGACAGCAAACTGTCTGTGCCCCTCAGAAAGAAACTGTTAAGTTGAAAAGTGTCCCTGTACATCAAAATCATGATAGTGGCTAAGTTTTTATTCTCACTGTACTGAGGCATGTGGGGTGGTTTTATTCTTTCTTGATTGAAGAGGAAGAGAAGGAGCAGATAACTTTTAGAGGTTTTATGCTATTGTATTTAATTCTGTAAACTGCCAATTTTATTAGCAGGGGAATGAAGATGTCATCCTGCAGCCTCTTCAATGTGATCACTTCCTAGCTTCTTAACTGTATAGTTAATGCTCAATAACAGGCTATACCTCTTAGAGTCTCCTAATACATCACTGTTACATTGTGAATTGGAAGCTGTTAAAAACAGGCATTATGTTTTAAACATCATGATGTAGGAGTGGCTTTGGAACTTGGCTAGTTCTGTAGCCTGTATAGGTTCTGAGTCGTGGTCCTTTTGATCTGTTGGCACTGCCTGTTCAATGGCTGCTCCTCACCAGCAGTGCTTCCCTACTTCAAAATGATAACTATAATGATGATCTATAATAATATGTGTTGTGTGAAGCTTTCAGGAGCACTGCTTGCAACTGTTAGAGAAAGTTAAGACTCTTGTTGCCTCTTTGTCATTCTTAAAGCCTGAATGTCTGTTTTAGGTTGGAATTTGTGCTAAGCCCACACCCTTCATGGCCTTGTTCTAAGCCATTCTTTACAGAGGTGGTTCCCAGGCTGTGAACAGTCAGTCTTGGAAGGCCGTGCTCTAGGAGGTAGACTGCCTGCATCCTTCTCCTGCAGAATGTGGCCCATTTGACAGCTGTGGCTGTTCATCAGGCTTCCCAGTTGCTGCATGTGTCCGAGCAGTAATAGGGGGTTTAATCTGGCAGAGGGCAGATTGAAACTGGATGTTAGGAAGCTCTTTCCAGTGAGGGTGGTGAGACACTGTCATAGGTTGCCCAGAGAGGTTGTGGAGCACAGAATCACTCAATGTGATCTCTGGTCACATTGGGTGATTCTGTGCTCCACAACCTCCTTGGAGGTGTTCAAAGCCAGGTTGGATGAGGCTTGAGTGACCTCTTCTAGTGGGAGGTGTCCCTACCTATGGTGGGGAGTTAGAACTGGATGATCTTTGAGGTCCCTTCCGACCTAAACCATTCTATGATTCTAAATCAGCCCTCGTAAAGGGGAAGGTGGGAAGGCAAAACAATTTGAGGTGTGCTTTGCACACAGGACACCACTGGGACTTACGTGGAGGTCAAGATATTTCTGTAGAGAAGGCTGCCACAAGGCCAGTGTTCTACTTAAATCTTATGAAAGCCTCAGAGGAATCACAGAATCAACCAGGTTGGAAGTGACCTCCAAGATCATCCAGTCCAACTTAGCACCCAGCCCTATCCAGTCATCTAGACCATGGCACTAATTGCCTCATCCAGACTTTGCTTGAACACCTCCAGGCACGGTGACTCCACCACCTCCCTGGGCAGCCCATTCCAATGCCAATCACTCTCTCTGGCAACAACTTCCTCCTAACATCCAGCCTATACTTCCCTTGGCACAACTTGAGACTGTGTCCCCTTGTTCTATTGCTGCCTGCCTGGCAGAAGAGACCAACCCCCACTTGGCTACAACCTCCCTTCAGGTAGTTGTAGACAGCAATGAGCTGTGCCCTGAGCCTCCTCTTCTCCAGACAGTGCACAGGACTTGTGCTCAACCTCTGCTTGAGGGTTTCTTTCATTCAGTCTGCCTTATAAATGGGCATCACTCTTGATATCAGCTTCAGAGCCTGGGCTGTGCCAAGCTACAGCTCGTGTGTGCACGCAGTGTGATAGTCCGTGCCGAGGCGCTGAAGGAGCCAGTGACACTGCTCTAGTCCACATTCAAACCCAGCAGTCAGTGTCTGTCTGGCAGCAGTGTTGAAACGCTGTGGTGGTCACAGGTGGTGCAGATAAGTGCACGGCTGGTGAGTGCTGGAGCGGCGCAGAGCCGCGTGTCCGCTGTGCGTGGCCGTCCCCAGCGAGCGCACGCAGCCGACTCGTTTGAGTCCTGCTACTGTACAAGTCAGTTAGGCTACATTTATCTCTATTGATAATAATGTTACTTTTCATATAGATTGTAATTACAATG
This sequence comes from Pogoniulus pusillus, assembly GCF_015220805.1. NCBI lineage: Eukaryota > Metazoa > Chordata > Aves > Piciformes > Lybiidae > Pogoniulus > Pogoniulus pusillus. Next base: position 2,857,353 of record NC_087277.1, read on the forward strand.
GCTGGAACTATCTATTGCATGCATGCAGTGGAGCATGGCATTCAGTCTTCCTTTGTCCCAGACTCCCTCTCACCTTCCTCATCTCAAGAGTAACCAGATCTTTTGCATGGTCACACTAAATACCAATCAATTTGTGTTTCTGATGAGATTTTTTTGTCTTACTCTTTTTGTTTTCTCTTGTATTCACCTTTCAGAACTTCATCATGAATGTTGTAAGGAAGTGGGGAAATTAGATGAGAGCATTTGCTGCTGCTGCAAGACATTTGGGTACTTTGCTCATCCTCTAAGCTAGAAGGTGGCTTCTAAGCAGTGCTTTCATAGCTCTGAGTGTGCATATCTGATAGAAAGCAAATAACTTCATCTGCTGTTACACGAATTGGAGATGAAAATAGATCCTTCTATCTCTGAGCATAAGTACTGTAAACTGAGAAGACCCCACAGATACAGTCACAGATGATCTCACTGCTCTTGCTTTTTAGAGTTAAAAAGAATACTTTCCAAAACATATTTTCCATTTAATGCATTTTGTGACACCAATATTAACACAGCAGTCTTCCTATCAAGTTAACTTTAGGAGCTTTCTGCATTCACTAACAACAGGGTTATGCACTTTGGCCACAACAACCCCAAGCATTGCTAAAGGTTGGGGACAGAGTGGCTGAGAGCAGCCAGGCAGAAAGGGACCTGGGGGTGCTGGTAGAGAGTAGCTGAAGATGAGGCAGCAGTGTGCCCAGGAGGGCAGCAGAGCCAATGGCATCCTGGGCTGGCTCAGGAGCAGTGTGGCCAGCAGGACAAGGGAGGTTCTTCTGCCCCTGTACTCAGCACTGGTCAGGCCACATGTTGAGTGCTGTGTCCAGTTCTGGGCTCCTCAGTTCAAGAGAGATGTTGAGGTGCTGGAACATGTCCATAGAAGGGTGACAAAGCTGGTGAGGGGCCTGGAGCACAAACCCTGTGAGGAGAGGCTGAGGGAGCTGGGGGTGTGCAGCCTGGAGAAGAGGAGGCTCGGAGCAGAGCTCATTGCTGTCTGCAACTACCTGAAGGGAGGTTGTAGCAAAGAGGAGTTGGTCTCTTCTGCCAGGCACCCAGCAAGAGAACAAGGGGACACAGCCTCAAGTTGTTCTGGGGGAGGTCTAGGCTGGATGTTAGAAGGAAGTTGTTGTCAGAGAGAGTGATTGGCATTGGAATGGGCTGTCCAGGGAGGTGGTGGAGTCACTGTCCCTGGAGCTGTTGAAGCAAAGCCTGGATGAGGCACTTAGTGCCATGGTCTGGTTGATTGGCTAGGGCTGGGTGCTAGGTTGGACTGGGTGATCTTGGAGGACTCTTCCAACCTGGTTGATTCTATGACCAAGGCTACCTTTTTCTAAGCCAAAAGGCCATCCAACAATCCTGTGTAAACATGCAACTGCCTATCAGGTGTTTCATTTAAATACCATCCATATTTATGTCCATAATATTGTAAGAAAGAAAAGTTAGCATCTGTCAGCTAGAAGAATTCCCAAAGAAATCTTAGGGAAAGATTGTTGGAGGTGATAGAGAAAGGTTTAATTTTCTCCCTGCAGAAGAGTGTCTGTCTTAGGAAAGCCTTCAGTCTGATCAGTGTGGAGATGCATGAGCTGTGTTTTCAGTTGTGTCTGCTTCCTACTGCCTTGTGTGTGCTGCTCCATGTACCTCGACCTCTATTTGAGCAGTCCAAAGCAATGGAGAAGCAGACTGGCTCAGGACTGAAATGTCTCTGCGTATATCAGGGGAGAATCTGCACACAAAGACATTTATCAGGGGAGACTACTCCTCTGCTGAGGACAGGAGCGTACCCAAGAGTCCAGGAGCAGATGATGATCTTATCAAGAAAACCCTCTTCAGCAGTGCCATCAGCCTGCTCGTGCCAAGTCTGGCATCTCTGCATCATATGAGCCTGTGCTGGAGAGAGGGAGCAAAGCTGTGCAAGCTACCTGTAGCTGGGGTGAAGAACTTACTTAACTCACTGGGTCTGCACACTGTTACAATGCGATTTGGGATCGTTGTTGTCAGGCTGGAGTGTCCCTATGAGCATTGAGATGATAGTATTCCTTTACCAGAAGACTGCAGAGAGAGCTCTTCAAGAGAGATGTGAAGGCACTGGAGTGGCTCCAGAGAAGGGCAACAAAACTGGTGAAAGACCAGGAGAACAGGTCTTATGAGTGACTGAGGGAGCTGGGGACGGTTAATGTAAGGAAGAGGAGGCTGAGGGGATCAGAGGACCACAAGATGTCAGGGGTGTCCACTATTATTTTTCATTCTGGAAATCTTTGCCTAGCCTCCCTCACTTTCAGGATATTCTTACCTTTATTGCTTGTTTTAGAACAGCACTGTTGCAGGTGAGGATTGCAGCTGCACTCTCTGCTATTTGCCATACTAGCAGCAGGTAGGAGAGAGACTTCTGACTTTTGGGGCTCTAAAGAAAGGTAGAGAGCAGCAAGATTCTTATTACAGAAAATAGAGAAGCTTTTTCTTTTGCCATCCTTACCTAGAGTGCACAGCTGCTCCATGCAAGCACTGGCTAGATGGGGCAATATTAAGGAGCTCAGTTAGGAATGCAGTGGCACATGGCAGCTTCTCCTGAGTTGCTTGCTCTGCAGACTCAGTACTAAGCAGAGGCAAAGGAGAGCAGTGGCTTAGAGCAATAACTGCCTGTGGGTTATGCTTGTGTTTACTTCTCTTATGGCCCTTGTGCCAAGAGGTCTGGTTCACTCTTTTCCTTAAGAAGAGGTTGAAGCATCAGCATTAGGGGGATGAGGTATGGCAGTGGTTTCAGAGAAAGGATGAAGTCTACTCTGTTCAGAAACCTTTCTGCCCCTCAGTGGCAGTGGAATAGTAACCCTCCCACCAGGGTGACTCCACAGAGCTGTTTCTTCAGCTTTCAGTCCCAGGTCTGTTCCTCTGTCCATGCTTTTCATCCTAAGAGTGCCCTGGCCTTATTTGCTTATCTTTGGGCCAGCAAAATGAAATTGTTACCTTTGCTGCTGGACAGCCTAAATAACTCCTGTCAGTTTTATTCCCAAAGCCCTGCGAAGGCAACTTTCTTTGCAAAGCAAATTGTGAAATTTCTTTTGAAGATTGCTTCTGGTTTGGCCCATTACTGTTTGGACTCTGGTGTGAATTAAGGTGTGTCTAGCAAGATGAGTACATTTCTTGCATCTTACAGTGAACCTGCAGGTCTGTAAAACAGATTGTCCTCTGGCCCCTCCTGGATGACCTTGCTGCAGAATCAGTGCACAGCAGAATGGACACAGTACTGCCCAGTGTGGAAAGATGTGAGATTTGGGTAGCGTGTATTAAATCCTTGCCAAACACACAGTAGTGTGAGATGATTGGCCAGTTATGGAAACTCATTACAATAGGGGTGGGGAAACACTGGAACAGGTTTCCCAGAGGAGTAGTAGATGCCCCATCCTTGGAAATACTCAGGGTCAGGCAGGATGGAGCTCTGAGCAACCTGATCTAGCTGAAAAGATCCTTGCTCATTGCAGGGGATGTTGCACTAGATGACCTTTGAAAGTCCTTTCCAAAGTATTCTATGCTGCTGTGACTTTCACTCAATGATTCTATGACTTTCCTGTTATCCAGCATTCTTCCACTGTAGCTGTGGCAGCTGTCCAGCTGGTGCTGGACTGGGAGGCAGTGTTTGCTCATTCATCATGAAGTGCTGTAGCTTAGCCTATTTTGGGTTACTGCTTCACACTCTCAGTTACTTGTTTCAGAGTTTTGGGCTATTGAATGAGTCCTGTGGAAAAGGAATGTTTCTGTTTTGCCACCTCCATTATGTTATCTTTTCCAGTGCAATTATAAGCTAATTCAAAGCTCTTTGTGTTAAGCTAATAGCTTCTGATTCACTGCTGTCAGCCAGTTCCTCTTTGTTCACTTTTCATACCACTTACCAGGCCCTCTACTACTTGCCTATGAAGTGCATTTATTTCTTTTCTCCTCCTGAGTAGAGCATCATCATAGGCAAATGAAGAGGAGGTGCAGGGGTGACCTCATTGCTGTCTACATCTACCTGAAGGGACATTGTAGCCAGGTGGGGTTGGCCTCTTCTCCCAGGCAAGCAGCAATAGAACAAGGGGACACAGTCTCAGGTTGTGCCAGGGGAGGTCTAGGCTGGATGTTAGGAGAAAGTTCTTCACAGAGAGAGTGATTGGCATTGGAATGGGCTGCCCAGGGAGGTGGTGGAGGCACCGACCCTGGAGGTGTTCAAGAAAAGCCTGGCTGAGGCACTTAGTGCCATGGTCTGGTTGATTGGCTAGGGCTGGGTGGTAGGTTGGACTGGATGATCTTGGAGGTCTCTTCCAACCTGGTTGATTCTATGATGAAATCATTAATGGAGCATCAGAAAGATCCCTTCTGCTAAAGTTGCATATGGTGAAGATCACAATTATCAGAAGTCTTTTTTTTTTGTCTCTTCTCACCCCCCCCAAATGCTTATTCCCCACAATAAATGTAGTTGTCAGCAGGATAAGTTCACACATCGGATAAGGTCACAATTTCACTTAGTGACAACTTCCAGCGGCGTGAACTTACACGGTTCGATTTATTAAAGAGTCAGAGAGGATAAGATCACTGCATGGCCAGCCTGATTTATCAGGCTGTGACTGCAGCACTTGAAGAGAGAACGTCGTATTTCAAGTTTATGTTCAGCAGTGCAGTTCAGTGTGTGTGTGTTCTGTCTCACAGGCTCCAGAGCCCAGGCAGCAGAATTGAGAGGAGGTGTCCCAGTAATGCGCTTTGTGTCTGCCAGGGAAGTCTGTGAGCGTTTAATGTTGAAGCTACCTTGGTAAGGATCACAGAAGTGGAAATGGGGTAGTTGTCTGCTGGCAGGGAGCTGAGTGCAAACGTTTCTTAAAGAGGAGGTAATAACAGGGTGTCAGGGGCTGGAAGGGACCTCCAGAGCTCATCCACAGTCACGCAGGAACGCATAGAATCCCAGAATGACTCAGGTTGGAATGGACCTCAGAGATCATCTACTCCAACCTCCCCACCATGGGCACCCCTCGACTAGACTTGTCTGCTCAAGGCCTCATCCAGCCTGGTCTTAAGTACCCCCAAGGAGGAGGCATCCACAACCTCCCTGGGCAGCCTGTTCCAGTGTCTTGCCATCCTCATGTTGAATCACTTCTTCTTAAGATCCAGTCTAACCCTGCTCTCCTTCAGCTTCAAACCATTCCCCCTTGTCCTGTCACAGACTGAGTTTGAGTCTGTGCTCTGCTGTGACTACAGCAGACCCTTGTCCAACAAACCACCATCCCTTTAAATCTCCTGGTGAACCTGATAACATCTTCCAGTGCCAGGTCTACATTTTATTGCCAGCAGCTGAAAGGAAGCCTGATTTGATGCTTTTAAAAATCAGATTTCCCTTTCCATTTGTAGTTTGTGCTGAATATCACCCGAGAGGGAGCCTCCACAACCCCCCTGGGCAGCCTGTTCCAGTGTTCTGTCACCCTCACAAGGAAAAAAAATTCCTCCTCAACAACTCCTCCTCCTTATCCCCAGCCAGATGTTAATTGCAGATCCTTCCTGTGCATAAAGCATGGCAGACCCATCTTGGGCTCTGGGATAGGCAGCACTTCTGAGAGTGATTTTAACTTTCTCACTCCAACTTCAGAGCAGTTCTTACTTGAACCTCCACCATACATGATTTTTTTTTCTTTTACCAGGCAAAACTGTTAACTAGAGAATCAGGTGCCTGTGCACTGAAAATGTGCAAAGAAGGAGCCATTAGCTAGTGGAAGTTGGTAGAGCCCTGTGATGTCACATTACCAGTCCCTAATTATAGCAGAGGAGGAGCTTACTCATTCTTTGTAACTGATCCCACTTAGAAAGCTATTCCTGATTAAAAGCCTGGATGAAGCACTTAGTGCCATGTCTAGTTGATTTGGGGGTACTGGTGGATAGTAGCTGAAGATGAGGCAGCAGTGTGCCCAGGTGGCCAAGAGAGCCAATGGCATCCTGGGCTGGCTCAGGAGCAGTGTGGGCAGCAGGACAAGGGAGGTTCTTGTGCCCCTGTGCTCAGCACTGCTCAGGCCACACCTTGAGTGCTGTGTCCAGTTCTGGGCTCTTCAATTCAAGAGAGATGTTGAGGTGCTGGAAGGTGTCCAGAGAAGGGCAACAAAGCTGGTGAGGGGCCTGGAGCACAAACCCTATGAGGAGAGGCTGAGGGAGCTGGGGGTGTGCAGCCTGCAGAAGAGGAGGCTCAGGGCAGAGCTCATTGCTGTCTGCAGCTCCCTGAAGGGAGGCCGTAGCCAGGTGGGGTTGGTCTCTTCTGCCAGGCAAGCAGCAACAGAACAAGGGGACACAGTCTCAAGTTGTGCTGGGGGAGGTCTAGGCTGGATGTTAGGAGGAAGTTGTTGTCAGAGAGAGTGATTGGCATTGGAATGGGTTGCCCAGGGAGGTGGTGGAGTCTCTGTGCCTGGAGGTGTTGAAGCAAAGCCTGGATGAGGCACTTAGTGCCATGGTTGATTGTCTAGGGCTGGGTGCTAGGTTGGCCTGGATGAAAGAGACCCCAAGGCTCATCTAGTTCCAACCCTGACATTAAGAGGTTAGAAGGGACTCCAAGGATCATCCACATCCAGTCCCCCTGCCATGGGCAAGGGCACCTTCCAGTAGATCAGGTTACCCAGAGCCTCAGCCAACCTGGCCTTAAAAACATCCAGGCATGAGGCTTCTGATGGTATTGGAATTGTGATCAAATGCTGTTAAGGGCTGAAAGCTGTTGCTGGGTTCCTCTGTGCAGTAGGTGTTTTGTGGAGTTTTCAATCACTGCTTTGATTTTGCTGTGAAAGAAGCAAAGCTGAACCCTCCTCTTTACCTTCTGTTTTATGCAAGCCCTGTGTGGCATCCCTGAAACAGTACCTATATGTCAAAGAAAAACCCACCAGATAATCCTAAATGGAGTCCTTTCATTCTGGTTTTGTATCCACAAAGGTGGCCTAATATCTTAAAAGCCATGGGATGTTTTGTAGCTGTGCTAGTGAGTCATGACTTGGGGCTTCTTTTACAGTGCAGCTATCATAAGTCTTTGAGTAATCACAGACTTTAAAAGTATGCTACATCAACAAGATAAGAGAAACAGCCCACAGCACTAACAGCATTATCTTTTACCAAAATTGATTAGCCTCTACTGTGTCTCTCAAATATTTCCAGCTTGCTGAGTAAGTTTATACAAAATAAGCATGCTCCTGCAGAACAAGCTGGATAAAAAAGCCCCAAACCTCTTGCTCCATAGCAAGGAAAAAAGGAAGTAAATATCATTAAATAGAATGCCTCCTAAATCATCTTTTTGTTCCACCTGACTCTCAAAAACTGAGAGCAGGACATCATTTCTTCTGGCCTTACATTTCTTAGGGCTGCTTCTGTTCTACTTCTTGCTGTCCTTTTGAATGTGATGGTTAACAAGTCTAGGGTGAAAACAGCAAAATGCAGTTTCTAGGCATGATGACTCCCAGGGGGGTGAGAGTTGGATTTATCAGAATTTGCTGTGACATGAAGGAGCATGATTATGTTCAGTACTGTCACCACTGCTGATCACTGGAGACTCCTTGTGAAGGTTTAGGTGTTCTCTTCCCCCCACACCTAAGTAAAATCACCCAGACTAGACTCAGGCACTGGAAATTTGATTGAAGCTGTATATTTACAGCTTGGCACAATATCCAAGCAGGTATTTACAATCTATGCAGCTGTATACAAGTTAAAAAGTAGTACAGAAACACAGCAGCCCTCCCAGAAACCAGAGTCCCCAGGAGGGGCTCCCAACCACCCTTCCACCTTCTTCCCACCCCTCTACCTTACCCTAGACTTTGCCTTATGTTCAAGGTGAGTTTGGAGGGTTGGCCAGGGGGGTTAGGAAGCAGAGGGATTAGTTAAACAGGTGGTTAGAGAGAAAAGTTCAGCCCCAAAGACAGAGAGCAAACAACTGCCTTATCTGTGTTTGTGTTCTTGTTCTTACCCATCTCAGCAAGCCTATGAGTGCAGCAGCCATCAGTATTGTTCCCTTTTCACAGCCTGGCATCTAATTCTTCTCACCAAACTATCCCAGCTAGGCTCAAACTAGCACACTCCTAATTGTTCTGCACAGTTTTCTGCATCTTTGTGCTGGAGCAGTGGTGAGAGCAAGCTGCTGTGGTTGCTCTTTTCTTCCTGGTCCTTGGGATGTCTGTAGACAAGCAGCTGTGAGGAGTCAGTAGCAGCTGAGTCTGTATGCTTGTTACTGCGAGTGGCGACAGGGCAATAAAATCCCAGATCCTCCTCCTCCTCCTGATGCAATCTCTGAAGGTGGTGAGCGGTTTTGCAGGGAATGGTAGCTTCAGAGGGCACTTCTGGCTTAGATCTCAACTGCTGAGGCTGAAAGGGGAAATCTTGTCTTGCTGACACATTTTTCACACTCTTTTAATGAAGAGCCACGAGATGAGAGAGCCAATGGCATCCTGGCCTGCATCAGGAACAGTGTGGCCAGTAGGACAAGGGAGCTGATTCTTCCCCTGTACTCAGCACTGGTCAGGTCACACCTTGAGTGCTGTGTCCAGTTCTGGGCCCCTCAATTCAAGAGAGATGTTGAGGTGCTGGAACATGTCCAGAGAAGGGCAACAAGGCTGGTGAGGGGCCTGGAACACAAATCCTATGAGGAGAGGTTGAGGGAGCTGGGCCTGTTTAGCCTGGAGAAGAGGAGGCTCAGGGGTGATCTTATTACTGTCTACAACTACCTGAAGGGGCATTGTAGCCAGGTGGGGTTGGCCTCTTCTCCCAGGCAACCAGCAATAGAACAAGGGGACACAGTCTCAAGCTGTGCCAGGGCAGGTATAGGCTGGATGTTAGGAAGAAGTTCTTCACAGAGAGAGTGATTGGCATTGGAATGGGCTGCCCAGGGAGGTGGTGGAGGCACTGTCCCTGGGGGTCTTCAAGAGAAGACTGGCTGAGGCACTCAGTGCCATGGTCTGGTTGACTGGCTAGGGCTGGGTGCTAGGTTGGACTGGATGATCTTGGAGGTCTCTTCCAACCTGCTTGATTCTATGATTCTATGAGGTTCTCTTCCTAGCAAACTCTCTTGAGGTCAGAAGTTGCTCAGGGCCAGGGGAGCGGTGCCACCTCTTAAACATGCCTCTTTGTGGGAAGAGGGCAGTGAGGAGAGGGCAGCCTCGTTCCCAGCAGTGGGAGCTTGGGCCTGGCTGTTGCTGGAGTTTGGATACCATTCCCCAAAGAGGAGATTTGAAAGGAACAAAGTGTTGTAAATGTATGCAGGAAAGTTGCAGGCTCCCTACTGCGGGGTAAAGGGAATTCAGGAGAGGATTTTTAATAGTGACATTTGTAATCTTTCTTCTACAAACCCTCCTACCAGTCCCTGGCCTTCCTGCTTAGGGCAGACAAAGGAACCTAGCCAGGGATTTTACACAAGGAAAAGCAATCTTTGCTGGTGCTTGTAGACCCTGATCTGCAGTGTGTGTTGTTCTGGGTTTATTTTTTGTTAACTCACAGCTCTCTGTGTTGTTGTTTTTTATTCTGCTAAACAAAGAAATCTTTGCAAGAATCAAATTGTGATGTGCTACACATTGTACAAGCATAACCAAAATGCCTGCTTACCAAAAGGTATGAGCCACTTCATCCCACCTGTAGTATTCCTCCAGAGTATTACAGTGGCTGCTGTAATAGTGATTTGCCATTGGAATGGGCTGCCCAGGGAGGTGGTGGAGTCACTGTCCCTGGAGGTGTGCAAGCAAAGCCTGGATGAGGCACTTAGTGCTGTGGTCTGGTTGACTGGCCAGGGCTGGGTGCTAGGTTGGAGTGGATGAGCTTGGAGGTCTCTTCCAACCTGGTTGATTCCATGGTTCTCCAGGCTGCACATCCCCAGCTCCCTCAGCCTCTTCTCATAAAACAATAACCCTCCCAGAAAGCAGAGTCCCCAGGAGGAGCTCCCAACCACCATTCCACCTTTCTCCCACCCCTCTGCCTTACCCCAGACTTTACCTTACGTTCAAGGTGAGTTTGGAGTGTCGGCTGGGGGGGTTAGGAAGCAGAAGGATTAGTCAGGCAGCAAGTTGGGTTAGAGAGAGAAGTGCAGTCCAAAGCCCCAAGAGAGACTCCTTTATCTGTTTATGTCCTTGTTTCTAATCCATCTCAGCAAGCCTACGAGTGCAGCAGACATCACCATTGTTTCCTTTTCACAGCCTATCATCTAACTCTTCTCACCAAACTATCCCAGCTAGACCCAAGCTAGCACAGACTGCAACAAAAAAGAACAAAAGCATCCTTGTTGGCTTATTATTACCTGGAGTTAACAAAAAAAAACCAACCCCAAAGCTTTAGAAAATAATTGCTTGGTTTTGTTTTTGCCTCAAAGCTGAACTACCAGCTCCCTGCTGATCATTTCAGTGAACAGTGTAAAATGTCATCATGTGTCCCTCTAGAACTTGGGTAGGTTTTTTGGCTATCGCCGGATGATCTGCCCCAAGTTTGCCGTTGTTAATCCATTAAAAGACAGGCCTGCTTGTAAATCCACAGGTGCAGATAAGGAGTCACTGTTTGACTGTGTCTGAACCCTTTTCAAATGAAAAATGTCAGTGGCAGAAAGGGAGGCTGAATTATTTTTTAAAAGGGTTTTCAAAGATTCTCATGATTCCTCTGGTATCAGTTAAATGTGACATGTCCGTAGACACGGCTGGCGTTCGGCGTGGAGAAGCAAGCAAATGCTGCAGTTGTGCTGTCTGTGCAGAGAGCAGGAAGCTGCAGTAGGCTTGGAGGATCAACACGTTACCTTGCAGGACCAGAAATGTTTCTGTCTTCCATAATTAACATATAAAGAGATGTTTAAAAGTTAATGCAGTTTGTAGCAATGTGACTGGGGGGAAGAGGAGGGGGGAGCATTGTGCCTGTTTCTTCTCTCTGTTTGGATGCGTGTGTATCGTGTGTGTAAATGAGATGTGATTAAACCATAAGCTTCCCTGCTCACGTGCTGCCATAGTGCTGTCACAAGGAGGACTCACCTGCATGCATTGAAGCTGTTGTGAACTGATACAGCTCAATTTCCTACGTTTGTTCCAGCTTGCAGGAAGGATCTGATGCGCACTTTTACGTAGTTTTGTAACCTGCCACACTCAGACTTCTGTGCTTGAAAAATAGAAGCTGGAGCCAAACCTTCTCTTGCTGGAGATTAACCCCTGCAGACAAGGGGAGGGGGAAAAAAAAACCCCATGAAAATGTTTGCAGCCTGTCTTTAAGTCCAAGCATCCATGGGAATGGTTAGCTTGGGGAAGTGTGTGGAGACTGCCTGTAAGCCAGGAGGTTTACTCACTTCCTCCAGCCCAAGGTTCATTTCACAACAACTGCCGGTTCTAAATCTTGGACAAGTTGACTTTTTGCACAGTTGAACTTTCCCCTGTTTGTGGAAAAGCACTGTCCTGATGTGGGGTAGGGATGCTGGGAAGGGACGTGCTGGAATTGCTGCTGCATCTGCTTGGTGTGGGAAGGGAAGAAGGCGTTTGAGCAGGGCAGGAGAAGTCATGGCTGCGGTGGAGGTGAGCTGGTTGCTTGTGAGAACAACAGATTTCTCCCTCTACCTCCAGGGAGGCCAAAGCCTGCAGATGCACCAGTGCGTAAAAGTTGACTTGAACACCTAACGAGGCAAGCACAGATCAGCCTCTAGTCCTTGCTGCCCTTCATTCCTCTTAGAGTTTGAAACTAGAACTTATTTGCATGGCTGTAGAAAGTACTGTTAAAGTTGTGCACGCAAATGGAACTGTATCTGCGTAGTGTGAGGGTGACAGAGCACTGGAACAGGCTGCCCTTGGGGACTTGGGGAGTCTCCTTCTCTGAAGGCATTCAAAACCCACCTGGATGTGTTCCTGTGTGATGTGGTGTAGGTGATCCTGCTCTGGCAGGGGGGTTGGACTGGATGAGGTTTTGAGGTCCCTCCAGCCCCTGCCATTCTGTGATTGTATGATATGTTTTGAACTGAAGCATTTGCTAATAGATAGGCTGAGTGAAGGGAATGTTTTCAGGTAGGAATATAAACTATGTCTTACAAAACCCTTGAATGAAGTGAAAAAATGCTGGGGGCAGGGGTGGAAGGTTGTGACTGAATTGACTTTTTCTTACCACAGCAATGTTCAATTGTGTATTTTACTTTTCACTTAAAAAACCCAGAAGGGTTAAAATGAGACAAAGCACCAATATTACTTCTAAGTGTTAATTTTGCAGTCCTTAGAGGGGAAAAAAAGAGATAAATTGATGCACTCTGGAAAAAAAAATCACTGTTGCCTCCACATTACTTTTATGTGTTTTGTGTAAAAACCTTAAGCTAACAGTTATAATTATTTGGGGTCTGAACTGCTGCTTGTAAAATCTTGCTTGGCTCAAAAATCTTTCTTTTTTGTTTTTTCATTGCAGTAAATGTTTTTAGTAGTAGCTTCAGAATCAGTGGTGTGGTTGTGGATGTCCTGTGTGGTATGTCTCTGAAATGGTTAGTAGCTGAGTGCTTCAGAAGGTGATCTTCTGAAAGCAAAATGCGTGGAGGAGGTTAGAGCAGCAGGTGTGCCACCTGCTGCTGCCCTCTTTAGCTATCACCTCCCCTGTCCTCAGCTTGTCTTAAGAACTTTAATCAAACCACTGCCCTGAGTATGACCAAAAGAGTTGGGGCTGTTCAGTCTGTGGAAGAGGAGGCTCCCAGGTGACCTCCTTGTGGCCTTTCAGTATCTGAAGGGGGCCTACAAAAAAGCTGGGAGAAGGGACTTTTTAGGCTATGAGGGAGTGACAGCTCCAGGGGCAATGGAGCAGAGCTGGAGGTGGTTAGGTTCAGAATGGATGTGAGAAGGATGTTCTTGAGCGTGAGAGTGGTGAGAGGCTGGAATGGGTTGCCCAGGGAGGTGGTTGAGGCCCCATGGCTGGAGGTGTTTAAGGCCAGGCTGAGTGAGGCTCTGGCCAGGCTGATTTGCCATTGGAATGGGTTGCCCAGGGAGGTGGTTGAGGCCCCATGGCTGGAGGTATTTAAGGCCAGGCTGAGTGAGGCTCTGGCCAGGCTGATTTGCCATTGGAATGGGTTACCCAGGGAGGTGCTTGAGTTGTCATCCCTGGAAGTGTTCAAGAAATGACTGGATAGGGCACTTAGTGCCGTGGTCTGGTTGACTGGACAGGGCTGGGTGCTAGGTTGGCCTGGGTGATCCTGGAGGTATCTTCTAATCTGGTTGATTCTATGATCTAGGGTAGGGTGTCCCTGCCTGTGGCAGGGGGGTTGGGACTAGATGATCCTTGTGGTCCTTTCCAACCCTGACTGGTTCTATGATTCTGTGAGTCTAATAAAAACTTCCTTTAAACTCCAATGCATGTGGAAAGATGCAGGAAAGAAATAAGAGTTTCTAAACCCATTTTGACTACGATTGGAAGGGGAAGAGGTTTGCTTGTCTTTTGCAGGGTGCCAAGATTGGTTGTTTATCTCGGGCAGGCATAATTAATTCTCATTACACAGGTCCTCAGAATGTTGTGTGTGTAAAGCCAGCACAAAGGCAGAGGTGGCTGTTGTTAGGCAGGAGTGAAAGTGCTCTCAACAGTGCTCGTTCTCTTTGTTCACAGGAGAGTTGGAGGTGGTCCAGAAGGATGGAGAGCGCAAGGTTCAGAGCCGGCAGCAGCTTGCAGTGGGAACGACGTGGGGGCCCTTTGCTGGGAAGATGGATCTGAATAACAACACCTTGGTAAGTAGATACTTCCAGGCACTTCTCTTCCTTACCTTGTGAGGTGTTCTTTAGGGAGTAGCCTGACCTGCCCTTCAGCCAGAGCACTTGGAACCAGGCATTGTCAGCTTCCACAGACAGTGTGCTTTGGCTCCTCTCCAATTAGTTCATCTGTGGCAACCGTCCACAGAAAGTTATTTGGAGCACAGGTTAAGAGTTGTTTTACAGAAGGGAAATGTCACTTCCTTGTTGGCTGAACCAAGCTGTCATTTATCAGTAGCAGCATCTGATTTTTCTTTTTTTTTATATTCTCTGTAAGTGACTTTTGTTTTTTTTTCCCTTAGCATTAACTGCTGAATGCTGAATTTATACTAAGGGATGGAGTAGAAAATAAAGAGCTGCGTTAGTGTAACACTCATTAAGTTTGCCTTCATCACTGAACATAGTGAGAGCTGATTAAAATCACTGTGATAGATGTCAAGATGCACCTGCCATATATAGTGTTGAAGTACTGGAAGGTGTCCAGAGAAGGGTGACAAAGCTGGTGAGGGGCCTAAAACACAAACCCTATGAGGAGAGGCTGAGGGAGCTGGGAGTGTGCAGCCTGCAGAAGAGGAGGCTCAGGGCAGAGCTCATTGCTGTCTACAACGACCTGAAGGGAGGCTGTAGCCAGGTGGGGTTGGTCTCTTCTGCCAGGCAAGCAGCAACAGAAGAAGGGGACACAGTCTGAAGTTGTGCCAGGGGAGGTCTAGGCTGGATGTTGTTAGGAAGTTGTTGTCAGAGAGAGTGATTGGCATTGGAATGGGCTGCCCAGGGAGGTGGTGGAGTTTCCATCCCTGGAGGTGTTGAAGCCAAGCCTGGCTTGGGCACTTAGTGCCATGGTCTGGTTGATTGTCTAGGGCTGGGTGCTAGGTTGGACTGGCTGATCTTGGAGCTCTCTTCCAGCCTGGTTGATTGTATTATTCCTAGGTATTTTGATTTTAATGAACTTAAGCAGTGAGCAGAGCTGACTTTTTCATTTGATGGTTGTAGTGGGATTAGGATTATTTTCTCAAAATATTTCAGAGAGGTTTGGGATGAAAATCTTCAGGACTCCTTTTTGATTCCTAAATTGGAAAGATACTCATTTATTTCTTGCCTAATTAAACCCCATGAAGTCTGGGTTTGCTGACACTTGAAAGATTTTACTTTTGTTTTGTCTCCTAATACAAAGACATTTGTATAGCTGAAAAACTTCCTGGAAGCAAAACTGTAGTCTTCAGCAACGTTGCTTTGTCCCCTGATCAACTCCATCCTTTGAGATAGTCAAAACTGAACTGGATTTGATCTTGAGCAGTCTGAGTTAACTTCTGAGTTGGATCTGACTTTGAAGTTTGCCCTTTTCTGAGCAGGAGTTTGGACTGGATGACCTCCAGAGGTTCCTTCCAACCTGAATTATTCTGTGGTTCTAAGTATTGTTTTTTTTACCCCACATATCAGATGTTTCCTGCAGCCCTACACTTGTTACTTCCAATTGTTGTGTAAACCTTTGAATGCCCAGCCCTTTAGTTAGATGAACTGTAACATTAGTGATGGGCTAGAACCCAGGCTCTTCACCAATCATTTCCACTTCAGTACTGCCTTGTGGTTCTTATAGAATCATAGAATGGTTTAGGTTGGAAGGAACCTTAAAGATCATCTAGTTCCACCTCACCCCTGCCATAGGCAGGAGCACCTTCCACTAGAACAGGTTGCTCAATGCCTCAGCCAACCTGGCCTTGAACACCTCCCTGGACAACCTGTGCCAGTGTCTCACCACCCTCACTGCAAAGAACTTCTTCCTAACATCCAGTTTGAACTTCCCCTCTGCCAGTTTAAATCCATTACTCCTTATCCTGTCATTGCAAGTCCCTCCCCAGCTTTTTTGTAGGCCCCCTTCAGATACTGGAAGGCCACAAGAAGGTCACCTTGGAGCCTCCTCTTCTCCACACTGAACAGCTCCAACTCTTTCAGTCTGTCCTCGTAGCAGAGCTGCTCCAGCATCTCCACATCTCTCTTGTAATAGCAGCTGCAGAACTGGATGCAGTACTCCAGGTGGGGTCTCAGCAGAGTAGAGGAGGAGAATCACCTCCCTCACCCTGCTGGCCACACTTCTCCTGCTGCAGCCCAGGATCTGTTCTCCACCTGTAGGTGTCGGGGAGCCCACAAGGATGGGGATGTGATTTAATCATTTGTTTTGCCATGAAATCTCTGACTTTGTGCCTTGCTGCTTCAGAGAACTTTTCAGTAGGTCGTGGTACCCACGAGCAGACAGGAATGCATTTCCAGGGATGAAACCTGTAGCTTGTAATTCCTGCCTTTAATGGGAAAGTGGATTTTCACAATCCTCAAGTGTAACGTGAGCAGGCAGGTGAGAGGAGCAGGAGACCCCTCTGGGCTGATCATGTAAGCCATGGAGAGAATAACTGCTGTGTAGAAGCAGCTCTTTAATTCCAGGCACTAGCAGCCTATTTAAGCAAAAGCCTTTTTCTTGCTTTTCCCACTGTCAGTGTTTTCCCTGTCTGAGGAGACATCTTCTTGGGAATGAGGCCCTTGGACAGCAAAGTGCTGTTGCATTGTGTAGCCCGTGATGGGCACCAGGCAGCGGCTCACGCCATCGCGCCAGCAGTTGCGTGGAGGCAGCTGTGAAAGGCCTTTTCCCTTGGCTGCTGCCATGTAGTTTTTGGTGTTAATCTGTGCCCATGGCAGGGTTTTGTGAAGCAAAACAATGAGCAGCTGGATCCTGCCCTCCATTCTCATCGACTTGTCACAGGGAGGAGTGAGTGGGCAGGCCTGTATCAGTCTGATAAGGGAAAGAGGATTCAGTGTGTGTCTGTGGAGGGAATCTATGGGAAGGAAGTGTAGAGGGCTGGGCAGTGGGATACAGCAGGGGCTCCTTAGTGGGATCTGGGAGGTTCAGCACCAGAGCAACACTTCTGGAAGAGATCTGAATGTTGGAGTGAGCAGCATGTGAGGGACTGAGGAGACAAGGTTCAAAATGCAGTGAAGTTGCTCACTCACTCGTCTGTGTCTGCTCTCCTCAGGTCAAAAGCCTGCTATCTGTAGTAGTCAGCCACTTCTGACCTTCAGAGTGGCACTCCAAGGCTTTTCTGGTTGGAGTTCTGTACAGCCACCCAGACAGGTCTGTGGTTAGGCTGTGATCTGTCTTAGTCTGTCTGTGGTTTTCGGTTCTCTTGGTCAAACCTGGAGTCTCCTTCTCTGGAGACTTTCAAGACCCATCTGGATGTGTTCCTGTGTGACCTGAGCTAGATTCTTTGTCCTGCCTTGGCAGGGGGTTGGACTGGAAGATCTACTGTGCCCTGGTGAGACCTCATCTTGAGTACTGCCTTCAGTTTTGGGCTCCCCAGTTGAAGAGGGTCAGGGATCTGCTGGAGAGGGTCCAGCAGAGGGCTACGAGGATGATGAGGGGACTGGAGAACTGCCTGGTGAGGAGAGGCTGAGGGACCTGGGGCTGTTTAGTCTGGAGAAGAGAAGACTGAGAGGGGATTTAATAAATGTTTATCAATAACTGAGGGCTGGGGGTCAGGAGGAGGGGGGACAGGCTCTGCTCACTGGGATAGGACGAGGAGCAGTAGATGGAAACTACAGCACAGGAGGATCCAGCTCAACACAAGGGGGAACTTCTTGACTGTAAGGGTCCCAGAGCCCTGGCACAGGCTGCCCAGAGAGGTTGTGGAGTCTCCTTCTCTGGAGACTTTCAAGGCCTGTCTGGATGTGTTCCTGTGTGACCTGAGCTATATTTTGTGGTCCTGCTCTGGCAGGGGAGTTGGACTTGATCTCTTTGGGTCCCTTCCAACCCCTAACATCCTGTGATCTTTTGATGTACAGGGTCTTGTACAGATCTCAGTATTCCACACATGATAAGCAATATGCATGGCCTCATTGAATTTGATATTGCTCTTTATTTGTGTCCCATGATAAATAACTTAGCATTAAGAAATAAACTTGTGCCCCCTCTGCATTTCCTGGCCCAGAGAGAAGGGGCAAATAGTTCAGTGCCTTTACAAGTATGCCACACGAATTGTGAAGCATGAGATATGGTTATAGTGTTTTGTTTTAATTTGAGCTCTTTCAATGTATTTAAGGAATAATTGAGTTTTGCAGAGCAAAATACTCTCTTTTCTATGCTGTGAGGGAAAAACATCAGCCTCAGTGCTCCTGATGCATTAGAATAAACTACACAGCATTTGAGACATCATCGTTTATGTAGATTATCCTCACTCAGAAAATGCCTTGCAATTTAAAATCCTTCTTGTCACAGGTTAATATTTTATGTCTTTCTTTGACATTTAATATCTGAGAAGCATATATATGTATGTTAATAAAACCCTCATACATAGAATCAGCCAGGTTGGAAGAGGCCTCCATCATCCAGTCCAACCTAGCACCCAGCCCTAGCCAGTCAACTAGACCATGGCACTAAGTGCCTCGTCCAGGATTTGCTTCAACACCTCCAGGGATGGTGACTCCACCACCTCCCTGGGCAGCCCATTCCAGTGCCAATCACTCTCTCTGACAACAACTTCCTCCCAACATCCAGCCTAGACCTCCCCTGCCACAGATTGAGGCTGTGTCCCCTTCTTCTGGTGCTGGCTGCCTGGCAGCAGAGCCCAACCCCACCTGGCTACAGCCTCCCTGCAGGCAGCTGCAGACAGCAATTAGCTCTGCCCTGAGCCTCCTCTGCTGCAGGCTGCACATCCCCAGCTCCCTCAGCCTCTCCTCACAGGGCTCTGCTCCAGGCCCCTCCCCAGCTTTGTTCCCCTCCTCCAAACACCTTCCAGCACCTCAATGTTTCTCTTGGATTGAGTGGTGCAGAACTGGACACAGTAAGGGGCCCAGAACTGGACACATGTTGATGGTAACTATTTATCTCCCAGTTCACAAAAGATCTTGTCTGTTTGTTTCTTGGAAGCTTTCTTTTTCACATGCCAGCCTCGGAGCTGAGTGGCCACTCTTTTAAGAAGGAGTTGAAACAGGAACTTCTGCCATGTGTGAGGACATCACAGACAAGTTTAGGGGAGTTGAGGGAGGTGTGCCTTGGCGCTGGGGAGGTGAAGAAAGATTTTTTCCCCCTCTCTCCTCCTCTTGCAAGCTGTTGTCCTCACTTTTGGAAGAAAACTGGGACAAATTAGCATAAAGGGAAGAGAGCACTAAAGCAGAAAACAATGGTGGGTCCAAAATATCTTAGTTGTTTCTTTTCTGCCTGTGCTGAAGCAGACCAGGTTCTGCTATTGCTATTAGTTTTTAATTCCACTGCAGTCTTATCTCTTTGCTACTGCATCCTCTTGGATGTGGCTGCATTTACTACATAAATATCTCACTCATATTTGCTAAGCTCCAGGCAGTGTTCCTCTCTTGTGGGATCCACTTCTTTTACCATATCCTTGTTTTTCTTCTCACTCTGATCAATCTACCTCCCCTCCTCCCTCCCAGCAGAAACACCACCTTAATCCTGTGTGCTCCTGCAGTGGGAGGGTTCCCCCTCACTTTTTTGTGTCCACCTGGTTGTAGTCTGTAAAAGGATGTGATAGGTTGCATTAGGTAAACCTGCCAGACTTGTAGGTATCAGCAAGGGGGATTTAATGCCATATGAGGAAGTGTTTCCTAATAGGACTGAGATTGAAAGGTTGGAAGACGTTCAGGAGGCTGTAGCTGGTGTGTGTAAGAGCAGGCTGGCCCAGGAAGACAGGAGGGATGTAGGTGAGGCTGAAGCGTGGTGTGGGGGAAGGAAACAGAGCAGATGACCCTGTGACTTTTGGCACCCTGATGCTGAGAAATGTCTGCAGCCAACTTCACTTGTTCAGCTGCCCAGAGACACCTGCAGGCAACTAAAATCTTTCAAGACTCACTTCAAAAGACTGGAGTGAGACCCTGTTTTTTTGGTAGAAAGTGGCAGATGGGACATTACAGAAAGCTAGACAGTTGGTCACAACAGTACAGGGTACTGTTTTCAAAGTCTAATTGAAATTTAGCAAGGATTTGCTGGGAGGTACAGAAGTAAATTGCTCTACTTCCTTGGCATATCTCTTCCCAGTTGCCTGCAGCTTTTTTCCCCTTCTGAATGTTCTCCCTTCCCACTCCAGTCTCTTGTTGACTGAAGTTAGAATTAACACTTTGTGTATAACCAAATATTAAATCAGGGTATCCTTTTAAAAGCATTATTTAGGACTTTGTTTCTAAGTGTTCTGTACCTCTTTTTAAAGAAATACTATTTGGTCTCTAAGGATCATTGCCCCAGGTTTGTGTGTCACAGATTTGCAAGGTGAGAGCAGTGGTGTTGCGTTTTCAGGAGGCCAGAGGTGTGCACTTAGATCTGATGGCACAGCACGCTGCAGGGAGTATGCTGGGTCTTGATTTCTGTACTCAAGTCAGCCAGTGTCGGGTACCACAGCCCTGATGAGGCAGGCTGAAAAACAGAGAACACACCAAGGGCTGGGTGTGGAGACATTTGCAGGGAGATTCTCAGCATCACCTGCATCCTCAGGACTCACTTTATGGTACTCTTCCTGCGCTGGTAAATCTTTCCTGCACACAGCAACAATAACAGGCACCTGTGTGTAGTAAATGGCTGCACATGCCCTCATTACTTGTGAAAGTGCTTCTGCCTCCACCACCACATTGAGCAGTGGAAAATCAGAAGGACATCCATGTGCTGAAGCTTGACCTCTCACAAATGTGAGACCACTTGGTGTGGTTGTGCCTCCTTAACATTCCCTGCATTCCCTCTTCCAAGCCAGTTGTTAGCACTTGTTGCAGGGTTTAAGTGGCTTTGTAGTAGTGCCTACTGTGCTTGCTCTGGCCAGTGGCATACGTGGGACTAAATGGCTTTTCTGACCTTTCATAAGCATTCCCTTGTAAGATGTATGAAAGGTACTTGACTATCTCATTCTTTGTTCACTGTGACTCCCACAACAGGGAGGTCTGCTCAACTCTTCAGAAATATGATCACGATGTTGCCATTGTTTACTGCTTTGGCTGTGCTGCTGGACAGGAGCACTTGCAGAGATGTTCAGGGTGGGTGGCATGGCTCACTGCAGCATGGTAGCCAACTTCATGAGAGCTGCATCAGTCCACTGCTTTGATTATATTATATAATATAGTTAATTTATCATTAATAAACTTGCAATAGCAAAGACTATTGAAGTTCCTCCTTCCAGACAAGTTATAGCACAGGCTGAACTATGTGTTAGAGATCACAGTTTATATGCCTGTGTGTTTTTTTTCCCCTCTAACTGGGTGCTTTTCCATTTGTAGTCTTGGAGAAAAGTATAAAGCAATGAAAAGGAATGGATGGCAGTCACCAATTTTAAATGGTAGTTAATACTGCACTTAGGACTTGATTTTACCTGGTGCTGAGCACCCTAAACTTTCATTCAGCGTGGTAGGGCTGAGGTATGCTTAGCATTTCATGACACTGAACACTGCAAGTGCAGCCTATAAACCTCTCCACAGAAGATAGATATTTGTTATTGTATTTGACCTTGAAGATGGGACTGGTTTGATAGGGTTAAGGTCAATGAGTATATTATTTTTAGAGAAGATATGGAGCACATGGATGGTTCTGCTTCATTTTGGTGTGTTAACATCTGGCAGCATTCTGTGTTCCATATGCTGCTGATTGTCCTGATACATTCATCTTCAGTGATAATCAAAAAGATTTCAGTGCTCTGGAGTTAATCACACATTTGAGAAGACAAACACATGAAGATAAGTAGAAAAGCTGTGTGTGGGGGGGGTTGTATATAAGACCAAGATTTGAGTAATCTGGACAAGTGCTCTATTAATTTAGAATATTTTTCTTTTAATTAGCTAAGTGCTGCAAGGATGAAAAATAGCACATTAGAGTTCAATGTTGTCACAATAAGCAGACAGAACATTGCTCCTTGGAAATCAGATTCTGCCCTTTTAGTTCTATCTATTGCACACCTGCTTATTTCTACTAATGATGAATAGTTCAAAGGGGTTTAGAACTGCACTCTTTTGTCATGTAGTATTTTGGTATGGCAGTTTAGTGATGCTTCTGCTATTTCATTACAAAAAGCACAAATGTAACCATCCACTGACTCTTTTTTTTCTGTGCCAGCATTTTCAGTTTTCCTAGGCTGATAACGTTTTTTGCCAGGGCTATAAATGACTATTTTCGTTCTGTGCTGTTTTACCTTTACATGCTAATAGCCTCAGGGGATGAGAACTTCAGAGTTTGACAGGGAATTTGCCACATCAAAGCTGGTGTTACCTTTCACAGTGCCACCACCTTTCTGACAATGTAAAAAGTCTGCCATGGTCAGAGTGGAGAGTGAGACAGAAATAAAACTGTCAACTTTGTGCCTCTCTTACTGCTTCTTCCACAGTCCATGCATACCTTAGAGACAGTTTTCTAGACTGGCCTGCCATGAAGCTCTCCCATGCTCGATATTCATAGAATCAGCCAGGTTGGAACAGATCTCCAAGATCATCCAGCCCAACCTAGCACCCAGCCCTGGCCAATCAACCAGACCATGGCACTAAGTGCCTCATCCAGGTTTTGCTTCAACACCTCCAGGGATGGTGCCTCCGCCACCTCCCTGGGCAGCCCATTCCAATGCCAATCACTCTCTCTGTGAAGAACTTCCTCCTACCATCCAGCCTATACTTCCCCCAGCAAAACTTGAGGCTGTGTCCCCTTGTTCTATTGCTGGTTGTCTAGAAGAATTTAAATAAGTGAACAGCTGTAGGGCTTAAAGTGTCTAGAAAGGTGATCCTTTGCTTACCACGCTTACAAGCAGCCCTTTGCTTCTTCCCCTTCTGCTAGCAATGATGGGCATCATGAAATTAGAATTGTTAAATCAGTCAGGGTTGGAAGGGACCACAAGGATCAGCCAGTTCCAACCCCCCTGCTATGGGCAGAGACACCTCACACTAGATCAAGCTGTCTACAGCCTCAGCCAGCCTGACCTTAAACACCTCCAGGGATGGGGCTCCCACCCCCTCCCTGGGCAACCCATTCCAGTGTCTCACCACCCTCATGCTGAAGAACTTCACAGTATCACAAAGTTTGGAAGAGACCTCACAGATCATCAAGTCCAACCCTTTACCACAGAGCTCAAGGCCAGACCATGGCACCAAGTGCCACGTCCAGTCCTGCCTTGAACAGCTCCAGGGACGGCGACTCCACCACCTCCCCGGGCAGCCCATTCCAGTGTCCAATGACTCTCTCAGGGAAGAACTTTCTCCTCACCTCCAGCCTAAATCTCCCCTGGCGCAGCCTGAGGCTGTGTCCTCTCGTTCTGGTGCTGGCCACCTGAGAGAAGAGAGCAACCTCCTCCTGGCCACAGGCACCCCTCAGGTAGTTGTAGACAGCAATAAGGTTACCCCTGAGCCTCCTCTTCTCCAGGCTAACCAATCCCAGCTCCCTCAGCCTCTCCTCGTAGGGCTGTGCTCAAGGCCTCTCCCCAGCCTCGTTGTCCTTCTCTGGACACACTCAAGCATCTCAATGTCCCTCCTAAACTAACATCCACTCTGATTCTACCCATTTCTAGCTTTGTTCCATTCCCCTCAGCCCAATCACTACCTGACAGCCTAAAAAGTCCCTCCCCAGCTTCCTTGTAGACCGCTTTAGGATACTGAAAGGTCACAATAAGGTCACCTCTTGGCTGTGACCACAGCTCTTGAGGCGAGCCCTGTGACCAGAAGCTGTCCACACAACTTGGAGTGGGATGTCTGCTGCAGCCAACACCAGGAAAGCAGCAGGAAGGCTGAAGTGGCAGCTTGCCACGAAACAGAAGGCACAGGGCAATGTCACCATTCAATATTTCTCTCTTAATTCAACATCCATCATTTCAAACAAAAAAAAAAAGAGAGAGCAAGATAAAGGCAGCTAAGCCTCCCAATGTATCCTCCTCCACCATTCAGGTGGAACTGGTTTTATTTTGCCATGCAGACATTTGTTCAGATCTTAGCAGTGGCCACTCTTCCTGTTGCCAATATCTATTAATGATAATTACTTCAAATACTGTACTCGCTGGGCGATAGCATCACATCATGGTGAGGAGGATTGTGATCTTATCTAAACCTATTCTGTTTAACTCTGACACTCCTTCTATTATAGTGGGGCCCTGATAACATCGTGCCTGTTAAGATCAGACATTAGTTGGAATCAATATTTGAAAATGTGCCTGTTTTTGCTTAATAGCAAAGTTAGTGTGAGGGTCAGAGTGAGATCATTTGTTGGATGAGATTGTACAGCTTCATCTTGTAATGGAAATGTGTTCTTTGCTTCAGCTGCTGGTGAAAACTGAAAACAAGGGCTCTTTGAAAGCTGCACAGCTTTGCTAATAGTCACTGTGTAAGGAAGATGCAGTCATTGTTATGATATTTAACATCTGTAGTGCTGCAGCATGCCGAGGTTCCCTAGTCTGGAACTGGTGTTCCTTTGTGCTAGGCTATCTGAATCTGATATTACAAAGACAGCTGCTGGCCTCAGCCAGCTCAGACTCCTGGGTTTAGAGAAGACTTGCTGGAAGGTGTCCAGAGAAGGGTAACAAAGCTGGTGAGGGGCCTGGAGCACAAACCCTCTGAGTAGAGGCTGAGGTAGAGAAGAGGAGACTCAGGGGTGACCTCACTGCTGTCTATAACTACCTAAAAGGAGGTTATAACCAGGTGGGGTTGGTCTCTTCCCCCAGCAACCACCAACAGAGCAAGGGGACACAGTCTCAAGTTGTGGCAGGGGAGGTCTAGGCTGGATGTTAGGAGGAAGTTGTTGCTAGAGAGAGTGATTGGCATTGGAATGGGCTGCCCAGGGAGGTGGTGGAGTCGCCATGCCTCAAGGTGTTCAAGCCAAGCCTGGATGAGGCACTTAGTGCCATGGTCTGGTTGATTGTTTAGGGCTGGGTGCTAGGTTGGACTGGCTGATCTTGGAGGTCTCTTCCAACCTGCTTGATTCTATGATTCAATGGCAGCAAGCAAGTGTGGGAGGCAAAAGCAAAAATAGATATAATTGAGATTAGTATAATAAGCAACAGTTAGATCATACCAAAGCAGCAGATGTCAGTTTATTAGAGGCAGTGAGTGGAAAATGCAGCAAGTCTGCAGATGATTTCAGGGAGTTCTTCCTAGGTGCATTTATCTAACGGAAGGAAATACAAATAAATTGTCAGCATTTGTTCAGAGGGGGCTTTTGAAATTCATCTGCTGATAAAGAAGGATGTTATCGAGATCAGTAATGGTGAAGCCTTTTGGAGCCTGATGCCAGCTTTATTTTACAAAGCTCAGAAGCTCATGTGCTGCCAACATAAATCTCTCTGTACCCAACTTGGCACCAGCATCAGCAGCTTGCAGTTAGTGGAGGATAGGAAGAGTCAAAAACCACAGAGCACCATAATGCTGTTTGGGTACTGTTCCTGTAAGACTTCTCCAGGATTTGGTCAAAGAAACCAAAGGGAAGCTCTGGGAGTGTTGCATGGGATGGCTGAGAGCTGCAGTGCCCCTTACTCAGCACTGGTCAGGCCACGCCTTGAGTGCTGTGTCCAGCTCTGGGCTTCTCAAGTCAAGAGAGATGTTGAGGTACTGGAATGTGTCCAGAGAAGGGCACCAAGGCTGGTGAGGGGCCTGGAGCACAGCCCTGTGAGGAGAGGCTGAGGGAGCTGGGGGTGTGCAGCCTGCAGAAGAGGAGGCTCAGGGCAGAGCTCATTGCTGTCTACAACTACCTGAAGGGAGGCTGTAGCCAGATGGGGTCGGGTCTTCTTCCAGGCAACCAGCAACAGAACAAGGGGACACAGTCTGAAGTTGTGCAGGGTGAGGTCTAGGCTGGATGTTAGGAGGAAGCTGTTGGCAGGGAGAATGATTGGCATTGGAATGGGCTGCCCAGGTGGGTGGTGGAGTCACAATCCCTGGAAGTGTTGAAGCCAAGCCTGGCTGGGGCACTTAGTGCCATGATCTGGTTGACTGGACAGGGCTGGGTGCTAGGTTGGACTGGCTGATCTTGGAGGTCTCTTCCAACCTGGTTGATTCTGTGATTCTCCTCAAGAACATTAATTGTTAATCTCTGATAAATAAAAATGTCCAACAGAGTAAATAAAAAATGAACAGTGACTACTGCGTGGCCTGTTCAGTTTGTCACTGAGCTGCAAAATGAGTGACCCACTGCCTGAAGTTGGCATCAAAGGGCTTTGTGTATAGCCTCCAGTGCAAGGCAAGCGTTGTGACCACTGGACTGCTCTAGAGACAATGGCTCCAAGTGATGGTTTAATAGATGTGTTAAATCTTTACACTGTAGAATAAAAACAAGCTTGGAAGTGCCTGTGTTTTTATAGCTTGAAAAAGGATTGTCTTTGAATGCCCAGCCCTTTAGTTAGGTGAACTGTAACATTAGTGATGGGCTAGAACCCAGGCTCTTCACCTATCATTTCCACTTCAGTACTGCTGTGTGGGCCTTATAGGATCATAGAAGGGTTTAGGTTGGAAGGAACTTCAAAGGTCATCTAGTTCCACTCTCTCTGCCATAGGCAGGGACACCTCCCACTAGAACAGGTCACTCAAGGCCTCATCAAGTCTGGCCTTGAACACCTCCAGGGAGGTTGTGGAGCACAGAATCACCCAATGTGATCAAAAATCACATTGGGTGATTCTGTGCTCCACAACCTCTCTGGGCAATCTGTTTCAGTGCCTTATCACCTTCACTGCAAAGAACTTTTTCCTAACATCCAGTTTAAATCTCTTCTCTGTCAGTTTAAACCCATTCCTTCTCATCCTGTCATTACAAGGTTGACTCTTCCCTCTGCCAGTTTAAACCCTTAGCCTGTCATTACAAGACCTTGTCAATAGTCCCTCCCCAGCCTTTCTGTAGCTCCTTTCAGATACTGCAAGGCCACTCCAAAGTCTCCTCCAAGCCTTCTCTTCTCCAGGCTGCAGAGCCCCAACTCTTGTAGCCTATCCTCATAGCAGAGCTGCTGCAGCCCTCTCAGCATCTTTGTGGCGTCCTCTGGATTCACTCTTACAGTTCCATGTCCTTCCTGTACTGGGGGCTCCAGAACTGCACATAGTTCCTAGCATTTAACATACCAGCTCCAAGTTTATGATAATGTTTTCTGCAGGAGATACATGCAGGCATAACAGGAGTTTTCAGGAGACAAAGTCAGAAAGTTTCTGAGTTGGAATAAACCCTCTAAAACATATGTGCTGTCACGAGCTGTGGCATTACCAGTACAGCATCCGTGCCAACTGGTAGTTATGAAGAGGTGTAGCTGTGACTTCTGTTTGTTCAGACACCAAAGTGGAATGACAAATGAATAAATCATTGCACTGGTGTTAACAGTAAAACTGTGTCTGGTTGCACTGTCATCCACTTGCCTTTCTGTTCACTTCCATGCCGTTGCTTGCTCGCCGTATATATGAAAGCACTGGAAAGTGAAATAACATCAAAAACTCATCTAAGTGTACTTAGATCAATTCTTCTCACATAAGATGTGCATAAAGATACTTGAGTGGCAGTCTGACCATGAAGAGTGAGGTATTTTCATGTTGCTTTTGAACCATGCATGCTTTTGACAGGCTACGAGAGTTGGGGCTCTGCAGACTGGGGAAGAGAAGGCTTCAAGGAGAACTTGGAGTGGCCTTCCAGTGTCTGAAGGGGGCTACAGGAGGACTGGGGAAGGACCAGGGTGGAGTCACTGTCCCTGGAGGTATTCAGGAAAAGACTGGACGAGGCACTTGGTGCCATGGTCTGGTTGACTGGGTAGGTCTGGGTGCTAGGTTGGGCTGGATGAGCTTGGAGGTCTCTTCCAACCTGGTTGATTCTATGATTCTGTGACTATTGACAAGGTCTTGTAATGACAGGAGAATCAGCCAGAGGGGTTAGGAAGCAGAGGGATTAGTCACAGTGACAGCAGGTTAGAGAGAGAAGAGAAGCAGCCAAAGCCAGATAACAGCTCTGTTATCTGTGTTTGTGTGCTTGTTTTTATACATGTCAGCAAGTCTATGAGTGAAGCAGACATGACCATTGTTTCCTTTTCTCAGCCTATAATCTAATTCTCACCAACATATTCCAGCCAGCTTCAGAGTTGCACTGCTCCTTTGAACACATTTCACTGATGCATCACCTACAGGAAACAGAAAAGAAGTGGCTGGAGCAGCTCTGCTGTGAGCACAGACTGAAAGAGTTGGGGCTGTGCAGTCTGCAGAAGAGGAGGCTCCCAGGTGACCTTCTTGTAGCCCTCCAGGATTTGAAGGGGGCCTACAAAAATGCTGGGGAGGGACTTTTTAGGCTGTCAGGGAGTGCTAGGACTGGGGGGAATGGAGCAGAGCTGGAGGTGGGGAGAGTCAGCCTGGAGGTGAGGAGGAAGTTGTTGAGCATGAGAGTGGTGAGAGGCTGGAATGGGTTGCCCAAGGGAGGTGATCGAAGCCCCATGGCTGGAGGTGTTTAAGGCCAGGCTGGATGATGCTGTGGGCAGCCTGCTCTAGGGTAGGGTGTCCCTGGGCATGGCAGGGTCTTGGAACTAACTGATCCTTGTGATGCCTTCCAACCCTGACTGATTCTATGATTCTAAGTAGACACCTACAGAACCGAACTAAACAACTGCTCTGCAGCAGACTCTCAGCATTTTGTACCAGATGGGTTAAAACTGGAAGAGGAAAGCATTTAACAAAACCCCAGATTTGCAAAGCGTGGGCTTCCCTTATCATGTGGAGGACTGATGAAAGCAAGTGATAGTGCACTGGTGTGCATAGTCTGGATTGTGTCTTTGAAAGAAGAGAAAATGCTGGCTGATGGTCTCGCAGCGTTGTGTCTCCAGCAGGCCAGTCAGTCAAATGCAAATTCAGTCCATAATAAAAAGGAGCAGGCTGGCATAGTAATTGGGAAATGAATGTTATTTGTAGCTCCATATTTCTGTCTTTAGGAGTCTTAGGGCTAGGAGGTTGGTATTGATAAGAGGGTTTGTGTATAAATCCTTTGTAATGAGGCTGTGCCTCTTCAGTCATTTGTATTAATTTTAACTTTAGATATGAACATCATTCTCTCCAAGGGGTGACAACTGAAATAACTAATTTTACAAATGTCATGGGGAAAAAAAAAATCACTCATTTTAGGCAAAAAAATAGCACCCCCTTGGCTTCTTCTTTGGGTGGTTGATTGGTTTGGAGTGAGTTTTTATGCAGCAGGGAGAATTTGGAGCTGGTTAGGGGATCACCTTAGATGTCATGGCGTGCACTATGGATTACAGCTGTGCTTGTGCAGGTACTGCCAACCATGGCTTCTGCTTTAGTGAAGGAAGCTGTTGCATAGAGGATCTACCAACTGTAATATGTAAGTCAAGTGATACAGATTTCCTTCAACCCAGGCCCAGAACTTTCCCTGAATGAGACCTACATCAATTCAAGCCATTTCTATTACCCCCAAGTGATTTTCATTTCCTTTGTTTGACTATTTGGCAGTTTTGGCTGTTCTGTGTCTTCGTGCAGACAACCTGTCTTTGATCTTACCCATGTTCTGAACTAAGGAATATTTCTCCAAGGTCCCATGGTAAGGCAGGACTGGAGAGTCAGAAATAGGATGGAGTTTGGAGGATTCTGGAAAGGATGAAATTCTGTCCTTTGCTTGGATTGCTTCCCTTCTGCTGCTCTGTCTGCACCTCGACTGCTCTCTTCTTGCAGTTCTGTTTCCAGATGTAAAGATGCCCTTAACTCTTCATATTCCTTTCCCTCTTCTGCAATTTATCTCTTAATTCTGACACTTCTTACCCACCCTTCCCACTTTTCGAGTCACTTCTTGCCCACTCTTCCAGCCATGTTTCCTTCTCCTTTCTATACTTTCTTTCTATACTTTCTGTCTATACTTTCTTTCTATGATTTCTTTCTATGATTTCTTTCTATGATTTCCCTGCCCTTTTTCTTAACTGAAATTCAAGACACCTTTTTCAGCATTCAGGAACTTGGCCTTCTTTAGTTTCAAGCTTCACTGGACACAGGTAATTTAGTATACACTGTCTGAAGTAGCCTTTGGAACTGATTTTAAGCCAAAAAGATTGAATGGTAATTTTGTTTGACAGGGAAATGTGTAATTAGTTTCCCTGTTCAAGGTAACATACCTGTTGCTGTGGCTGGTTGTAGAGCTGTACTTGCATCACTCTTAATTACTTTGTCAGTTATGGGGGGAAATCAGCTCATGTCTTTGGGCATTAGCTGCACACTGCAGAGGGCAAGAAGCAGTGTCATGCTTCTGCATGAGTTTAGCGTTGCATACAATGAGTCAAGTGTATTAAGGACTTACTGTGCCATAATAGACTTGCTGGACTGGGTCCAGAAGAAGGCCACAAAGATGATCAGAGTGTTGGAGTAGCTGTCTCATGAACACAGGCTGAAAGAATTGGGTCTTGTCAGCCTGGAGAAGAGAAGGCTCTGGGGGGACCTTGCAGTTGCATTTCAAAATCTGAAGGGGACTTACAGAAGTGTGATGGTTTGGGTGTTTCCTGCCCCCCACACACCCAAGAAAATCACCCAGATGAGACTCAGCCGAGCTGGAAATTAAGGATGGAGTTTTATATTTACAGCTTAGCACAATACACAAGCAGGTATTTACAATACATACAGCTACAGACAGAAATAGACAAGTTAAAAAGTGATACAGAAACACAACAGCCCTCCTAGAAACCATAGTCCCCAGGAGGGGCTCCCAACCACCCTTCCACCTCCTTTCCACCCCTCTACCTTATTCCAGACTTTGCCTTCTATTCAAGGTGAGTTTGGAGACTGGTGCAGCCAAAACCAGAGAGCAACTCTGTTATCTATATTTATGTTCCTGTTTTTATCCATCTCAGCAAGCCTATGAGTGCAGCAGCCATCACCATTGTTTCCTTTTCACAGCCTATCATCTAATTCTTCTCACCAAAATATCCCAGCTAGGCTCAAACTAGCACAGAAAGGCTGGGCAGGGACTATTTAGAAGGGCTTGGAGTAATAGGACAAGTGGCAATGGTTCGAAACTAGAGCAGGGTAGGTTTAGGTTAGTCATAGGAATCATAGAATCAACCAGGTTGGAAGAGATCTCTGAGCAGCCCATTCCAATGCCAATCACTCTTCCCATGAAGAAGCTTCTTTCTAACATCCAGTTGGAAACATCTTGAGACTGTGTCCCCTTGTTCTGTTGCTGCTTGCCTGGCGGAAGAGCCCAACCCCACCTGGCTACAGCCTCCCTTCAGGTAGTTGCAGACAGCAATGAGCTCTGCCCTGAGCCTCCTCTTCTGCAGGCTGCACACCCCCAGCTCCCTCAGCCTCTCCTCATAGGGTTTGTGCTCCAGACCCCTCACCAGCTTTGTTGCCCTTCTCTGGACACCTTCCAGCACCTCAACATCTCTCTTGAAATGAGTAGCCCAGAACTGGACACAGCACTCAAGGTGTGGCCTGAGCAGTGCTGAGTACAGAGGCAGAATAACCTCCCTTGTCCTGCTGGCCACACTGCTCCTGAGCCAGCCCAGGATGCCATTGGCTCTCTTGGCCAGCTGTGAATGTCTCCAAGTCTTTTGTTTTCTCTCTTTGCTGTGCTTCCCTCCCCCTGCAGAGGGAAGGGGACCATGGGATCATGCCTGGGCAAGCCAGAATATGTGTTAGAATCATAGAGTCATGGAATTTGGCCTTCCATGACAGTCTTCTTCGGAAGCATCAGACAGGGGTGCTACCAGAGGGAAGCCAGCAGGCTGGATGGGCCAGTGAACTGATTCTGCACACTAAATCCCATGCTTTTGTGATATGCCCACAGCCCCTTACCTTAAACAGTGCCAGTAGGCACTGCTGCAAGAAAATCAAACTGCCTCATGCACTGGTTCTGAGATTTTTCCCTAAAAACAGCATAAATGTTAATGAGTAAATAATCTTCTCTTGAATTTTGTACAGTCACTGAGTTTACCTCGGGCTGGATGTGCCACTGCAGATCAGTTTGAATCATGTGGCAGCTCCTTATTCCTAGGAGTGGGGTGGGAGGAAAAGTTAGTCACTCTCCCTGCCAGTTATTGCTCTGTAAGTTGTGGAGGGCTTAGGTCTCTTGTCTTTACACATCCCTGCTCATATTAAGTCACTCACTGGGAGGGAATTTTGGAGGAAAGGAAGATAACAGGCAAAACATGCAAAATATTAGTTAAATTAATAAAATAATCCCACTTCCCTGATCTTGTGTGCAGAAAGAAAATAAGAAATTGAATTGAAAATGCATTAGGTAATGCCTGATCTAGGAATTAATCTGCTTACTTACACACAGCAGAGATACAAATTCTC
Organism: Pogoniulus pusillus; assembly: GCF_015220805.1. Taxonomy (NCBI): domain Eukaryota; kingdom Metazoa; phylum Chordata; class Aves; order Piciformes; family Lybiidae; genus Pogoniulus; species Pogoniulus pusillus. The sequence goes on from NC_087277.1 coordinate 2,889,314, forward strand.
TTGAGATAGCTAACTTGGTTTCTGATGTGGTATAATCCATGTTTACACATGTTGCACTGAATTGTAAAGAGAAAAGATTCCTGTGTAAAAGGAAGCAGGGGATGGAAAGCAGAAGGAGGGAAGCAAAGTTCTTTGAGCACATTAAAGGAAATGTATTACCTGTGACCTGAAAAGGTGCTTGCTTTAATTGGCTCTCCTTACTACAGGTGCTTTTAGCCACATCTTTGGCTGAAGGAAGGAGGCTGCAGTGAAATGCAAACTTACTGTTGTTCACAGTTGATGGAAGTTAAGGTACTAGATTCATAGAATCAGTCAGGGTTGGAAGGGACCACAAGGATCATCTATTTCCAACCCCCCTGTCGTGGCCAGGGACACCTCATACTAGATCATGTTGTCTAGAGCCTACTCGAGCCTGGCCTGAAACACCTCTAAGGATGAGGCATCTGCCACCTCCCTGGGCAGCCCATTCCAGTGTCTCACCACCCTCATGCTAAAGAACTTCTTCCTAACATCCAGTCTGAACCTACCCATTTCCAGCTTTGTTCAGTTCCACCCAGTCCTATCACCACCTGACAGCCTAAAAAGTCCCTCCCCAGCTTTCATGTGTGGCCCCTTAAGATACTGAAAGGGCACAATAAGGTCACCTGGGAGCCTTCACCTCTCCAGACTGAACAGCCCCAACTCTCTTAGTCTCTTCTCACAGGAGAGATGCTCCAGCCTCACTTACATTCATTACTCATATCATGCTTTCAGCATTTTATTGGTGATTTTTAATGTAGTGCACTTTATTCCTTTCTATTTGGATCACTTAGGAGGCATTTGTTTTTAGCTGACAAACAAATGTCCTGTTGGCACAGCTTACCCAATGGCATCCTGGCCTGGCTCAGGATCAGTGTGGCCAGCAGGACAAGGGAGGTTCTTGTGCCCCTGTACTCAGGACTGCTCAGGCCACACCTTGAGTGCTGTGTCCAGTTCTGAGCTCCTCAATTCAAGAGAGATGTTGAGGTGCTGGAAGGTGTCCAGAGAAGGGCAACAAGGCTGGTGAGGGGCCTGGAGCACAAACCCTATGAGGAGAGGCTGAAGGAGCTGGGGGTGTGCAGCCTGCAGCAGAGGAGTCTCAGGGCAGAGCTCATTGCTGTCTGCAGCTACCTGAAGGGAGGCTGTAGCCAGGTGGGGTTGGGCTCTTCTGCCAGGCAAGCAGCACCAGAAGAAGAGGACAAAGTCTCAAGTTGTGGCAGAGGAGGTCTAGGCTGGATGTTGTTAGGAAGTTGTTGTCAGAGAGAGTGATTGGCATTGGAATGGGCTGCCCAGGGAGGTGGTGGAGACTCTGTGCCTGGAGGTGTTGAAGCCAAGCCTGGATGAGGCACTTAGTGCCATGGTCTGGTTGACTGGCTAGGGCTGGGTGCTAGGTTGGGCTGGATGATCTTAGAGGCCTTTGCCAACCTGGTGAAGTCTCTGATTCTGTGATCTGTGCCTAGAGAAGTCCTTTCTGTGCTGTGCCATGCAGCTGTGCTTTCTGTTGGAGCTCCTGTACTGTTACAGCATTGTACTGACACCTGTTAGGATTGTGAAGCCTGAAACGTTTCATTCTGTTGTAACTGTTAGGATTTTAGTAACATTACATTGAATTTTAATAATTGAGAAGCTCCTCTGCACCCAGGCTCAAAGATGCTGTTCAGCTGTGCTGTGCTGACAAGGAAAACAGCAGCAGTGTGGTAACCAGTGGGGGGGAAAAATGTTATTTATCACTAGACAGACAAAAAAAATGTGTAAGTTGGTGGCACACTGCAGCTCTGTGCACCTGTCTGCAGCTATGCTACAGGCAGTGCTTATGAGAAACATCTGTATGGAAACAGATGTTTTTCACAAACCCTTACAGCTTCCCTTCATTCAGTGCTCCAGCCTGAGGTCACATTTTAAAGCATTTCCATCTGATCTATGTTGAATTTTAATTGATTGATTTTTTTTTTCCAGTGGACATTGATTTTTCATGTAAGCAAAGAAGAGACAGATAGTATCAGAAAATTAAGCTAGAATTAAAACTTAAGGGTGGACTGCTTGTTTGTGAGCTGTTTTTACAAGAAAGGTGACATTCCTCATCAGGCCTTCTCAAAACCAGTGCTGGGAGAGGGGGAAGTATGGTAACATGTTTTAAAAGAGTAATGGTTGCTCAGCTGAACTTTGGCTGGCACCTCCTTTAGCACTTAAATCATGAGGCATGTTCTACTTTGGAGGGTAGTTTCAGACCTGCTATAGGGCTACTATCTTATGATGTGGGCTGCTGTTTGAAGTTTGGGCACTTTTCAAGGTGTTCAAGAAAAGGCTGGATGAGGCATTTAGTGCCATGGTCTAGTTGACTGGATAGAGCTGGGTGATAGCTTGGACTGGATGAGCTTGGAGGTCTCTTCCAACCTGATTGATTCTATGATTGAAGCAGAAGAATATTGGAGGAGTGGGTGGGATAAAGGAAGGATATTTTAAGTCCTTACAGGCTACAAGAGTTGGGGCTCTTCAGCCTGGAGAAGAGAAGGCTTCAAAGAGACCTGATAGTAGCCTTCCAGTATCTGAAGGCTACCATAAGGAAGGCTGAGGAGGGACTATTGACATGGTCTTGTAATGGCAGGATGAGGAGGAATGGGTTTAAACTGGCAGAGGGGAGGTTCAAACTAGATGTTAGTGAAGGGTTTATGGAAGCTGGCGAGAGGCTTGAAACAAAAGTTCTATGAGGAGAAGATGAGGGAGCTGGAGGTGTGCAGCCTGGAGAAGAGGAGGCTTGGGGCAGACCTCATTGCTGTCTACGACTACCTGAAGGGAGGCTGTAGCCAGGCCTGAAAGGAGGTTATAGCCAAGTGGGCTTGGTCTCTTCTGCCAGGGAAGCAGCAACAGAACAAAGGGACATAGTCTCAGGTTGTGCCAGGGGAGGTCCAGGCTGGATGTCAGGAGGAAGTTCTTCCCAGAGAGAGTGATTGGCATTGGAATGGGCTGCCCAGGGAGGTGGTGGAGTCACTGTCCCTGGAGGTGTTGAAGCAAAGCCTGGATGAGGCACTTAGTGCCATGGTCTGGTTGATTGTCTAGGGCTGGGTGCTAGGTTGGACTGGATGATCTTGGAGGTGTCTTCCAACCTAGTTGATTCCATGAGTCTACAGTGAGGGTGATGAGACATTGGCACAGGTTGCCCAAGGAGGTTGTGGCTGCTCCCTCCCTGGAGGTGTTCAAGGCCAGGTTGGATGAGGCCTTGAGCAACCTGTTCTAGTGTGAGGTGTCCTGCCTATGGCAGGGATTTGAAACTGGATGATCCTTGTGGTCCCTCCCAGCCTAAACCATTCTATAGGCGAGTTAGAGAAGTAACACCAACCACTCTACTAGAACAGCTTCAGTGGATGGCTTTAACTCCCTACTGAACCACAAGGATTTGGAGTTGCATGCCCTGAGACACAGAGGAAGCAGAGGTGAGCTCAAAATGAGTTTGACAATTCTGTTACACTTGTAAGCTGCTGAAGCAGGCCGTGTGTTCCTACATGCTCAGCAAAGTGACCTCAGCCTGGAACAATGCAGATTCTGCATTCATGAGATTCAAATCCTCAAACTTCATGGGCAAGACCCCAGGAGGCTTGGTGTATTAACATGGAAGTATTGTTTTGTACAGAGGAGTAGAAGCCTAACGTCAGCCTGGTGGCTGCTGCTTACTGGGATTGGAGTTTAGCTGTGCTGGTTCATGGTCTGGATGTGCAGGTCCTGCAGTGTGTCCAGCTACTGAGCACTGACTTCAGGCAGTTGCACAGCCAATGCTACTGCACTTGCAGGCTTGGGTTTCTGGAGATCTGGAATCACTGTGGGGTTTACCCTTCTGCCAAACTTCATTTAGGCAAAGAGGGAATGAATTAGGAAATTCACTCATCTTAAGGCAAATCTGTTATTAGGAAGGTGAGTGAGCTGCAGGAGACCCCAAAGCATCATTTGATGTCCATGGAAGTGCTGGCTCCAGATTTCTGTATTACCTGCCACAAGCTGCAAGGACATTCACACCTTGAATGTTGCGTTCAGTTTTGAGCCCCTCAATACAAGAAAGACATTAAGGTGCTGGGATGTGTCCAGAGAAGTGCAACAAAGCTGGGGAAGGGTCTAGAGAACAGTTTTTTTATGCAGAGCAGCTGTGAGGGAGCTGGGATAGTGTAGTCTGGCAAAGAGGAGGCTGAGGGGAGTCTCTGTGGCTGTCTACAACTACCCAAAACGAAGCTGCAATGAGGTGGGGATCAGTCTCATCTGTATGATTGAAATGGCCTGAAGCTGTGCCAGGGGATGTTTGGATTGGATATTAGGAAAAACTTGTTTGTGGAGAGTGGTCAGGCATTGGAGCAGGCTGCCCAGGGAGGTGGTGGAGTCACTGTTTCTGGAGGTGTTCAAGAAGTGTGTGGACATGGCACTCTGGGATGTTGTTTAGTGGCCATGGTGGGGTTAGATTGCTGGTTGGGCTTCATGATCTTAGAGGTCCTTCCCAACAAAAACAACTCTGATTATGTGATTCTGTGTCTGTTGGTGACTGGAGCTCCTCAGCATAATCTCTGGCAATGCTTGCAGAAGTTCTTTCAATTCCCCTTTTTTGTCTCTAACTGTCAGGAGAATAGGAGGACACCAGCAGTATGGCCCTTGCAGCTGGCAAGGTGTGAAGTACATAGATACATATGAACATGTAGCTGTGCTTTTACACCTTGAAAGAATCAAGCCTGGGAGGCAATGCAGAGTTTAGGGATCCTCTTACCCACCAGAGTATTTTGCAGTTAGGCGAGAGAATCCAAACCGCTTTGTGTCTGCACCACTAAGACTCTGCAGTGATGCTACAAGCATCAAAAAACCTGAATCAGCATTGAATAAAAGCAGTTTACTAAATTTTGTGGAAAGAAGGAAATCTAGAGGAAGGGCATAAAAGATAAAGTGTCCAGGAATTACCTATCCTGCTCCCAGAGGAGAGTACGAGAGGTTATAAAGTGAAAATAGGAGACAAAAAAACCCAAACCCGAGGTGGTGAATATTTTTTTTTGGGTAACTATCTAAACTAAAAATTGATAAACATTTCAAATTAGTCCTCAGAATGCACAGAGCTTAGCTGTAAAATTCCATCTGATCGCTATTAGGCTTACATGAGATTACAAAAGGCTGCTGATAATAGAGTTAAATTCAATTTCAAAGCACTGCAGCGAGGACACTGAAACCGCAGCAAGCCGGTGGTGTCATTTGGGTGGAAAAGAGGGGACGCTCCGAGCATCAGCACAGAGCCAAGAGGATGTTGTTGGGCAGAGTAATTTAATGGTAATTTTTGCAAAAATACATTGTTTCCATAGATTATATAAGGCATGAAAATAGAGAAGCAGTGGTATGGATAAAGGAGAATCTCAGGACTTTGGTGGGCGAGGAGGAGGCTGTTGGGTGCCGTATAAGGCTGCTGAGGACCTTTGTTCGCCTTGGGTTGGAGTTTGTTCAGAGCCAAACCCCGGGTAGGTGAGGGTTACTGTGCTCCCAAACTCCCGTACCCCATAGCTTTACCCCCCCACACACCTTGTTTCTTTCCAGATTTGTTGGAGTTGTTAAATGCAATTCCAAAGTGCCTGGGTGGATGTGTGCAAAGTTAACCCGGCGGTCGTTGCGGCAATTGAAACCCACACCGAGCCAGTCGAGGCAGAGGAGAAAATTCCAAAGGCAAATATAACTGAGGCTACATGTCAGATGTTTCTCTCTTCTTTTCTCTCCCTCTCTTTTTTATGCACACAAACACCCATATGCACATGCACATATATTAATATATATAATATATGCAGATATTGATGGAATTCTATGAGTTGAAAGAGAGGGAAGATGTCTTTAAGGATCCATATCTCTCGCAGCAGATATATGTTATTATCACTGAAATGTGGCCTTCAGTCTTGAAACAGTTAAAAGAGTTCTACGGCCACAAAAGAAGAGATTTCTTCAGAATTATCTCCCGCCTCACATTTGCTCTTAGGCAAGCAGTTTAAAAAAGCCCAGTGATTGAGCCAGTGATCCAATTTGAAATGCAGAAATGATTAGAGCTGCTTGCCTCATTTCATATCGAAATTCTCTGATTTATGACAGGGCTGCAGCCAAGATCTATCTCCAAAGGGAATTAGTGTGCAAGTTTGCATATTTTTGTTATTTAGGTTTCTGATAGCAGCTGCTAGCTAGAAATACTGAACTGAGAGGTGGTGGTGCAGGGTTTTTCAGCCACTGGAGCAAAGAAAGATAAGAGCCTTATGTTTAGGACATTTAGACCCCTTGACCATCTCACCATACAGTAATTTTTAAACTTGGATTGCAGTAATACAGGAATCCAGTGGAATGGTTAATTGTAGTTGTGGAGAAAAGGAATTACCCAAATTCTGGCTCCATGTTTTAACTAGGGGAATTTTAATGAGGCATAAAACTTCAATCATGCGACTGACCTGTGGGGCAGAGTGTAGAACATATAATGAAACAGAAATAGAATTCTGCAAAAAAAAAAAATTATTACCTTATCTGGAATTTACATGAAGTGTTAACAGGAAATTATGCAGTGGTTATAAATGAAAAATATGGGATTTAATGTACTTATTAATAAAGATTTGTTACATACATGATACCAGTGTCCCAAATCTGCTGTCCGCAGCCCTCCCCAGTTTCTTATTTCTCTGTCCTCGAATGCATTTAGTGTCGTCTTATTCTCTGGAAGCTAAGGCCAATATCCATTTAATGCTGGTGTCTGAGGCAAATGGAAGCACCTTTGTGTAGGGGTCGAGGACTGAGGAGTTTCCCTTTGCCACAGTACTCAGACACTCAGAAAATTCACTTTTCAATTGGGCTGATGTTTTCTTTGGGTTTGTGTACCCTCTACGATGAGGAGGAGAGAGCGAGCACATGGTAGCCCTTAACAAGTAGGGGGGAAAGCCCCTGTCCATTGACTGAAAGATGAGTAACTGCTGAATTATGCTCCTCTTGCACTGAGCACAGAAATCACACTGTGAAAGTTTATTACCTTAGCTACTATCCGGCTCCATATGGAGTCATTATGGCCTAGAATCTCAATACTGCTCCTAAATTGACCTCACCATAATGCAGCTGTGCTTCCAGGTATTAAACCCTCTCTCATATTTCACTGAGTATTCCCTAAGGGATCCAAGGTTATTGTAGTAAAAAAAACTTTACAGTTTGATTACTTTGTTCTTTGACAAAGAATGCAGCAAGAAGATCAGCGCAGCCTGCACGTGCAAATGTGTGAGCTACTTCTTTCAAAGCGCTGCTTCTTGATGTGCTTGTATTTTTGCATCCCAGTCTGTGTTGTTTTGCCTGTAGTGCTGGTCATGTTGAGGTGTCTTGCACAGTTACCTAACCCAGGCACTTTGTGTGAGTAGTCACTAGCAGCCCAGCGCTGACCTTAGCGTAACACCACGATACCGCGTCTCAGCCAGCACCGGCGCAGGCTGAACTTCCTGTCCCTCTGTGCAGACCTTGGTGATGGGAATTTACATTAGCACATTTGAAATAACCACTGGCAACGTTGTGCACTCAGTAAGTGAAGAGTTATCCAAACAAAGACACGATGGAAAGGCAGGAAAAAGACGTGGAGACAGCTCTCCTCGTAACAGATTCGTCCTCTTGCTTGCGACCATTATTCAGACGAAGCAGACAATGCACTCAGTGAAATTGGCACCTGAAGAGAAGGACATAGCAAGGTCTATTGTTATATACTCATATATACATTAAGACAATCTATGAGTCTTTTAATTTTTTTTCCAGCTTCCATAATAATAGTGCAGGCTGGCTTATATTGGAGCTTATTTGAAATACAAAGATGGCGTTCTCTTTTCTTCCTCTCTTTTTTTTTTTCTCCCTGTTTTTTGTAACAATAACAGGAAAAAAAATTCCAGCAGAAGTATAAAAGAATCAATCTTTGGACAAAGTCCACCTTCTCTGTTCCCAGGAAAATTGAGCAAGCTCGCTCTCTTTCCTGCTGCCTTTTTTAGTGATTTGATTGCAATGGATTCTGTGCCTGCTCTACTATGAGTTTTATGATTCCGTGAGAAAAGATGAATATAGCACTATAAAATCTCCCTTCTGAATGCTATTTTAGCTTCTCTAAAGATATTGTCATCTAGTCTACCCATGCTTTTTTTGCAGAAAAGCAGGAGATGGAGTTTTTGTTAGCCAGTCACTGAAGTTTTCAGAGCATGGACTCCATCTGTGGGCCTGAATCTTCATATGGGCAATCACTGGCCTATGTTTTAATTTTTTTCCATATTGTGCAGGCAGAAATGGAGATCTTTGAGAAATTAAGGTGCAGATTTGCTCCAATGAAAGGTTAAGTTTATGGTGGTATTAGGAAGTCCAGTGGCATGGGGAAAGCAAGGGTCAAATAAGTTCAAGGTCATTGCGTTAGTTGGCAGGGGATACATTTGGCAATCCACAAAGATGGAATGGGTCTTTTCCTTAGCATTGATGCTGTTGTGGGAATATAAAACTGCCCTTTTGAAGCAAGAGATGTGATCTGACAGCATGTGTGGGTCTTTCTGAAGAACACAACAGCTCATAGAGTTGAAGTCCTCATACATAGAAATGATTGGTCTTGCTTTATTTTCTTCCTTGGATTGTTAAACTGTCAGTCACTTTAGCTTAACCCTCACCATCAGCTATCAAGAATCTCTCTATGCAAAGAACTACCTCCACGAGGTATAGTTTTTGTAATGGTTTATCATGCAGAATGATCTGTATCACTCTGATAGGCAGTAAAAGGTAAAATATTAAGTGTGCAGTGTAGTTAACTTGGGTAAGTGCAGTGTTAAAGTAGACAAACGTTAGCCAGTATGAGGCATCAGAGGTAAAATCAGAAGGATTAAATCTGACAGAAGAGCTCCATTTAATTTCTTTTGACCCCTGTGGTTCTATTGAATAAAATGTTCTTTAAGTACATTTCTGGGCTGCACTAACATCTGCTGTTCTTGGAAAACAGTTTTTAGCTCTGTTACTGGGAAATGCTGGCCCACAATGGCTTGCAGGGAGGGAGCTGTCTTCTTGTAATGTTCTCACTAATTAATTCCCACCGGACTTGCTCATGGGCTAACTGTTGTCAGCCCAGCACTGTGAAGAGGTTAGCTGGGAAAGGCACGGGGAGGGATATGGGGGTGGCAGCAGAGTCTATGTGCATGCACACGTGTGCACCCCAGCAGAGGAGAAGAGAGCAGAAAGGGATACGGAACAGTCGAAGGTAGGCAATAAAGGATAGAGACAGTTCTTTAGGATCTATAGGCATTCCAAGTTGCCTACTGGATTCTCTCTCACCTTCCCAAACCTTATGAATTTGTCTTTGGAGATCACTCAAGTGTGATGGATTTTGATTGTGCACGTTTAGAAAACACAATCTTTTAGAAGCTGGGCAGCCCCACTTACACCTGGAGACCTTTTGTCCCTCAATGAAATTAAGTGCTGCTGGTAAACTCCTGTCTTCTGTTTATGTTGACTTCAGTGGTGGTAGTCTCTGAGGCAAGCCAGAGTCAGATGATGTTGCATGCGTGGTGCCTGTGTCTGCCCTTGCACTCACTGCGCATATGCACATCCCTTTTCCAGGAACTCTGCTTTCAAACCACTTCCTCAAAGAAGGGAAAACCAGTTTTAATTTCACAGAACTGACCAGGAGAGATAATGAAGTACTTTCAGAACTCTTTATGTGTGGAAGCCCTGGAGGCAAAGCCCAGAGTTTTCTTACTTTCAGCAACCAATTACTGCAGGAAGAAAATAAAAAAAGGGAAAAGAAAAAAGTTTCCCCAATGATGAAGCAGAGGAATGCAGCCTGCATGGACTCAGTTGCACAAAGTGTATTGGAAAGGCAGCGTTCCCATAATTAATGAGAAAATGCTGCCTGTGTTGGGGCCTTCTGTTAATTGATTAAATGAATCTACCTTCTAAATCTGATTATCATCACACTGTGGCAGTACAACTGAGCAAGCGAGTAAAGGGGGACTCTCGTCCTCTCTGGGAGGTGTGGATGCATCCTCCCCGCTGCTCCTCCTCCCCGGGTTGTGAGAAGAGGATACACATTGAGCTGGTAGGAAAGGCAGCAAAGTTGCCTATCAGAAGGCGAGTAGCTTAATCACAATTAGGTGGTTTAGTGAGCCAGTTGCTGTTCGATCCCTCACTGGCCGAGTAGAGCAGGCGTTGTAGCGAGCGGCGGTTCGCTGCTCTTGGCAGCTAACAAGCGCTGGTTAGTCTTGCCACCCCGCCACAACAAAACACAAAACCTGCCGTCTGCTTGTCAGGGTTGTGTGGGTTGGTTTTTTTTTTTTAAGAAGGCCACAGTGTTCCCTAAGGGTTGTGAGAGAAGTTCATCCCATTGAACTGGTCAGCAAGATATCATTAGCTCGTTGTGTACATGAAATCCAGGGGTTAGAGCACCAAGCGTCACAAGCCAGTTTCTTTACCTCCTTGAGCTGATCAGAGGATCAGAGTATCAAGGAAGGATTAGCACTGACTTGGGATTTGTGTGATTGGTTAATTTATTGCGGCGATGGCAGGCCTTTCATCTATGGCAACATTTAATCAGCACGGCCATGGAGGCTATTACGGGTTAGCTCTTTTCTCAAGTCAGCCAGGGCTGCACCATCAGCCCTATCACAATTCCCCTGAAATTTCCAAATTATCTGGAACAGGCTTTAGCCTCACAGTAATAAAAATTAGAAGAGATTCCTGATAGCACTGGTGGAAAAGGCTTTCACTTGCACAGGGCAAATTATAAATAGTATGAACGTGCACTTTAAAAAAAAAAAATTCTCCACCTCTTAAGAGATGTGCAGGACTTATCACCCCTGCTCTGATCCAAATCCTCGTGGTTGAAAATTTATATTAGATTTTATCAGCGGGGCCTAAGTCTAGAAAAATCAATGAAGGTTATCTTTTATGTTGCAGGAACTTGTGGAAATATTGATTTTCATTTTATAGTGAATTTGGAGCATGAGTTGGTAATCACTGCTGAGCTGACTACAATGTTTGCCTACTGTATCTTTTACTGAGTTTTGCTCAAGTATTTAAGATAGTATATTCCTGTTGATTTTAGCATCTAGTTTGAAGTCAGAATGGTTCTAAATTCAGGTTGGTGCATCTCTTGTGGTATAATCTAATCCTTCGTTGTAATGGTGATTAGGCAACGGCTGTTGAATGATTTCTGAACTTAATAGCTGTGTTCAGAATGAAAAAGAGGGAGATTTCAGGGCTGCCCTCAGTCACTAAAACACTAAGTGAAATACAAATTATTAAGAGAATACAGAAAAAAAGAGAGAGAATGTTCATATATACGTAGTTAGGAGCCTGAACAGCTACTGGTCTGAATTATAGTTATTCAATCTGTTCAGCATTGACTCTTTCAGTTCTAATGAGAGCTAGAAAAGCTGCTCCTAATAAAAGATAGCTTGGCTGCAGTTCATTAATTTATTCTAGATCATAGAATCAGCCAGGTTGGAAGACATCTCAAGCTCATCCAGTCCAACCTAGCACCCAGCCCTGTCAACCAGACCATGGCACTCAGTGCCTCATCCAGGCTATTTCTGAACACCTTAGGGGCAGCGACTCCACCACCTCTCTGAGCAGCCCATTCCAGTGGCAAAGATCCACCCTCGTGGCTCTTCAGAATGCTTCAACTAAGTAAAGTAGTGATTCAGGGAGTGATTTTAGAGCTTTTCTCATACCAGTTCTCTGTGGGGCTTGTTTGTATCGAGAATGTCCACTTCTGATGTCATTTCTGTTGGCGCTGTATCCGTGCAGCTGATCTTGGAATGGATGACTTCTTCAGAAAGCAATTTGAATATTCAAATAAATCTGTTCCTGCCAAATGTATGCCATTTTGGATTTGATTTTGTGTAGCATATATGCCATACAGCTGCCTTTTTTTTTGTTTTCTCAGACCTTACATCAGAAGAGTTCTTAATACCTCCTTCACTCAATCTAACTCTTGGGGAAGGAAAATCAAACTTTAGGACTGTTATAAGATAAAGCCTAAGTGACCAGGAGGTCTCGAAATAGGGATGCTCTCAGAGGACTGCTCTCTTTTAAATCAAGCATCACTAAAAATACCAGCTTGTTTTCAGTGGATACATCTTGGAGGATGGGATCTATCTGCTTGTTCCTTCTTCCTCCAGTCCTCTGGGCAGGACCTATTGTTCTCCAAGTACGGGAGGCACGTTGGAAGCAAGTACCTTGCCTGAGCAACTTTTCAGTCTCTCTAGTAAGGATTTACATCTATAAGTTTAGAGATAAGTTGAAATGGTTTTTTTTAGTGTGATTTTTTTTTTTTGACACCAGTACAAGGCAATGCCATTGGAATGGGCTGCCCAGGGAGGTGGTGGAGTCACCATCCCTGGAAGTGTTGAAGAAAAGCCTGGATGAGGCACTTAGTGCCATGGTCTGGTTGATTGTCTAGGGCTGGCTGCTAGGTTGGACTGGATGAGCTTGGAGGTCTCTTCCAACCTGCTTGATTCTATGATTCTGTCTCTGATTCTCTGGGATGGAAATAGTGAAGCTTTTTGGAAAGCACATGTCCTCAAATGCAGCTGAAGAGCATAAAGCTGCAGGTGTCCCTGAGCATGATGTCTAAGTACGTGGTCATTCTTAGCTGCAGCAAACTCCCAGAGAGAAGTGTATGGAGGTAATTCTCTGGGTCTCCTCCTGGTTGGAGCATGATGCTGGGGCAAATGTAAGGAAGCACTTAAGAGGAGGATGCACAGATATATACAATTCTAGTTCCTAGAATGAACTCTGTGCTACTGAATTTATTTGCATGAGACATCCTTCCCCAAGTCAATTACGCTCCAGTATACCTCTAGCGCTGTCATTATTTTAGCAACTCCAATTTCCCTGTTCTTGCCATGTCTTTTCTCTTGCTTCTATCCATTTTCCTCCCGTCACAGTCTGTTCATACAGCACACAGAAGTGCTGGGGATTTATACATGTGAGCAGTGGTGTGTCACTGATTTCAGGGAGAGGATTGTATCCACTTTGTGGTTTGCCATGTGGTGATTAAGCTGATTGGTATTCCTTTAGCTGGAAATCATTTTTGGGTAGGGGGAGGAATAAAACTGCTGTTTGGTAGTGGCATTTCTATGACTTATGAATACTGATGGTATATGTAAAAGTAATGAAGAGAGGTTTTACCTGCTATACTGTTAGCTTTTACAAAGTGCAATGAAATAGAAAATGCTTGGGTTTTCTCCATCCTATGGATAAATGTTTATGTGATCCAAAGCCTGCAGTTCTTGAGCTTTGCCTCACAGAAATTCCTACTGACTTCTCTGGTGTGTAAAGCTGAAATAACGCTGGAATAAACGTTTGAAGGGTCAACCTTAACATGTAGTGGGGTGGGAAATGGGAGAAGCATAGAATTTTTTTTCCCCCTTTAAATTCCAAATTAAATTACCTGCATCGTAAAACCTCTGTCAGTGAGGAAACTACAAAGAAGGGACAGCCTGCAAAGACAGAGTTAAGTTCTGTTGTAGGAACCACAGGTGCAATTCCCTTTGATGTCTGCGTGGCTGAGAGTAGAAAATGTCCTGTTGTTTGTTTGCTTGTCTATTATGGAAGTACAGAGGAGCCTGCAGAACTGGATAGCTACCCGTAGACAGATTTGCTTGCCTCTATTAGCGCTTACTCTTGAACCTGGCACTTGCATTGACTATTCTGTTCTGCACACCTTAAGTCAGTGCTGAGTTTAAAGATAACAAAGGTTTTATAACACAGTTTGGACAGTTTTTCTGTGTTCTCTATAACACAGTTTGGACAGTTTTGTCTGTATTCTCCATTATCATTTTTGATCTAGAGAACAAGGAGTGCGTAGGGTTTTTTATTTCCCCAGATTAACTCATACCTTACAGAATCATTCTTTGACACCTACCAAAATTGGAAAGACTAATTTTTTTCTTTCATTATTGAACAATATATGCCCATGAAGTTTCCTTTCAACCACTTAGAGATTCCAGCAGTACACTTTCTGTCTTTTTAATCATTCTTCTCTGGTGCCATAATTTATACTCCGACGACCAACTGCAGTCTCTACATGTGGCTATCATCTGAGGCACTGCAGCTGGTAGAGAAATCAACTTTGCTTAGTTGCTTTTCAAAGTGGGAATTTCCAAATCTGGCCCTTTAGCCATAGCTTTACTGTAAATTGTTGGTTGTTAGGGAGAGGAAACACTTTAAGGTTGAAGAACTAGAGATTTGCAGTCAGATGATGAAGCGTTTGTGTTTAGAATCATAGAATCAACCAGGTTGGAAGAGACCTCCAAGATCATCCAGTCCAACCTAACACCCAGCCCTGGCCAATCAACAAGACCATGGCACTAAGTGCCTCATCCAGTCCCCTCTTGAATATCTCCAGGGACAGTGACTCCACCACCTCCCTTGGCAGCCCATTCCAGTGCCAATCACTCTCTCTGTGAAGAGAGGAGGGTGATAGAGCTGGTGAGGGGCCTGGAACAGATCCCTGAGAGGAGAGGCTGAGGGAGCTGGGGGTGTGCAGCCTGCAGAAGAGGAGGCTCAGGGCAGACCTCATTGCTGTCTACAACTACCTGAAGAGAGGCTGTAGCCAGATGGGGTTGGTCTCGTCTTCCAGGCAAGCAGCAACAGAAGAAGGGGACACAGTCTCAAGTTGTGCAGGGTGAGTTCTAGGCTGGATGTTAGGAGGAAGTTGTTGTCAGAGAGAGTGATTGGCGTTGGAATGGGTTGCCCAGGGAGGTGGTGGAATCGCTGTCCCTGCAGGTGTTGAAGCAAAGCCTGGATGAGGCACTTGGTGCCATGGTCTGGTTGATTGTCTAGGACTGGGTGCTAGTTTGGACTGGATGAGCTTGGAGGCCTCTTGCAACCTGGTTTATTCTATGATATATGTATTTGTATATGCAGTTTTTTATATATATACATACCTGTATGTATTTGTGTGTGTATATATGTACACACGCATATACACACACACATATGCACAAATACCTATATTTATATATGTATATTTGTGTGTGTATATATATATATGTATATATGTGTAAAACTAGACAACAGCCCAGACAGCCCTCTGGATAAAGCCCAGGGGCTGCTGCCAGCTAACACAATATTATCTCTCCCCACTCCCAGTCATTGTTCTTACCGTAACCCAAAACAGCTTTTAGGAAGACAGGCAAGCAAGGCCAGAAGGAGAGACAGGGAATAAAGGAGGCAAGAAGAGATCCCAGAACAAGCTGTGCTGCGAACTATGTATGATTTAGTAGATCAGTGAGATGGAATAAACTCACCTCTTAAGTTCTGTTCAGCCCCTTTGAGAGTCCATCCTGAAGTGTCTCGAATTCTCTGGAACACTTTCCTTTACTGTTTGCAATGAAGACGTTAGCCTTGAAGCTGTGACATTAGATCAATACCTCTTCCTTTGGAATATTTTTTGGAAACTGTTACCTGCTGTAAGCCCCAAGCCTCTTTCTGTGCCTGGCCAAGGGTGGCAAATAGCCACAAGAAAGATTGACTCCGCTGGTGTGCATGTGGCAGAGTTACCCTAAGCCTTTAAAGATGCTTCAGGGGAGAAAACATTTGACCCTGGTTTCACCTCAAGAAGACAAGCCCTTGTAATTGACCTGGGTAAATAAATCACATACAAATAATCTTTCCCTTTCAATGTGATTATGCACTTCTATGGCACAGCCAAAAGAGTTGGGTTCCATAGCTACCTGGTAAGAAATATAGAGCCTTTGAGTGAGTTGGCTTGTAGGCCTGTTGGGCAAAACCAGCATTTTTAAAGGTAATATGGAAACAAGGTGGAGTGTGGTCAATAAAAGTCCACCAAAAGAAAAAGGAGAGGGGAGGAGATAAAAAAGAAAGGGGGGAAAAAAAGGTGAAAGGAAAAAATAAAGGGAAAAAAAGAAGAAAAAACAGGGGGAGGAAAAAAAATAAAGGAGAAAAAAGGAAAAAAAAAGAGGGAGGGAATGGAAAAATAAAGGAGAGAGAAAAGGGGGAAAAAACAAGAGGGAAAAACAAAGGGGAAAAGAGGGGAAAAAGAAAACTAAAGGACAGAAAAAAGAGGAAAAAAGGAAATAAAAGAGGAAAAAAGGAAAAAAACAAAGGGTAAAAGTAAAGGAGAGAAAAAAGAGGAAAAAAAGGGAAAAACAAGATGGGAAAAAAACAAGGGGTGGAAAAGAAAAAAGGGGGAAAAAATGAAAAATCTGAAGGAGAATGAAGGCAAAAGAAAAGGAAAAGGAAAAATCAAAGGAGCGAAAAAGAAAACAGAGAGGAAAAAACAAAGGAAAAAGAAGGAAAAAAGGGGAGGGGAGAAAAAGGAAAAAACAAGAGGGAAAAAAACAAAGGAGAAAAACGGGCTAAAAAAAGGAAATAAATAAAGGAGATAAGGCAAAAAAAAGGAAAAGGCAAAAAATGAAAAAAGAAAATAGGGGGAAAACAAGGGGGAAAAAAGGAAAAAAATAAAGGAGAGAAAAAATGGAGAAAAGGGAAAAAAAGGAAAAATAAAGTAGGAAAACCAGGAAAAAATAAAGGAGAAAAAAGATGGGAAAGGAACAAAAGGGAAAAACAAAGGAGAAGAAAAGAAAAATAAAGGGGGGGGGAAAAGGGGGCAATAAAGGAGAAAAGGGAAGAAAGGAGGAAAAAAGAAAAAGAAAGGGGGGGGAAAGGAAAAAAAAAACAAAGGAGGATGCATAGGAAAAAATAAAGGAGAGAAAAAAAGGGGGGAAAAAAGGGGGAAAAAAAAGGGGGGGGGGGGAACTCCAAAAAAACAAAGGAGAAAAAAGGGCTAAAAAAATAATTAAAAAAAAAAAGGAAATAATGCAAAAAAAAGGAAAAGGAAAAAAATGAAAAAAGAAAATAGGGGAAAAAACAAGGGGAAAAAAGGGGAAAAAAGGAGAGAAAAAGGGGGGAAAAGGAAAAAAAAAGGAAAAATAAAGTAGGAAAACCAGGAAAAAAATAAAGGAGAGAAAAAGGATGGGAAAGGAAAAAAAGGGAAAAACAAAGGAGAAAAAAAAGGAAAAATAAAAGGGGGAAAAAGGGGGGCAATAAAGGAAAAAGGGGAAGAAAGGAGGAAAAAAGAAAAAAAGAAAGGGGGGGAAAAGGAAAAAAAAAACCAAAGGAGGCTGCATGGGAAAAAATAAAGGGGGGAAAAAGGGGGAAAAAAAAGGGGGGGGGAACTCCAAAAAACAACAAAAAAAGCCAAAATGGGGGGAAAAAAGAGCTGTGGTTACGCTCAAGGTTTTAGGAAAAACACATTCATCCTTGGAATAAGATAATGGAAAAGTAGATGAATGTCCCTAGAATTACTGAAGAGTTGCTTGTATGTGTAGTATGTTGAGTAGCCAGTACATTTCTAGATTAGTTTGGACATGCTCCTGGGAAATGAGCCAATGCTGATAAATAGACTTGCTGTTTGGAAAGCTCCTAGGATGAATCTAGTGATCATAGTATGGTAAACAGGAAATTTAACCCTAGAAAATGTGATCCATTTGACTTTGTAACAAAGACAGATTTGGGAGAGGAAAAAAACCTCAAACAAAAGTGAAAGGTGGTTTCTTGGACACTGTATATCAAAATAGTTGCAGAGAAATGGGAAGGATGTCTGAAGTGGAAAAAAATGCAGTTGGAAGGTGTCCTGAGTCAGAGAAATGAGTTCATTGCATTCTCCCTGTGATTAGTTTCTTACCTGTTGTGCTGGTTTGAGCCCAGCTGGGATATTTTGATGAGAAGAATTAGATGCTAGGCTGTGAAAAGGAAACTGGTGATGGCTGCTGCACTCATAGGCTTGCTGAGATGGATAGGAACAAGAACATAAACGTAGATAATGGAGTTGCTCTCTGTCTCTGGCTGCCTCCCTTCTCTCTCTAACCTGCTGTCTGTGTAACTAATCCTTCTGCATCCTAACCCCCCCTGTCCAACTCTCCAAACTCACCTTGAGCATAAGGTGAAGTCTGGGACAAGGTAGAGGAGTGGAAAGGAGGTGGAAAGGTGGTTGGGAGCCCCTCCTGGGCACTCTGGTTTCTGGGAGGACTGTTGTGTTTCTGTATCACTTTTTAACTTGTCTGTTTCTGTCTGCAGCTGTAGATATTGTAACTATCTGCTTGTATATTGTAAGCTAATCTGTAAATATAAATATACCTGCTTGTATATTGAGCTAAGCTGTAAATATAAAGCTCCATCCTTAATTTCCAGCTTGGCTGAGTCTAGTCTGGGTGATTTCATAAGAGTGGGGGGGCAGGGAACACCCAAACCATCACACCTATGTCTATACCAGCACTGTGTCTTGTGTTCTACACTCATCCTGATCCAAAACCCCAAGCTAGCTGGAGGCATTGCATCCACCTTAAAAAAACCTGGGATGAGACCAGAAGTGTGGAATTTGTCCTTCCATTTGTGTACAGCACAGGCAGTGTCAATGAGGTTTGTGTTTTGTTTTTTGAAAACACAGGTGTTAAGTCAAACCAGAAGGTTAGGCTGCTCACTTTGATGGGTGGTATTTTGTGTAAATAATAGCACATATTGAGATTTCAAACTGCTGATGCCATAGAGTCATAGAATGGCTTAGGCTGGATGAGACCTTAAAGATCTCTACTGAACCTCCCCGCCGTGGGCAGGGACACCTCTCAGCTAGATTTAGGGTCTCCTGAGACTAAGATCCAGTCTAAACCTACTCTCCCTCAGCTTCAAACCATTCCCTCTTGTCCTATAAGAAAGACTGCATGAGGCACTTAGTGCCATGGTCTAGTTGATTGGACAGGGCTGGGTGCTAGGTTGGCCTGGATGACCTTGGAGGTCTCTCCCAACCTGGTTGATTCTATGACAACCTTTATGAAAAGTCTCTTTCCAGCCTTCTTGTAGGATCCCTACAGGTATTGTAGGTGCCTAAAAGGTCCCCCTTGGGTTTTCTATGATTCTAGGTTGATTGGACAGGGCTGGGTGCTAGGTTGGACTGGGATGAGCTTGGAGGTCTCTTCCAACCTGCTTGATTCTATGATTCTAAGGCAACCTTTATGAAAAGTCCCTCCCCAGCCTTCTTGTCTGATCTGTTCTCAGGTATCAGCTGCCTAAAACCCCCCCCTGGGATCTTCTGTGATTCTAGGTTGACTGGATAGGGCTGGGTGATAAGTTAGACTGCATGATCTTGGAGGTCTCTTCCAACCTGCTTGATTCTATGATTCTCTTCTCTAGGCTGAATGACCTCAGTCTATCCTCATAGCAGAGGTCTTCCAGCCCTTGGATCATCTTTGTGACCCTGCTCTGGACTCTCTTCAACAAGGACTCTGTGTCCTTCTTATGATGGGGACATCACTTTTATAAGAAAGAATCCAGTTTCTTTTTCAAAACAGATTTGTGTTTTGATTCTAGGCAAAGCTAAAAATCTTCCTCAATGTTTCCTTTTAATAGAACTGAATATTGTAATACTGATGCTTCACTTAAGGTACTCAGTTTAGAATCCTAGAATCAACCAGGTTGGAAGAGACCTCCAAGATCATCCAGTCCAACCTAGCACCCAGCCCTGGCCAGTCAACCAGACCATGGCACTAAGTGCCTCATCCAGGCTTTTCTTGAAGACCTCCAGGGATGGTGACTCCACCACCTCCCTGGGCAGCCCATTCCAATGGGAAATCACTCTCAGTTGCAAGTGACATCTTTAATGTACTGGAGGTTTGATAACCTTCAAGTTAACATGGACAGCATTCCAACAAGATCTTAAGATAATTTACCCACTACTTCAGTCAGTTAAGGTTATGTGGGCTGAGTTACTTGTGAATTTTGCTTTTGTAAGGAAAATGATGTCACTTATCAGTTTGTTGAAGTTACATGTATGTGACTCAGCGCTGCAGAAACGTCCCAGTAAGAGTCCTTTTAACCTGATCTGTGTTGAATTGACTCAAGCAAATGCTGGAAAATATCCGTTGAGCATTTCTTTTTCAGTAGGAATCAATTTCAATGGTGCATATTTGTCTTGAATTACATACTTGGGAATGCCATAAAGAGTGGAATTCTGCCTAGGAGTGAAGTGTCTGTCTTGATTACATGGTAAGCATGAAGTAAAAGAATCAATGGAGTTGATGTCCATGAACCACATCCTGCTTCCCTCACTTTAAACACAGGAGAATTTCTGTAGCTTCAGTCGTTTGCAGCAATGAGCTGTGGAAGCTGCAGGGAAATTCACTTTGTGTCCTGATGCTGCCATGTAGATATCCCAATGAACCTGTCTCAAGTAGGCTCAAGTATAAATCTGGCTGTAAAATCCTCTGCTGCTCCTGTACACTTCAGAAAGTCAGTTTTCCCATTTGTCTCAATGTTCTTGCATCTCAGAGAGTTTTCCTGCCCAATACCTGCCTGTTAATTTTCCAGGCACTGTGGTTTCTACGTTGCTTTGTTAAAACAGCTGACAGGATTCTGTGCGGCACTTAAGAAACAGAAACTCTAAGCAAGGCGTTTTAAAAGCAGCCAGCTTCAAAATGCAAAGTGAAAGAATCAGTAGAACTGATGTCCATGAGCCACATCCTGCTTCCCTCACTTTAAACACAGGAGAATTTCTGTAGCTTCAGTCGTTTGCATCAATGAGCTGTGGAAGCTGCAGGGAAATTCACTTTGTGTCCTGATGGTGCCATGTAGATATCCCAATGAAACTGTCTCAAGTAGGCACAAGTATAAATCTGGCTGTAAAATCCTCTGCTGCTCCTGTGGAATTCAGAAAGTCAGTTTTCCCATTTGTCTCAATGTTCTTGCATCTCAGAGAGTTTTCCTGCCCAATACCTGCCTGTTAATTTTCCAAGCACCATGGTTTCTACATAGCTTTGTTAAAACAGCTGACAGGATTCTGTGCGGCGCTTAAGAAACAGAAACTCTAAGCAGGGCATTTTAAAAGCAGCCAGCTTCAAAATGCAAAGTGAAAGAATCAATGGAGTTGATGTCCATGAACCACATCCTGCTTCCCTCACTTTAAACACAGGAGAATTTCTGTAGCTTCAGTCGTTTGCAGCAGAGAATTTAGCTTTGTGTCCTGATGCTGCCATGTAGATATCCCAATGAAACTGTCTCAAGTAGGCTCAAGTATAAATCTGGCTGTAAAATCCTCTGCTGCTCCTGTGGAATTCAGAAAGTCAGTTTTCCCATTTGTCTCAATGTTCTTGCATCTCAGAGAGTTTTCCTGCCCAATACCTGCCTGTTAATTTTCCAGGCACTGTGGTTTCTACGTTGCTTTGTTAAAACAGCTGACAGGATTCTGTGCGGCACTTAAGAAACAGAAACTCTAAGCAGGGCGTTTTAAAAGCAGCCAGCTTCAAAATGCAAAGTGAAAGAATCAATGGAGTTGATGTCCATGAGCCACATCCTACTTCATTCACTTTAAACACAGGAGAATTTCTGTAGCTTCAGTCGTTTGCAGCAATGAGCTGTGGAAGCTGCAGGGAAATTCACTTTGTGTCCTGATGCTGCCATGTAGATA
The DNA here is from genome assembly GCF_015220805.1 of Pogoniulus pusillus. Lineage (NCBI taxonomy): Eukaryota > Metazoa > Chordata > Aves > Piciformes > Lybiidae > Pogoniulus > Pogoniulus pusillus. The sequence goes on from NC_087277.1 coordinate 2,910,789, forward strand.
TCCCAATGAAACTGTCTCAAGTAGGCACAAGTATAAATCTGGCTGTAAAATCCTCTGCTGCTCCTGTGGAATTCAGAAAGTCAGTTTTCCCATTTGTCTCAATGTTCTTGCATCTCAGAGAGTTTTCCTGCCCAATACCTGCCTGTTAATTTTCCAAGCACTGTGGTTTCTACGTTGCTTTGTTAAAACAGCTGACAGGATTCTGTGCGGCACTTAAGAAACAGAAACTCTAAGCAGGGCGTTTTAAAAGCAGCCAGCTTCAAAATGCAAAGTGAAAGAATCAATGGAGTTGATGTCCATGAACCACATCCTGCCTCCCTCACTTTAAACACAGGAGAATTTCTGTAGCTTCAGTCGTTTGCAGCAGAGAATTTCGCTTTGTGTCCTGATGCTGCCATGTAGATATCCCCAATGAAACTGTCTCAAGTAGGCACAAGTATAAATCTGGCTGTAAAATCCTCTGCTGTTCCTGTAGACTTCAAAAAGTCAGTTTTCCCATTTGTCTCAATGTTCTTGCATCTCAGAGAGTTTTCCTGCCCAATACCTGCCTGTTAATTTTCCAAGCACTGTGGTTTCTATGTTGTTTTGTTAAAACAGCTGACAGGATTCTGTGCAGCACTTAAGAAACAGAAACTCTAAGCAAGGCGTTTTAAAAGCAGCCAGCTTCAAAATGCTGTGTAGAGAACCAATTTGCCTGAGAAATATCCTATTTACAGTCAAATAATTTCATAGCTAAAAGGAAAAATAAGCAGGAGTGGGGTTTATTAGAGAGCATCTCATTCCTGTTGTCAAGGGTTTAATCAAAGTCCCAGGCCTTGCAGAGTAATCTGAGGATTTTCTCTTGTGTTTTATTACTTTGGGTTGTTTTTTTTATTGGGGGTGGGGGTGTTTTTGAACTATAATCCCAGTAATGAGCAAGGAACAAAACTCATCTGTACCCACAAAACTACCACCTATCGTAGTTCTTTCAGTCTCAAATAGGATAAGCAAAGCATAACTACTGTGAAGCAATACAATTATGAATTTCTTGAGGGGGAAAAGGGAGAGATAAGTGCACAGAAGTCAGCTAACACTGATGCATGGGTGGCTACAGCATGCAAAGAGTTAACAAGATTTTCATTTTAGATAGTTGCCCTAGTAACAATCAGAGAGCTCAGGCTGTATCTCTTCTATTTGTTGGGAATGTTTAGATTTACAGAGTAGCTCAGCTTATTATATATCTGCCTTGATTGCTGGATAAGGTTCGTTGATTAAAAACAGAATAAGATGCATTTTTATAATGCTAAGGGAACTCACTGCCCCCCACCTCCCATCACTCTTTGTCCAGCTCTGTCTCCACTCTCCCAGTGCTCATCCACTGCCCAAGGTGTGGCTGTAAATCAAGTTTCACTTGAACTTTCAAGGAGCAGAGGCCAGAACTGCCTGTGCCGTGCATGGCAGCATCGCTAGGTCCTTCTGGCAGCTGGTTTGGGCTGTCAAGCTATGCTGCAGCCGCTGCTGGATTTGAGCACTGCTTCTTTTGTTTGATGTCACAGCTTCTGTTTGCTCCTTCACTATCCACAGCTTAGCAAAAGAAAGTTTGATCGAAGGTCACCTCTGTGGCAGAGGAGCAAAGAGGCAGATTTTCAAGCATTCATCCCCCAGCTGTTCCCTTTGGAATTAGCAGGATCTGTCAGAGGCTCGCAGGCTCTGCAGATGTGGCCATCTCCTTTCCACGTGCAAAGGGAGTCTGAGCAACTGCTCAACTAATTCTTGTTTTTGAGGGAAGGAACCCTTAAAACCTGAGAAGGCTCGGGACTGCTCTAGTGGGTTGCTGAGGCTGCAGAGCTCAAGCCAAGCAGATGCCAGGTGAGATCAGCACCCTTGCACCTCACCTGGAGGCTTCTATCTCCTGGGAGCAGGGAAAAATCTCTGCTCAGTTGGGATGCCAGGTTCAAGCCTGCTTGGAGCAGCTGCTGCCAATTACTGCCAAGTGATATGTGGTGGTTGTTTGAAATAGATGGGGTGGCTGGAGTACTGTAGCATTTTAATGCCAATTTCTGTGACAAGAAGTGAAATTCTGGTATAAAGTTTTACTAACTTGTGTAGCTTGGTAGCTTGGACTTCTCTGATACTGCCAATTTCTACAGCTTTTGCTCTTTTGGAGCTCCTGATTTTTTTCTACTGCTTGATGCTGTTTGTGGTGTTAGATTGTGTTCTTGGCTCCATAACACATGCACTGAAGAGGTTTTCTTTCGTTTCCTTTTATTATCTTCATTAGGATATTGAAGCATTAGGAATATTTAGAAGCTGGCTTCCTTTTGTTTTTTTGCTCAGATATCTGAAAACTGATTTCAAGATTTTCTGGAAGCAGAAGGGATTTGTTTTGGTTTGATTTTCTTTGAACCAGGAAATGCCTTCAAGGAAAATTACCTTTTGGAATTAAAAATAAAATTGAAAACTGATTGTATGCAAAACTAGGTCTGAGCCAGCAGTAGAACAGTTTTCTAATCACTTGAATTCACTCCATGGTGTGATGGTACCAGGCTGATTCTTATTACTACTTTTGAGTTTTCATCTGGTAGAAAGAAAAAGAAATAACAATCAAAAAATGTAACCTGGCTCCTGTGACCTAGGTGTAAAATTGTTTTTTTTATATGCTCTCTACTGTTGTAAGTCAGCTTACTTCCACTTGAGACCTTCCCTGATACCCAAACAAAGGCTTTACAGTCCATTAGAGAACACAGAGCTGCAGTGCCCTAATCAATAGACCCCTGACTGGCAAGAGGTTGACACCAATAGTCATAGATGTACCTGGGCAGTTACTCCATTCATCATTTTCACACTGTTTTGGTTTTACACATGGAAGTGAATGAATCTTTCAGTTCCCTTTAAGTGAGTTAGCATCACTCTTCTATCAATAGCATCATTTAAATGAATCCTTCATGGAATCAACCAGGTTGGAAGAGACCTCCAAGTTCATCCAGTCCAGTCCCCTTTAAGTAAGTTGGCATCACCCTTCTATCAGTAACATCATTTAAATGAATCCTTCATAGAATCAACCAGGTTGGAAGAGACCTCCAAGATCATCCAGTCCAGTCCCCTTTAAGTAAGTTGGCATCACCCTTCTATCAGTAACATCATTTAAATGAATCCTTCATAGAATCAACCAGGTTGGAAGAGACCTCCAAGTTCATCCAGTCCAATTCCCTTTAAGTAAGTTGGCATCACCCTTCTATCAGTAACATCATTTAAATGAATCCTTCACTTCTCTTTAAGTTGGCATCACTCTTCTGTCAATAGCATCATTTAAATGAACCCATCATAGAATCAACCAGGTTGGAAGAGACCTCCAAGATCATCCAGTCCAGTCCCCTTTAAGTAAGTTGGCATCACCCTTCTATCAGTAACATCATTTAAATGAATCCTTCATAGAATCAACCAGGTTGGAAGAGACCTCCAAGATCATCCAGTCCAGTTCCCTTTAAGTATGTTGGCATCACCCTGCTACCAATAGCATCATTTAAATGAATCCTTCATAGAATCAACCAGGTTGGAGGAGATCTCCAAGATCATCTAATCCAGTTCCCTTTAAGTAAGTTGGCAGCACTCTTCTATCAATGACATCATTTAAATGAATCCTTCAGTTCCTTTTAAGTTGGCATCACATCTTCTGTCAATGACATCATTTAAATGAACCCATCATAGAATCAACCAGGTTGGAAGAGGCCTCCAAGATCATCCAATCCAGTTCTCTTTAAGTAAGTTGGCATCACCCTTCTACCAATAGCATCATTTAAATGAATCCTTCATAGAATCAACCAGGTTGGAGGAGATCTCCAAGATCATCTAATCCAGTTCCCTTTAAATAAGTTGGCAGCACTCTTCTATCAATAACATCATTTAAATGAATCCTTCAGTTCCTTTTAAGTAAGTTGCCATCACATCTTCTATCAATAACATCATTTAGACTTAGGATACCAGTCCCAGATATAGGCATTGGTTTACATTCAAATTCTTGCTGCAGAGAATTTCAAAGAAATCCATGTATTTCTGAGGGGAAAAAAAGGCTTTAAATAAACTTTCCAAGCTGTTTGTTGTTTGTTTGTTTTTAAGTTCCCTAAAGTCTGTTAGAATGGGAGGGTTTTAGGCTTCATTCATTGGTATTTTCAAGTTACAAACATAATTCCAGGTCCCTATCTCCCTTTTAGCCCTTCTTTTATGTGTAAATATTTCCTAAGTATCCAAATGAATTTTTCAAGCAAAATGCAGCTTCTTGGAACTGGGTTTTTTTTTTACTTGCAGGAAGTCTTTTTACACTTGCACTCATCTTCATTGTGCTCGAAACCAAAAGCCTGAAACCAGCATTCCTACACTACTTCTTTGTTCACAGATTTTAAGATCTATTATGCATAGTGTAGAGCATAATCATAATTATGCATTCATGATGATGTTTGTACTGGCTTAACTCAGGAATAGTGTGAGAAAGCTAATCTCGAAGCTACAGGCTGTTTTCCTGCACTTTAGATTCTGATCTGAGCTGTTTGTTGAGTCTTACTGGAACCAGAGCCCTGCACTCACCAGTCCTGCTGCTGGACTCTCCATCTTTATCTCCAGTCCCAGTGAAGGACCTTCACCCATTCTTTGAAAACTCTTTATTTTATCCCTCATGGAAACTTGCATAGCTGCAGTTCTTCAGCATGCAGCATTTAATCAGCACACTGAAGCAGCTTAAATGAGAGCTGCGTTACACAGCTATGCCTTGCAAGCTACACAAAAATAATGAGGATCCTTCTAATCTGCTTTTAAGGGAACTTTGTTTTCATTTTCAGATGAGGTAAAAAAAAAAAAAAAAAAGAAGTCCTCACCATTTTTAAGACAGTGCAAAAAAAAATTGCCTGATTATGTGTAACATATTCTTCAGCTGGAAGTAGCTGCTAGCAAGGCAAAGGTGCTGCTCTGCTCAGGTCATCTTCTAGGTCCAAGCCTGAAAGGATAAAGAAAATGTCAGCACCATTAGTCTGTAATTCAGGTCTGTGAAATACCATATGGATGAGAAAGCATAATACAGTGAAATGTATTTTGCTCTGAAATCCTCCTATCAGTTCCTCTGAAATCCTCCTATCAATTACCACTGTTGTTTATGTTTTAAATTGATACCAAATTTGGTGGAATGGAAGAAAGATTAAAACTGCAAAACACTGGATAGTCCTGTGTTAACTTCTGCTGAAATCATTTTCCTGTGAAGTCTGTCGTAGTGTTTTGGGGCCTTTTTTTTTTTTCACTGATAAGATTTAGGGAGGAGGTTTCAGTGGAAACAAAAATTTAGGCTTTGGACTTGAGAACACTGTGTGTATTGCATGAAAATTTAAACAGCTAAAGAAAGGTTTTGCAATATCCTCTTTGGTAGAGTAGAAGATAGAAATTGTAAGTGAAAAGATAATAACCAAAACAATTCCAATTATTTACAAACTTTCCCATTCATATTCTTTTATATATATTATATTTATATATATAATATATGTGCTTATAGTATGTAACATGTGTACTATATATATTTATATATGCATTATGTATTATATGTATTTATATATCATATATAAATTATATATATTATAATAGAATCATGGGATCAAGTAGGTTGGAAGAGACCTCCAAGATCATCCAGTCCAACCTAGCACCCATCCGTGTCCAGTCAACCAGACCATGGCACTAAGTGCCTCATCCAGGCTTTGCCTGAACACTTCCAGAGACAGCAACTCCACCACCTCCCTGGGCAGCCCATTCCAATGCCAATCACTCTCTCTGCCAACAACTTCCTCCTAACATCCAGCCTATACTTCCCCTGGCACAACTTGAGACTGTGTCCCCTTCTTCTGTTGCTGCTTGTCTGGGAGAAGGGACCAACCCCCGCTTGGCTACAACCTCCCTTCAGGTAGTTGTAGACAGCAATTTTTCCATATTTCATGCTACATAGTCCATGTTATATATATATTATATGTTAGCTATATTATATAATATATGATAATAGAGTAATACAGTTAGATAATAATGACATCATATATAGAATATAGTATATATTATATTATGTGATTCTATAGTATATTAGATATCATAGAATCATAGAATCTACCAAGTTGGAAGAGACCTCCAATCTCATCCAGTCCAACCTAGCACCCAGCCCTATCCAATCATCTAGACCATGGCACTAATATGCATATATATGTATACACACACATAATATTCCTTACCTCATTACTTGTAGATAAGGAAACATAGAGAACAATATTGACAGGTGCTGATGGAAGCTTGTTCCAGTTTGTTTTTACATGAGCAGTCAAGAACCATGCCTAATGTACCAGTGTCCCAGTCAGCAGCACACACAGAGGAGGTAATTTAAAGGTGGTTTTTTTTATGTACACAAGAAGTTGATTTTAAAGCTATCCCTAAGAAGACTGTCCTTGATTTTACTTTATCCTGGGTGAGTGTTTCAGTTCCTTCCATTTACTGCCATGCTCACTGGGTGATAAACATCCCAGTGTCTGCTTAATAGTGATGGAATTTTCTACATGGAAATGGAAGGAGGAATTAGGTTTTACCCCGTAATTATATATTAAATCAGTGTTAAAATACAGTTGTAATCAAATCCTTTCATATCCCAAGGCCACACATTTGGTGCAGTACATTGGAAGGTCAGAATACTTAGCTGAGCATACACCCCTTGAGACTTAACAGATGTACAGATATGCAGCCTAATCCCAAAAACACATTCATAAGACTGGAAGATCAGAATTGAGCCTTAATTCTCTAAAGGACTGGCACAATGTTGTGTGGTCCTTTCATCCAAATTAGAATGATTCATTATGTCTAGTCCATTAGCACCATCAGGGATAGGTGTGAGCTATAAAATCTGCATTAGAATTTCTAAATATGTCAAGGATAATCTTAAAATGAGATAAGCTGGGATGTTTTAGCTAAAAATAATCAAAGTCAAACATGCAGACTTCTGCTTGTTGAATCGTGGTAAAATTCTATCTTAAAACATTATATGGTCTTAATAGACATAAAACTTGGGCAGAGGGTTGTATATTGGATTTACTCTGTTCCTTAAGGCACCACACTCCCTCTTGGTAAACATAGACTCATAGAATCAGTCAGGGTTGGAAGGGACCACAAGGAGCAGCCAGGTCCAACCCCCCTGCCATGCCCAGGGACACTACCCTAGAGCAGGCTGCCCACAGCCTCATCCAGCCTGGCCTTAAACACCTCCAGCCATGGGGCCTCAACCACCTCCCTGGGCAACCCATTCCAGCCTCTCACCACTCTCCTGCTCAACAACTTCCTCCTCACCTCCAGGCTAACTCTCCCCACCTCCAGCTTTGCTCCATTCCCCCCAGTCCTGTCACTCCCTGATAACCTAAAAAGTCCCTCCCCAGGCTTTTCATAGAATCAGCCAGGTTGGATGAAACATCCAACCTCATCCAGTCCAATCTAGGAGAAAGTTGTTGGCAAAGAGAGTGATTGGCATTGGAATGGGCTGCACAGGGAGGTGGTGGAGTCAGCATCCCTGGAGGTGTTGAAGCAACGCCTGGATGAGGCACTTAGTGCCATGGTCTGGTTGACTGGCTAGGGCTGGATGCTAGGTTGGACTGGATGAGCTTGGAGGTCTCTTCCAACCTCGTTGATTCTATGGGATAATTACAAAACCAGTATAGAATCAAGCAGGTCAGAAGAGACCTTCAGGATCACACCATTATATATACACCATTGACTACAATACCTGTACATCAAACATGCATTTGATAAAGGCTTCACAATATCCATTGGAAATACAATCCTAATAAAGCTAAACTGAGTTAGGAAGTTAAAATATTGGACAAGCATATACAGACAACTTTTTATTTTGTCACTGGGAGGAAAAATAAAGAAAGAAATTAAATTTAAACAAAATATTATAGTTACTGCTGCTAAAGCCTGGCTTTTTCTCACTTTCATGGCAAAAGCATGTGCTTTTCTAGAGTGAAACACACAACCTGTGTTTGTACTTGTGGACAAAGTCATGATTAGTATATAATAGGCTGACTATGTAACTGTTAGCTAAGACTGCTCATAGGAGGCTTTTGTACATCCTTTTAATTTTCTTTTTCTTCATGGATTTCTTAGATAAATATATAAAACACAGGACACCTGGACTTTTAGAAATGGTGGTTTAAATCATTCACTCCAAGGAAAGAAAAGCTACAATAGAGGAAAACAAAATAAATCCAGAATTACTGCAAAACAAAAACATGACTGAATACCACTCTGCATCTAAGCTGCAGAGATGTAGCTCAATCATCAATGTAAATAGCTGAACACTGGGACCAGGCAGGATTAAACCATATGTAACTGATATACCTTCCAAAAAACCCCTATAATTGTCTCCTTGATTTGTTGTCACATTAACTACTTCAGCCCCAAATGCAGATTGAGAGTGCATATGTCAGATGATCAGCAGGGATCGATGGTTTATCCCAGAGCATTCAGCTATGTGGATTTTGAGACCTGCATTAAGAACTGAAAGGAGTCTCAAGTGCCTTCATAAAGCATTTACTAGCAGATATGAAGGCTGATCTCATGAAGTAGAAAGAGATACATAATTCTTAGAGCAGACAATAATTTACAACAGGGAGGTTACCCCGGTAGGAAAAATGCAGTGTGAAAGTGTGCAAGCAGCAGTGCATCGTATCTTGCCTAAAGATAAGGTATATATAGTGTGTGATTTCATCAGCACAGGTGTGTGTCATCTCTGAAATGGTGTTATCCAAAGTGCTTGGCTTTACAGCACAGTGAAAAGTTCAGCACCCAATGGCAGCTACCTGAGCGCTAGGATGCAGTGATGCTGTGTGTGCTACCCTCAGATATCAACTTCTCACAATAGAAAAGATGCACTTAGCACTGTTAAGTTTCAGAGTAGCCTAATCATAGCTATTTTAAGAATACAGTTTCCTTGTGCTCATTGTTTTGTAAATTCCAGAAACAGAATCACAGGATTACTGAGGCTGGAATAGACTTCTGAGATCATTGAACCAACCAGGTTGGAAGAGACTTCCAAGATCATCCAGCCCTGTGCAGTCAACTAGACCATTGCACTAAGTGCCTCATCCAGTCTTGTCTTAACACCTCCAGGGATGGCAACTCCACCACCCCCCTGGGCAGCCCATTCCAATGCCAGTCACTCTCTCTGGGAAGAACTTCCTCATAATACCAAGCCTATGCCTCCCCTGGCACAACTTGAGACTGTCCCCCCCCTTGTTCTGTTGCTGGTTGCTTGGAAGAAGACACTGACCCCCACCTGGCTGCAACCTCCTTCAGGTAGTTGTAGACAGTAATGAGGTCTGCCCTGAGCCTCCTCTTCTGCAGGCTAAACAACCCCAGCTCCCTCAGCCTCTCCTCATTGAGCTTGTGTTCCAGGCCCCTTACCAGCTTCATCACCTATCTATATCTATACCTGTATCTGTATATCTATATCTGTATTTATCTATCTATATCATCTATATCTATATATAATCTACATCTATGCCATCTATATTATCTATATCTATGTATCTATATATCTATCTCATCTATACATGTATCTATAATATATATATCTGCTATATATCATCTCTATCTCTTCTATATCTATCTCATCTATATATGTATCTATAATATATATATCTGCTATATATCATCTATATCTCTTCTATATCTATCTCATCTATATATGTATCTATAATATATATATCTACTATATATCATCTATATCTCTTCTATATCTATCTCATCTATATATGTATCTATAATATATATATCTGCTATATATCATCTATATCTCTTCTATATCTATCTCATCTATATATGTTTCTATATCTAATATATATATCTACTGTATACTGTCTATATTGTCTATATCATCTATGTCTACATATATCTTCCTGCTTCCCCAAAGAATGAAATGAAAAGGACAGAGAGTAATAGGAGAAATATAATGAGAAAAACAAGTTGAGAGAGTGATGACAAAATACACTGCTGCCTGCCTCGTACTCTTTGGGCAAGGGAGATGTCATCTAGATAGAGCTAATGAGCTGTATACAGTGTGGAAGAAAGGTGGGGAAGGAGCAGCTGCGGAGTGAAGCCAGGTGAAAAGGCTTTATAGGAGGGAAGGTCAGGAGCTGAATGCCTGTCAACACAGGATGGTGTGGACAAGAGAATCTCTCTGAGTGTTCAGAGGTCAGTTTCCAGTTTTTCTCTTCTTGTTCCTATCAGTTGGTTGTCACCTCCTCAAAGGCCACGTAGCAAGCACCTGGAAGGAGTTGCTGGGGTCCTTAGCTATGATCAGGTGCTCCAGAATCTGGATTAATTATTTGAAGGCCACCTAGTTGGGGAGAGTAGTTTGAAGATGGATTCCAAGGGTATCCTAGATGAAATAGAAGAAGTGAAGGTTTCTTTTGGCAGCTATTATTTTGTAGCTAAATGTCCCAGGTTAGGGTGAATCCATCACAGTATCATCAGGGTTGGAAGAGACCTCACAGATCATCAAGTCCAACCCTTTACCACAGAGCTCAAGGCTAGACCATGGCACCAAGTGCCACGTCCAACCTTACCTTGAACATCCCCAGGGACGGCGACTCCACCACCTCCCCGGGCAGCCCATTCCAGTGTCCAATGACTCTCTCAGTGAAGAACTTTCTCCTCACCTCCAGCCTAAATCTCCCCTGGCACAGCCTGAGGCTGTGTCCTCTCGTTCTGGTGCTGGCCACCTGAGAGAAGAGAGCAACCTCCTCCTGGCCACAGCCACCCCTCAGGTAGTTGTAGACAGCAATAAGGTCTCCCCTGAGCCTCCTCTTCTCCTCCTCCTCCCCTGCTAGAATAAACTCAGCACAACATGGACTTTTTGGGAAAGTCAGGGCAGGATGAAATTGTATTTCATATAGTTTAACAGTATAAAGAGAAATAAACTACTAGAGAAAAAAATATAATAACCTTAAGGAACATGGGGAAGGGGTCAAGCCGGCAACAAAGCAGCAAAAGCAGCAGCAGCCAAAACAGCAGCGGGGGAAGACAGCAGCAGGCACAGCTCAAGCAGCAGAAGCCAGCAAGGGGGAAGAACAAGCTGTGCTTCTAGACATAAAGCTCTTGGTGCTCCAGTGAAATGATATTAACTTATCCCTTGTTGCCATTATATGGCCTATCCCTGGAATGTTCACCTCTCCCCTATATCTGAGCTAGAAAACCAGCTCAAACAGCCACACTAAATTACAGTGAGATTTGACTTAGGTTTAACTTACAGATTTGGGAAGAAGTGCATTCTTGCTAGGTAACCTGAAAAGACCTCAATGCTTTGCATACATTAGAGACATTCAGCATATTTGGGCATATTTGTTATTGATGCAAAAGTTGGAAATTAAGTTGAAGTCATGGCAAGTGTTGAATAATATTAACAGATTTAGGATGTATTTTCTTTGTTTGAATGTTTTCTTTGCTCCCCTCTAGGTTTGTGGCTCTATGGTGAAATGTATGTTCAGTTTTGTCTCTTGACAAGTGATGATCTCTTGGGGTAAACAGCAGGGTTGCTCAGTGGCAGGGAATCCCAGCTGTCCTTTGGGATTCCATCTGTGTGTGCTTTTTGTGTTTGTGTGTTTGAATGAAATATTTAAAGGTTTTTGGTTCACCACTGCCTCTTTAAATGTTACCAATTATTGTTCTGCTACTATCAACAAGAAAAAAAAAGTCTAAACCACCTACAGCGTGGCTGAGAGCAGCCAGGAAGAAAGGGACCTGGGGGTGCAGGTAGATAGTAGCTGAAGATGAGCCAGCAGTGTGCCCAGGTGGCCAAGAGAGCCAATGGCATCCTGGTCTGGCTCAAGAACAGTGTGGCCAGTAGAACAAGGGAGGTTATTCTGCCCCTGTACTCAGCACTGGTCAGGCCACACCTTGAGTGCTGTGTCCATTTCTGGGCTCCTCAATTCAAGAGAGATGTTGAGGTGCTGGAAGGTGTCCAGAGAAGAGCAGCAAGGCTGGGGAGGGGCCTGGAATACAAACCCTGTGAGGAGAGGCTGAGGGATCTGAGGGTGTGCAGCCTGCAGAAGAGGAGGCTCAGGGCAGAGCTCATTGCTGTCTACAGCTGCCTGCAGGGAGACTGTAGCCAGGTGGGGTTGGTCTCTTCTCCCAGACAAGCAGCAACAGAAGAAGGAGACACAGTCTCAAGTTGTGGCAGGTGAGGTCTAGGCTGGATGTTGTTAGGAAGTTGTTGTCAGAGAGAGTGATTGGCATTGGAATGGGCTGCCCAGGGAGGAGGTGGAGTCACCATTCCTGGAGGTGTTCAAGAAAAGCCTGGATGAGGCACTTAGTGCCATGGTCTGGTTGACTGGACAGGGCTGGGTGCTAGGTTGGACTGGATGATCCTGGAGGTTTCTTCCAACCTGGTTGATTCTATGATTCAAATCTCTGCTATTGCTCTAAGAACAACCTCTTAGGAAGCCTTCTCAGCTGAACTGGTGTGATGAGCTTATGAAGTTTTGCAGTACTGAGCACAGTGACCACCAAGGGTGAACAGTTTCTGTGTGTCAGAAGGTATGTCAACCTTGTGACTACCAAACTGAACTTAAATTCCATTTCCAAACAGAAACCTCTTTTGATGCATTGACCGATGTTTTTCTGTCCCAGACTTGTATCTGAAGGCACCTGGGGCATATTTACAGCTCTGCTCCATGCACAGTCGTGTTTTTAATTGACTATAGAAAGTACCACTGTCCAGTGGGGCACAAGAACTTGCCTCAAGGGCACAAAGACATTTTGGTGGTCTTCTGTATCTTTCGTGGCAGCTCAAGCTTTGCAGAAGATGTAGAAAGAACCTATTTTTGCAGGAACCAGAATACAATGTGAAGCAAAGCCCTTGAGGATCATCTTGGAGGACTCTTCCAACCTGATTTATTGTGTGATTCTATGATTATGTCTCCAGCAACTTGAGCTGCCCAGAGAGGTGATTGAGTCACCCACCCTGGATGTGTTTAGGGGTCCTTCATATGTGCTGCTTAGGGCTATGGTTTAAGGTGAATATCGTAGAGTAGGGTTCTAGGTTGGACTTGGTGATCCTGAGGGGCTTTGCCAACCTGGGTGTTGCTGTGATTCTGTGGACTTTCCTGTGTTGGTGAGAGCCCTTGAAGGAGGTAGTTTTGACATCATAGAGCCCTGTGCCAACTGTAGATAGAAAAAAAAGGGCAAAGATAGAAATGCAGTGATTTAGCAGTACATCCCATTAAGAGATGTTGAGCACTTTTGAGCACCATCCCTGGGGGAGGATGGTTGTGTCTCAGCAGCTCAGCTTGCTGGGCACCAGCTCAGTAGCTGTTTCTTGCCCTGGCACAGCCTCTTAGCAGCCAGCTAGCAGCACTCAGGCACTCGGCAGCACAAGTTCATAGATTTCAAACAACTTTCTCATGCTGTATTTCTTTTCAGCATGGGGGTTTCCTCAAGTTTCTGCCAGGCCACACACATCATATGTTGGAGGTCTTTGCAGGGGAGAGCCTCTCTAACAGTACTTGTCAGCACTGATTCCTTTAGCCAGAGTGCAAAGCTATTTTCAGGCTGCTGTGATGACTATTTTTATCTCCATTAACCTCTTGACTGAATACAAACATTTATTGGGGGTTACCTCCCTTGTTTGTCCAGTTGCTTCAAAGGTTAGTGAGAAGTGGATGCCTGCTTGGCCTCCTTTATCCTCATTAGCTGATTCTAGTTGTTCCCTGTGAGATCACAGTTTTGACCCTGTTTGTCCTTGTCAAATTTGTCTACTTATGGCATGAAGACATTAGCAGGAGTTGCATTTCCAGGTGAAAAAGACTCCAGTGTAGAATGCACATTGACCTGGTGCAGTGAGCAATCATAGAATCATAGAATCAGTCAGGGTTGGAAGGCACCACAAGGATCAGTCAGCTCCAACCCCCCTGCCATGGGCAGGGACACCCTACCCTAGAACAGGCTGCTCACAGCCTCAGCCAGCCTGGCCTTAAACACCTCCAGGGATGGAGCCTCAACCACCTCCCTGGGCAACCCATTCCAGCCTCTCACCACTCTCATGCTCAACAACTTCTTCCTCATGACCAGTCTGACTCTCCCCACCTCCAGCTTTGCTCTGTTCCCCCCAGTCCTATCACTCCCTGGCAGCCTAAGAAGTCCCTCCCCAGCTTTTTTGGAGGCCCCTTTCTGATACTGGAAGGTCACCATAAAGTCACCTCAGAGCCTTCTCTTCTCCAGGCTGCACAGCCCCAACTCTTTCAGTCTGTGCTCACAGCAGAGCTGCTGCAGCCTCTGAGCATCCTCCTGGCCCTGCAGTACAGCAATACAGAGGGGCTGTAATGTGTCCTCGTTTGGGAATGGGAGCTCACTACTGTGTGGCCTCATCTTAGGGGCAGTTACACTCCATACAGTAGGCAGATTGTTTTGTAAGCTTTTTTTTTTGTTGTAGCTGTTCTTGGGAAGTGAAGCAAAATTTTCTTTGGCTTTTGAAGTCTTAGTAGCTGTAATACTGTTTCTCCTGTGTCAGGAAAAGTTTGGTTTTGGTAGAAAGGTACCTTTCTTAAGCAAGAGATATTCCTAATAGCACTGTAAAAAAATGTGTAGATGAAGTAGCTGAGCCCTGCCACCACCTTTTGGGGAGTTACCAACTACATCTTACAGTATGACAAATAGTTCTTAGGAATTACAGGATGGTTTTCTTACTGCTCTCTGAGACTGAGAGCATGAACATACTTGTACATTATGGGATGATGTCCCAAAGATAAAGAGCTGTCCTGAAGAATGTGTTGCCCTGCCAAGAGTTATCATTCAAGAGAAGTGCAGGCAGCAGGGCGAGAGAAGTGATCCTCCCCCTCTGCTCTGCGCTGCTGAGATCCCATCTGGAGTACTGCATCCAGGTTTGGAGTCTCTGTTACAAGAGATGTGTGGATGTGCTGGAAGGTGTCCAGAGAAGGGCCATGAGGATGAGCAGAGGGCTGGAGCTGCTATGGTGTGAGGAGAGACTAAGGGAGTTGGAGGTGTTCAGTCTGGGGAGAAGGCTCCCAGGTGACCTTTAGGTCTTTAAAAGGAGGCTGGATGAGGCACTTAGTGCCGTGGCTTAGTTAATTAGAAGGGTTAGGTGATAGGTTTGACTCAATGATCCTAGAGGTCTTTTCCAACCTGGTTGATTCTGTGATTCTTATTGTGGCCTTTCAGTATAATAAGGGGGGCTACAAGAAAGCTGAGGAGGCACTTTGTAGGCTGTCAGGGGACTGGGGGGAATGGAACAAAGCTAGAAATGGGTCTAGTTGATTGGCTAGGACTGGGTGCTAGGTTGGACTGGATGATCTTGGAGATCTCTTCCACCCTGGTTGATGCTGTGATCCAGACTGGATGTTAGGAAGAAGTTCTTCATCATGAGGCTGGTGAGAACCTGGAAGGAGTTGCCCAGGGAGGTGGTGAAAGCCTTATCCTGAAGATGTTTAAGATCAGGCTGGATGAGGCTGTAGACAGCCTGATCTAGTGTGAGATGTCCCCGTCCATGGCAGAGGGGTTGGAATGAGAAGATTCTTGTGGTCCCTTCCAACCCTGAGTGAGTCTATGATGTTATGATCTCCTGTGTCAAACCAAGAAAGCCCTTTTTCATGTTTCTTGGTGGCTCTCAGCTGTGGTGGTGCAGATGGGGCAAAGGACCTGGCAGGTCTCAATTAGGTATCTCAAACAGACAAGTCCCAGGCTTCAGAGGTTGTAACCAGTGCCTGAAACCCCAGAGAGACCTGGTGCAGATTAGAAGGGGCTGGTGCAACATACTCCAAGCAGCATAGCCTGCTTTATGAGCATACTGCACCAGCTTCAGCTTTCAAATGGATTTAAAATGTAGCCTCAGGTGTAGTGCATTGCAGTAGTCTAATCTTGAGGTGATAAAGGCATGACTGATTTAACCATGGCTTCTTGTTATCTTGGACCGGGGTCTTTTCCTTTTAACCATTTTAAGGAAATGGCCTTCCCTGGATCAGCAGGGCCTGCTTCAATTCTTACTAGGTAATAAGGCACAACAAGAGCTAGGCTTTGTCAGTGGTGAACACCTCCTGTGAATGTGTGAACCTCACAGGAGGCCAGACCTCAGGAACTGCTGCGGTGGTCCCGACTCGTTTTCCAGCTCACATGGTGTGTGCCTCTGAGCTACTTCAAAGGAGAGCCATTGCCTGGCTCCCTTAGTGGAGCTGCCAAGCTTTGCAAGCAGCCAGGGCCCTGTGAAGTTTTGCTTTCATACTAAAAAGAGTTAAAAAGAAGAAGTTTATTTACATATCTGTGCAGCTTGGGAGCAGAGCTGTGTGAGAATGGGAAATTCTTTTGAGGTGTCCACCAGCTCTTCTGGGCTAGCCCAGCTGTGAGATGAAACACCCTGGTCCTCCTCCAGCCTATCTCTGGTGCCTAGAAACTACTCACAGCTGCTCAGCCCAGTACAAGTTTTGCTGCCAAACCAAGCTGGAAGCTTAATTTAGAATCATAAAATCAGTCAGGATTGGAAGGGACCACAAGGATCAGCCAGTTCCAACCCCCTGCCATGGGCAAGGACACCCTACCCTAGAGCAGGCTGCCCACAGCCTCATCCAGCCTGCCCTTGAACATCTCCAGCCATGGGACCTCAACCACCTCCCTGGGCAACCCATTCCAGCCTCTCACCACTCTCATGCTAAACATCTTCTTCCTTATGACCACTCTGACTCTCCCCACCTGCAGCTTTGCTCCATTCCCCCCAGTCCTGTAATCCCCTGGCAGCCTAAAAAGTCCCTCCTCAGGCTTTTTTGTAGCCCCCTTCAGATCCTGGAAGGCCACAAGAAGGTCACCTGGGAGCCTCCTCTGCTCCAGACTCAACAGCCCCAACTCTTTCAGTCTGTGCTCACAGCAGAGCTGCTGCAGCCCTCTGAGCAACCTCCTGGCCCTGCTCTGGACACACTCCAGCATCTCCACATCCCTCTTGTAATGACAGCTCCAGAACTGGATGCAGCACTCCAGGTGGGGTCTCAGCAGAGCAGAGTAGAGGGGGAGAATCACCTCCCTGGCTCTGCTGGCCACACTTCTGCTGCTGCAGCCCAGGCTCTGGTTGCTCTCTGCGCTGCAAGTGCACACTGCTGGCTCATGTTGAGCTTCTCATCCACCAGCATCACCATGTGGTTCCTTTAAGTTCCACAAAAAGCCCTGTAAATAGAGGGAGGGATGGCAGAACAGATTCACTTCCCAGCTGCTGGTGCTCAGTATACCTGCTCCTGCTGCAGCTTCACCTCAGAAGGGATGAGATGCCAGCCTGAGGTCCTCTCTTTGTCTAGGGAAAACAAGGGTGGTGCCCTGGGGCTAAGCCTGCCACTTTCAAAAGGAGAAATTAATCTCCATGAGAAAGTCAAACAATATCTCTGCATCTCATTTTTTTCCTCAGCAGTATGTGGTTAAGTATAATCCTTTCCCAGGACATATTATTTTTCCCATCTATGTAGATAGTGAACTATTTCCCAGCACAAGAAGATCCTGATTTTATTTGAGGCTTTTTGATACTACCTTAATGCAAATAATACCCTTACAGATGGCAGATAGACTGACACAATAAAAAGTCAGATGTCTGGGAAAAAGAAACCCAGAAATAGGAATTGGATCTGGTGAAAATTAAATAGATGATCCCTTCTGCACTTCAAAGATAGAGTTTTGGTTTGGTTTGGTTTTTAACTTGGCCTGCACCTTAAAAAAAAAAGGGAAGAAAGAAAATAAAGACTCAATTGAATGTCTTATTTATAGTGTGCTTGGAAGAGTCCAGTACCCAGATACTGCACTGCCTTTTGCTTCTACTTGGGATTCCCAGAGCCTAAGAGTGTGTACAGACACAAACATCACGTTAAAGGCTTGGCTGAAATGACAATTTAGGCAATGCAGAATGTGGTGGCAACATGTAATCATAGAATCAGCCAGGTTGGAAGAGACACCTGCAATTGCCTGAAGGGTGGTTGTAGCCAGGTGGGGTTGGTCTCTTCTCCCAGACAAGCAGCAACAGAATGAGGGGACACAGTCTCAAGTTGTGCTGGGAGAGGTCTAGGCTGGATGTTAGGAGGAAGTTCTTCACAGAGAGAGTGATTGGCATTGGAATGGGCTGCCCAGGGAGGTGGTGGAGTTACCATCCCTGGAGGTGTTGAAGCAAAGCCTGGATGAGGCACTTAGTGCCATGGTCTAGTTGACTGGATAGGGCTGGGTGCTAGGTTGGACTGGATGATCTTGGAGGTCTCTTCCAACCTGGTTGATTCTATGACCTCCAAGTTCACCCAGTCCAACCTATCACCCAGCCCTAGCCAATCAACCAGACCATGGCACTAAGTGCCTCATCCAGGCTTGTCTTGAACACCTGCAGGGATGGTGACTCCACCACCTCCCTGGGCAGCCCATTCCAATGCCAATCACTCTCTCTGGGAAGAACTTCCTCCTAGTATCAAGCCTATACTTCCCTGGCACAACTTGTTTAGCGAAAGGTGTGATGAATTTGAAGGCTCTACCTTTATCTCCTCAGATACCAAATTCTCTAAAGATAGAATCTGAAACACACAGGGGAGGTGTCTTGGTTAAATGTGCATCTCCTTGCCTGTGTGCCTTTTAGAGGCAGTGCTTGCCACGCTTCGCTTTTGTGCCGTCGAGCTTATGAACGCAACTTCTTTTCTAGTCCGTTTTGAGACAAAGTGCAGAGACTCATTAGCATTATCATTATCTCAGATGTAGCAAAATCACACTTCAACACTTAGCCAAAAAAAAAAAAAAAAGAGAGAGGAAACATTGCTCTATCCATTCAGAACAATTTCCTATGATAATACAAATGTTACCCAGGGCAGATCTCTGCAATGGATACCCATTCTCTAAATTCTTCTCCTGCCTGTTTCAGGAAACGGTGAGATCTCGGTGATAGTGAAGTACAATGTGTCTAAAGTTCACTTCTAAACACTTGGCTTTTTGCTGTGAAAGTCATCTGCATTCCCTTTATAAAGCTCAGCCACCAGAGAGCTGCTTAATCTTGGAGATCTGATCCAATATCATTTGGAAAAATCCTTGATAATAGTTTTGCCGTTGAATCAATGAAAGAGCTAAAGCTCACTGCTTGTGTCTTCTTAAGCAAAAAACTCCTGAGGAGAGGGAATAAGACCTTGGCTTATGGCTTTGGAGATTTTGTTGTTTGCAAATAAAATGATTATTACTATTATTATTCAAGTTCTTAATCAAGGCAAGCAAACAGCATCTGTTTGTTATCATCCTTCCTACAGAAGACAAAGGCTTCAGTCCCTATGGTACTGACTGGTGGCCCCAAGTGGTTGCTGGATGTGACTTGGCAAGGAGTAGAAGACAACAAAAACAACTGCATTGTGTACAGCAAAGGTAAACACAAGCTGATTTCTTTTCCTCTGTTTTCTTGTGTAAGGTGCTGAGATAAAAAATTACCTGTTGCACAATAGGAAAATGTCCTATTTTGTCTCCCCTTAAAGTCAAACAATTTTCCTTGCCCTTTTCCTACCGTGCTCTGATTTTGCTTGCCGTTTTGCTTTGGTTTGGTTTGCCCTTTTAATGATATAAACCCCCCACTTGTAGCCTGTAGTGTACTAAATGCTTTGCAGTCACGGAGGATGTCAGCTGCCATAACCCATATCATCTATTTTTCTCTGAGAATTAATGCCTCTTGGGAGCCATCAGTAAAATCTGCACACTTTAAATAGGTGAATTCTTTCTGACATTCTGCTGGAGATGCTGCATAGCATTTCTTCATGTTACGTGACATTGTAGACTGCTAACAGATCTGATTTTATAAGAAGAATGCAAACTTGGTCAGACTGTGGTAAGATTTGATGTCAGCATGGTAACAGAAGATAACTGGAACTGGATTTCAGGATTGTCACCTCTGAGATTCTCTTCTCTAGGTAGTGGCAGAATTTGATGATGCTTCACTGGAACGTATTAACTAGTGACAGTAGCCATCATTTCTCTCTTATGTGCATTGTCAGATTTGCTCAAGTCAGCACATGAGTCCCTACAAGGCCTCCCAAACATCATCTCTGTCTAACAACTGCTGTGGTCAAAGATGCAAAGGCTTTTGTCTTGCACCTCGAAGAGCCTTGGGTTCAGTCCATAGTGCCATGTCCTCTGCACTGTGCTGTTTGCTCTGTCATTGCAAAAGCTTTGCAGTGTGTTAAAAAGCCACCAACAAACACCCAAACCCGCACTGCTTGAATACATGGAATAAGAGTAGCTTGTTTTGTGTAGCTGTTGTTGGCATTCCCCCTGAAGATCAGGTTGCAGAACTATGACTTCCCTTTCTTTGTGTTTCAATCGCCAATCTCAGCACTTTGTGCCTCCTTCAGAACAGGCACTGTTCTAGTTTTAATTTCTTTTAGGTTTTATTTCTAACCAAACAGACCTACTGAGATCAAAGATTTGTTTGCTGAGGCAACCTAGTGACCATTTCAGCACACAAGCATCCGGGCAAATAAGCAGCCATATCAATATATGAACATACAAAACACTAATCACAACATCAAAGACTCCTAAAAACTTACTAGAAACAATTACAACTTGTTCCTATAATCATGGCAATTTATACACTTATAAGAGGATTGCTTTTAAACTGCCACAAGCCTTTGAAAGTTGAAACGCTGAAAACAGGGAATTTGCATGTTAAAAAATGAGTTGCACACCAGGGTCTTAGAAATTCTTTCTATTATAATTGCAGAGTGCCAACACATTCAGTGCTGCCACCTGAAACACCTGCAGCACTGGAGAACTGGGCTTAGATCTGAAAAAAAAAAGGTTAAGCTGCCCTTCCTTCACAGCTTGCTGGTTGCTGCCCGAGTGGAAGAGACAGCAAAGTGCTCTGAGTAACATCAGGAGGCTTTTTTTCCCCCCCTTGTCAATCCAGAGCTGCAGTTTGCTATTCATAGTCCTGAATACTCACAGGCAAACTTTTCTCAAACAACTTTTTAATGCATTGGGAAATTAGTTTCACTCCAAAAGATAGCTTTTGCAAATTCCCATGGGATGGTGTCTTATCAAGTATTACATTCTTCCTGTAATTGTAATAATACTTAGCACATATATACCACTAAGACTTTTCATCTTCAAAGGACATTACAAATACTAATTCATTAAGCAGTTTCAGTGCTATCTGGCCGATTGAATCAGTTGAAATAAGATTATTATATTGTTTTTCAGCTGTTAAAGAAACCCTTTGCTTCAGTTCAGTGCAATCTGAGTAGCCCAAAACATTCATCTTTTCATTCCAATGTGCTGGATTTTGTTACACTGATGATGCTGGTTATTTGCTTTATTTAACAAGGTATTGCAAGACAGTCCTGCAGTGCTCAGGGTGAATTCTGTTCCCTCTGCTGCAGATGCATGTTACAGCCAAAGCTGAGCATAAACCTGAGCCCTAATTCATGTTGAAAACATGCAACATCACTGAGCTTTAACAAGGTATTGCAAGACAGCCCTGCAGTGCTCAGGGTGGATTCTGTTCCCTCTGCTGCAGATGCATGTTATAACCAATGCTGAGGATAAACCTGAACTCTAATTTATGTTGAAAACATGCAACTTCACTGAGCTTTAACAAGGTATTGCAAGACAGCCCTGCAGTGCTCAGGGTGGATTCTGTTCCCTCTGCTGCAGATGCATGTTATAACCAATGCTGAGGATAAACCTGAACCCTAATTTATGTTGAAAACATGCAACTTCACTGAGCTTTAACAAGGTATTGCAAGACAGCCCTGCAGTGCTCAGGGTGGATTCTGTTCCCTCTGCTGCAGATGCATGTTATAACCAATGCTGAGGATAAACCTGAACTCTAATTTATGTTGAAAACATGCAACTTCACTGAGCTTTAACAAGGTATTGCAAGACAGCCCTGCAGTGCTCAGGGTGGATTCTCTTCCCTCTGCTGCAGATACATGTTACAGCCAAAGCTGAGGACAAACCTGAGCCTTAATTCATGTTGAAAACATGCAACTTCACTGAGCTTTAACGAGGTATTGCAAGACACTCCTGCAGTGTGAATTCTGTTCCCTCTGCTGCAGATACATGTTATAGCCAAAGCTGAGGACAAAGCTGAGCCCTAATTCATGTTAAAAACATGCAACTTCACTAAGCTAACGTGGGATATGAGTTGTAGGTGCTTTACCTTCACTGCCTGCTGTTCGTCTCTTTGTGCTCTGAATTGGCTGCTCTGTCATTCCTTAAGCACCTGCACTTGCCTTGAGCTTTGCTGGGATTTTTCTGCTAGAAAGATTAATTGACTTGGATCAAAACAATGTCAAACAGAAGATGGTAAAATAAATACATAGAATAATGCTTCTTCCTTCAATTTGTATCTCATCATTCCAGATTACATTGCCTTGATTTGTGTTAGCTTTCTGTCTCCTATAGTGCCATTACTTCTAATGAAACGGTGTCAGCTGGCATGTATTTGTAATTTGGTGTTATGTTGTAGTTGCATGTGTATAATTCTGTTAGTTTGCTTAGCAATCCATTGTTATTCCTGAAAGCAATTAGCTCAGCAACTGTGCAGAGTCGTTCGTGTAGTAGATTCGGTCACCTGGGAGCTGTTTCTCTTACTCTACCCAAGATGAGATGAGTGGAGTAAATTGGCACATTTCTAAGAGGGAAATAAGTGTGAGAATTGGCCAGCAGGACATGGGTAAGCAGTTGCTGACTCAAGCACATGCCATACTGCCTTTTGGCTTGTATTAGTTATACCTTTTAGAGGAGGATTTTGCCCAGCTCTTTCAGGAGAGCAATGTCAGCCAGACCTACAGCTCACCAGAGACTCTGATCGCTGTGCTCACCCATGGACCACATACAGAGTATCACAGGGAGGGGAGTCTGGCATTGAGTTCCTACTGAAAGGGAATCTCATCTGGCCAGCCAACTCCCAAATTCCCTTCAAAACTCTCCATGGAATATTGTCTCTAGGCAAGCAAGTGTAAAGAGTGTGTGTGCATGTACATGTGTGTGTGTATCTATATATATGTGATGACCATATATGTGATTAGATTTAACTCTCCATGGAATACTGTCTCTAGGCAAGCAAGTGCAAAGAGTGTGTGTGCATGTACATGTGTGTGTGTATCTATATATATGTGATGAACATATATGTGATTAGATTTAACTCTCCATGGAATATTGTGTCTAGGCAAGCAAGTGCAAAGAGTGTGTGTGCATGTACATGTGTGTGTGTATCTATATATATGTGATGACCATATATGTGATTAGATTTAACTCTCCATGGAATATTGTCTCTAGGCAAGCAAGTGCAAAGAGTGTGTGTGCATGTACATGTGTGTGTGTATCTATATATATATATGATGAACATATATGTGATTAGATTTAACTCTCCATGGAATATTGTCTCTAGGCAAGCAAGTGCAAAGAGTGTGTGTGCATGTACATGTGTGTGTGTATCTATATATATGTGATGACCATATATGTGATTAGATTTAACTCTCCATGGAATATTGTCTCTAGGCAAGCAAGTGCAAAGAGTGTGTGTGCATGTACATGTGTGTGTGTATCTATATATATGTGATGACCATATATGTGATTAGATTTAACTCTCCATGGAATATTGTGTCTAGGCAAGCAAGTGCAAAGAGTGTGTGTGCATGTACATGTGTGTGTGTATCTATATATATGTGATGACCATATATGTGATTAGATTTAACTCTCCATGGAATATTGTCTCTAGGCAAGCAAGTGCAAAGAGTGTGTGTGCATGTACATGTGTGTGTATCTATATATATATATGATGAACATATATGTGATTAGATTTAACTCTCCATGGAATACTTGTCTCTAGGCAAGCAAGTGCAAAGAGTGTGTGTGCATGTACATGTGTGTGTGTATCTATATATATGTGATGACCATATATGTGATTAGATTTAACTCTCCATGGAATATTGTCTCTAGGCAAGCAAGTGCAAAGAGTGTGTGTGCATGTACATGTGTGTGTATCTATATATGATGAACATATATGTGATTAGATTTAACTCTCCATGGAATACTTGTCTCTAGGCAAGCAAGTGCAAAGAGTGTGTGTGCATGTACATGTGTGTGTGTGTCTATATATATATGATGAACATATATGTGATTAGATTTAACTCTCCATGGAATATTGTGTCTAGGCAAGCAAGTGCAAAGAGTGTGTGTGCATGTACATGTGTGTGTGTATCTATATATATGTGATGACCATATATGTGATTAGATTTAACTCTCCATGGAATATTGTGTCTAGGCAAGAAAGTGCAAAGAGTGTGTGTGCATGTACATGTGTGTGTGTATATGATGAACATATATGTGATTATATTTCTTAATTTATTACAGTAGAATCACAATTCTTCACCTATAGAAGTTTGTAGATTAAGAAACTGGTTAAAGTCATACATCAAAGTCCATTCAAAGTGAATAGCTAGGAAGGAACCATTCAGCATTTGAAATTAGTTCTGTTTAGTCTAGGATCACTTATTTCTGCCTGTATGTTTTTATGACTGCATTTCCCCAATACTAGGGCAAATTAGGAAGAGGATCTCTTTGGCCAAGAGAGCCAATGGCATCCTGGCCTGGATCAGGAGCAGTGTGGCCAGTAGGACGAGGGAGGTTATTCTGCCCCTGTTCTCAGCACTGGTCAGGCCACATCTTGAGTGCTGTGTCTGATTCTGGGCTCCTCAATTCAAGAGAGATGTTGAGGTGCTGGAAGGTGTCCAGAGAAGGGCAACGAAGCTGGGGAGGGGCCTGGAGCACAGCCCTGTGAGGAGAGGCTGAGGGAGTTGGAGTTGTTTAGCCTGGAGAAGAGGAAGCTCAGGGGTGAATTAATTGATTTCTACAACTACCACCCTAAACCATATCCCCAAGTGACCTTTAAACACATCCAGTGTTGGTGAATCAACCACCTTCCTGGACAGCCCATTCCAATACCTGACCACTCCTTCCTTTTTGTTTTTCCTAATATCCAGTCTAAACCTACCCAATGGCATCCTGAGGCCATTCCCTCTTGTTCTATAACTAACTGTGTGCCAGAAGAGACTAGCACCAACCTCTCCACGGTGTCCTTTCAGATAGTTGTAGACAGTGGTGAGGTCTCCCCTCCACCTCCTCTGTTTCAAACCAAACAACCCAACACAGTTGTGCACCGAACCTGGTAAATCTCCAAGACCAGAGGCAGGAGTCCCCCCACAAACTGGGAAAGGGCTTGGGTATTAACTGCAGATCTTCTACTGAGACGGGAAGGGATTCAGTCTCTTCTGCCAGGCAACCAACAACAGAACAAGGAGACACAGTCTCAAGTTGTGCTAGGGGAGGTCTAGGCTAGATGTTAGGAGGAAGTTGTTGGCAGAAAGAATGATTGGCATTGGAATGGGCTGCCCAGGAAGGTGGTGGAGTTGTTGTCTTTGGAGGTGCTCAAGCAAATCCTGGCTGAGGCACTTAGTTTAGTTGACTGAATAGCGCTGGGTGCTAGGTTGACCTGGATGATCTTGGAGGTCTCTTCCAACCTGCTCGATTCTACGATTCTCTGAAATTGCTGCTGACTGAATAGTATGCAAATGGTGCAAAGGAACAGAGGTGCAGAGACTGAAAACCATGCTGGTGTAGGAGCCATTTCCCTGGCTGTTCTTTGAGCCCCGTTCCATGGGAGGTACGGGTGCCATGTGTTTAGCGGCATCGTTCAAGCAGGGTGCCCGCACAAACATTTAGCTGTGGGAATTATAAAATCATAAGGCGATTAAGTTAGCTAGTTGTGAAATTCCAATATTGCTTTTTAAATGACTTCAGGATATAGGAGGTGCTAAGGTTATTATCTGTTATCAGGAATACAGCGGAATTGTACGACTGGATAATAACTAAACAACTGACACAATGTAAAATTACATTATCAGTGTGTTAAAACAAAATTGCGCCCTAAAGGAGTCTACATGCCAGCTCAGAGCTGCAGTGTAATTATGCTTAACTCTGATAATTAAAATACAACGGAGATCAACAGAATCATTTTCATTAAGAAAATTATTAATGATGGTGGTATAACAGTAATTGATTGCAGAGCACCACAGGATAACTCTGTGCAGGAAAACCAACATGTTTAACGTGCGTCCGGGCCGCCCGGGTTGCGCTGCTTACCAGGCAGTGCGCTGCCCGGCAGGCTGGCAGCTGCAGGGTATGGCTGCTTCTGCAAACCTCGAGTCAGAAAATGGCTGCTTTTCAGGCTGCCCTTTGGAGGGAGAGAACTGGGGAACAGAGTGGCAGGAAAATCTGGGGGTACTGATTGATACCCGCCTGAACATGAGCCAGCAGTGTGCCCAGGTGGCCAAGAGAGCCAGTGGCATCCTGGCCTGCATCAGGAATGGTGTGGTCAGCAGGAGCAGGGAGGTCATTCTGCCCCTGTACTCTGCACTGGTCAGACCACACCTCGAGTACTGCGTTCAGTTCTGGGCCCCCCAGTTTAGGAAGGACACTGAGATGCTCGAGCATGTCCAGAGAAGGGCGACGAGGCTGGTGAGAGGCCTTGAGCACAGCCCTACGAGGAGAGGCTGAGGGAGCTGGGGTTGTTTAGCCTGGAGAAGAGGAGGCTCAGGGGTGACCTTATTGCTGTCTACAACTACCTGAAGGGTGGTTGTGGCCAGGGGGAGCTTGCTCTCTTCTCTCAGGTGGCCAGCTCCAGAACGAGAGGACACAGCCTCAGGCTGCGCCAGGGGAAATTTAGGCTGGAGGTAAGGAGAAAGTTCTTCACTGAGAGAGTCATTGGACACTGGAATGGGCTGCCTGGGGAGGTGGTGGAGTCGTCGTCCCTGGGGCAGTTCAAGGCAAGGTTGGATGTGGCACTTGGTGCCATGGTCTGGCCTTGGGCACTGTGGTAAAGGGTTGGACTTGATGATCTGTGAGGTCTCTTCCAACCTTGGTGATACTGTGATACTGTGAAAAGGGTCAGGTCCAGCTGCCAAAAAGGAGCCAGCCAACGGCAGTGACTCTCATGCTTCCTGAGCCATCTCATTGCGCATGAGGCCGTGTTTGGTTTTGCATTTCCATTAGTGATTTACTGATGTTATTTCCTCCTCTGCCTGGCCTCACTGAGTAGTTTATGCCCTTCGTTATTCCTGAGAGGATGCAGGAAGGAGGAAAAAAAAAAAGCATCCTTGCCCCAGCATGGCTCCACAGGCACCGCGTGACAGCTTCGCAAGCCCTGTTAATTGTCCCAGCGGTGCGGACCCGCGATATCGAGTGCTGTAAAAAGCCTCCAACCCTCCATGAGTGAAATCACAGCCAGTGCCTACTGAGCAACTATGTTGCCTGAGGGTGAGATCTGAGAATTGTCATTTTCTTTTGGTGAACGTGAAACTGGAAGGGGAGGGGGGACAGGAATTTGGGCAGCGCCTCTCCGCGCAGCTAAGGCATGGGTGCTGGCTCAAACAGATGCTGCTTTTGAAAGCTGCCCCAAAAAGTCTATTCTCCAATCACAATGGAGAACAAGCCTGCTAGGGTGGATTTACAGGATGAGATTAGTTAAAGTGACAGCTGCCCGTGCTGAAACTGTGTCATGGAGCTCATTTATAAATAGAAACTCGAGGAGAGGCAGCACAAGAGAGAAGGCAGAGCAGAAGTTGGGGCTAGAAGCAGAGGGCTGGCCTCAGCTTGCCCAGGACTTCCCCTGGCTGCAAGGCTCAGTGGCTGACTTAAAATAAGTATATGCGTAACTGCTTACTTACTTCACACATGCTGGCAGGAGTTAACTAACACATGTGCCATGCGTTGGTACAAATACAATCACAGAATCAACCAGGTTGGTAGAGACCTCCAAGATCATCCAGGCCAACCTAGCACCCAGCCCTGTCCAGTCAACCAGACCATGGCACTAAGTGCCTCATCCAGGCTTTGCTTCAACACCTCCAGGGATGGTGACTCCAGCACCTCCCTGGGCAGCCCATTCCAATGCCAATCACTCTCTCTGACAACAACTTCCTCCTAACATCCAGCCTAGACTTCCCCTGCCACAACTTGAGACTGTGTCCCCTTGTTCCATTGCTGGTTGCGTGGCAGAAGAGCCCAACCCCACCTGGCTACAGCCTCCCTTCAGATATTTGTAGCCAGTAATAAGGTCTGCCTCATTGCTGTCCCCAGCTACCGCAAGGGAGGTTCTAGCCAGGTGGGGTTGGTCTCTTCTCCCAGGCAAGCAGCAAGAGAACAAGAGGACATAGCCTTGGGTTGTGCCAGGGAAGGTAGAGACTGGATGTTAGGAGGAAGCTGTTGGCAGAGAGAGTGATTGGCATTGGAATGGGCTGCCCAGGGAGGTGGTGGAGTCACCATCCCTGGAGGTATTGAAGCAAAGCCTGGATGAGGCACTTAGTGCCATGGTCTGGTTGACTGGACAGGGCTGGGGAATAGGTTGGACTGGATGATCTTGAAGGTCTCCTCCAATCTGGTTGATTCTATGATTCTATGAAATGCTGTATAGGGTTACAAGAAGTTACTAGTAAGAATTAAAGTAAAATTTTAATTAATTTTGCTAATTTCAAGTAAGCAGTCCACTTTTTAACTCAAGACAAGTTGGTCCTAACAACAGGAGAGGTCTTAAATTTTGCTTGACTGACAGACAGTTAATTTTCTTCATTATTCTGTTAGGTCTTTGATAGCACTTTTTCCCCAGGAAGTGAGTTTTTTAACTAGCAAATACCAATTTTTAGGGTTTTTTTCCTCCCTGCAACTTCAGGCAATGTAATGGTACATTGTGCCATGGACATATAGCATCAGAGACACAGGTCAAACATAAGAGGGAGTTCTGACACTGCTGCATTAAAATATGTTGTGTTTTGGGTCAGAGAACAAGATGTTTAATCGGGCACAGGTTAAATTCAGCATGCATTTTAGATTGCAAGAGGCTTTGTTCCACACACTACTAAAAGCAAATTGAATCGATTTGTTTGCTGATGACACTGAGCTGTATGGTGCAGCAGACATGCTGGAAGGCAGGGATCCATCCAGAGGGCCCTGGACAGGCTGGAGAGGTGGGCACAAGCCAACCTCAGGAGGTTCAGCAAGACCAAGTGCAAGGTCCTGCATCTGGGTCAGGACAATCCCAAGCACAAATCAGGCTGGGCAGTGAGTGGCTGGAGAGCAGCCCTGAGGAGAGGGACTTGGGGGTGTTGCTGGACAAGAAGCTCAACATGAGCCAGAAGTGTGCACTTGCAGCCCAGAGAGCAACCACAGCCTGGGATGCAGCAGGAGAAGTGTGGCCAGCAGGGCAGGGAGGTGATTCTCCCCCTCTACTCCACTCTGCTGAGACCCCACCTGGAGTGCTGCATCCAGTTCTGGAGCTGTCATTACAAGAGGGATGTGGAGATGCTGGAGAGTGACCAGAGAAGGGCCACAAGGATGCTGAGAGGGCTGCAGCAGCTCTGCTGTGAGCACAGCCTGAAAGAGTTGGGGCTGTTGAGTCTGGAGAAGAGGAGGCTCCCAGGTGACCTTCTTGTGGCCTTCCAAGATCTGAAGGGGGCTACAAAAAAGCTGGGGAGGAACTTTTTAGGCTATGAGGGAG
Source organism: Pogoniulus pusillus (assembly GCF_015220805.1). NCBI lineage: Eukaryota > Metazoa > Chordata > Aves > Piciformes > Lybiidae > Pogoniulus > Pogoniulus pusillus. Next base: position 2,940,370 of record NC_087277.1, read on the forward strand.
TGACAGGACTGGGGAGATTGGAGCAAAGCTGGAGGTGGTGAGATTCAGAGTGGAGGTGAGGAGGAAGTTCTTGAGCATGAGAGTGGTGAAAGCCTGGAGTAGGTTGCCCAGAGAGGTGGTTGAGGCCCCATGGCTGGAGGTGTTTAAGACCAGGCTGGATGAGGCTGTGGGCAGTCTGCTCTAGGGTAGGATGTCTCTGCCTATGGCAGGGGGGTTGGAACTGAATCATCTTTGTGGTCTCTTCCAACCCTGACTGCCTCTATGATTCTGTGATTTACTTAAGCTGTTCCAGGTGGACAGTCTGAAATCTGCAGTGTCTGCTGTGCTGTAGGATGTCTCCGTTAGCTAAACAACGTGAAGACTTTGCTGGTGGTACAGGTGTTTTGTTCTGGCTTTCTACCCACTGACAAAACCCCTGATTCTTCTAACAATCTGCGTGCCACACCTATCCTAATATCAAAGGTGCATGAAGTTATTAAGGCTGGAACAGACCTCTGAGATCATCAAGTCCAGCCTATGACCTAACATCACCACATCGACCAGACCATGGCACTAAGTGCTGCATCCAGTCTTTCCTTAAACACCTCTGGGTGCAGTGACTCCACCACCTCCCTGGGGCAGTCCATTCCAGTGTCTGATTATCCTTCCTGTGAGGAAGTGCATCCTAACATCCAACCTAAACCTCCCCTGGCACAGCTCCAGGCCATGCCCTCTCATCTTGTCCTGAGTTGCCTGGGAGAAGAGCCTGACCCCCGCCTGACTGCAGCTTCCCTTCAGGTAGTTGTAGGAAGAGCTTCTTTTGCATTTCTTTTTCCACAACATTGAAAGTTGGAAAAGGGAAGTATGATGATGTGTGTGTGATGCTTACCTAAAATAATATCTCTGCTTTCACAGTCACATGAAGAGAGTCTCCTGTATACAGTCTTACAGACATGGGTGGTAGGCAGGCGGGTGGCACACTTTGTGTTTCCTCTTGCAGGGCTGTACGCCTAATGCCTAATGATGCTGTTGCAAACTACTGCAAGTCAGTGCTGCTATTTCCCCTGCAGGGCTGTACACCGAATTCCTAATGATGCTGTTGCAAACAAAACTACTGCAAGTCCTTGCTGCTGCTTCCTATGCTGGCTACGGAAGGAGAGACTGTTTTGCCCCCATGCCTAGTGATATATATTGCTCGCTGATGGCAGGCGCAGTGTTGTGCACTTAATTCAGACACAGGTCAGCTTTACAGAAATCACAAAGCAGGGCTGTACTTTTCACTTGATTTTAGTTTTTTACCTCTGCAAACAGATCCAAGGAGGAGGGGATTATCTCCTTCAGAGAGTTTGGAGGTCAAGGCCCTTGTATATTGTCTTAATTACCTATGAGAAAGGGTCATTGTATGCATCTTTATGAAGTTAGTATGATATGCATATAACAGCATGCAGTGAATTATTGCATGCTCTCTAGGTTCTAAGTATCATGTAGGTAATAAAAGGAAGATGACAAGAACACCAGAGCACAGCTATATTTTCACTTTCAAGAGGAAAATGCCTTTTTTCCCCCTCCATTATTAGTGCATTTCATTTACACAGCTGCCAGATGATATTTTCAGGTTGTTCTCCTATGTAGGTTGGCTTGGGTTTTTCTTCTTTTCCCTTAAGTTCCTCTTGTCATTTACTGTGTAGTTTATTTCCTAGTTTGAAATGGGATTTTATTTTCCTTAATGAGCCAAGGATGCAGGCAGAATGCTGACATGATTTGCACCTTTATACCTTTTGGACTGAAGGTATAAAAAGCTGTAAACTGAGTCTCACCACTCAGCTATGGGAACATCTTTAGGGTGGAAAAGAAGCCCAGTATGTACTTCACACCAGGAGCATGTGAAAAAGAAGCATTGCTTCACCCATTCAGACCACTGGCAAAAATAAATGCAAGCATCAGGCAGAGATTTGTATGTTTTTTTTCCAAGATCCATATTTGTCCCTCATTTTTCTAGCTGGGTTGTAGTAGAATCAATCATTAATTCTGTGATTCTGTCATTTAAAACTAAGAAAAAATGTTTTCATTATTTTCAGGATACTTTGTAGGTGCTAAATGTGTTTTGTTTTTTTAATCTAACTATTCCCCCCCCCCCTCCCATCCATTATGCTAAATAAATATTGAGGCGTGCAATAAACCTTCTGACCCCTATGGCTCATGGTAGCATTACTCTGTCATCTGCCATGCAAAGCAAGAAGGGGAGGAAGAAAAAAAAAGCCCCCAAATTTGCTGAGCCACACATTTCAAGTTGTTGACAACCCCATCCACAAGAAAACAGAAGAAAATATATATGCACTCTGTCCTGTCATAAGGCTTTCGCCTTATCTTGAGAGACTGTCAGGGCAGGGACATCATGGAATGGACAGGAGTCTATTAAATTAATAAGCTGCTGGATGGTGTCTGGAGAGCTGTGATGCTCCATAAATCCAGTTTGATCATGGTGGACAAGGTTTAAATCTGCAGCCTTCTAATACACATCCAGGTCCTGGATTGGATTTGAGGTTTTGTGCTGGAGACACAGAGATAGTCCTGCAGCTTGTGAATTAAGATTTATCATTTTTTCATACTGTGGTTTTCTTTTTTATTTTTTTTTCCTCCCCCTATACTTCTTGACAAAAATGAAAACACCTTAGGGATCCTGGCAAATATTATTGCTTGAAATGAAAGAGCTGTTTTCAAGGTGAAACTGTGACCTAGAAGCCTTAAAAGCAAACCTTGGTCATTCTTTTCAGGCAGCTCCGTTGATGCTGGGTATGAAATGTCTGTATGGGAGGAAACAAGGCTGGATCCATCTGCAGCCTGTTTTATAGTGTTTCCTCTCAAATGCTCTTGCTGTGTGTTTGTGATGCAAGACAAACTAATGGTGTGCCACATAAAAAACAAACTCTTAATACATGTAGAAATGCATTCTTCTCCCCATTCGCAGCATAAACCAGAATCACAGAATGAACCAGGTTGGAGGAGACCTCTAAGATCACAGGATCACAGAATATTAGGGGGTGGAGGGGACCCAAGGAGATCATCCAGTCCAACCCCCCTGCCAGAGCAGGACAATCCTATCTAACACAGATCACAGAGGAACACATCCAGACAGGCCTTGAAAGTCTCCAGAGAAGGAGACTCCACAACCTCTCTGGGCAGCCTGTGCCAGTGCTCTGGGACCCTTACAGTAAAGAAGTTCCCCCTTGTGTTGAGGCAAAACTTCTTTTGCTGCAACTTACACCCATTGCCATCCACTGATTTCCCTGAATATACTCATTCAGTTATGGCATCATAAAATGCTGTCAGGCTAGTTAAGCACAACTTCCCCTTGGTAAATTCATGCTGACTACTCCTGATAACCTTCTCTTGCAAGAGCCTTGAGATGCCCTCCAGCAGGAGTCGTTCCATTGTTTTTCCAGGGCTGGAGGTGAGGCTGACTGCTCTGTAGTTTCCTGGAACTTCTTTCTTGCCCCTTTTGAAGACTGGAGTGACACTGGCTCTCCTCCAGTCCTCAGGCATCTCTCCTGTCTGCCATGATTTGGCAAAGATGATGGAGAGTGGTAGAGCAATAATATCAGCCAGTTCACTCAGCACCCTTGGGTGCATCTCATCAGGGCCCATGGACTTGTTAATGCAACATCATTGAGTCCAGCCTATAGTCGAGGTGGTTCTGTCTATAAATGACAGCATGGTATGAAATTTCTCTGCCACTTACCTCTAAATATATTAAACCTGATGGCATCAGTCCAGAGAAGACTCTTACATAGCATTCAAGGTGCCAGGCTCCTAGGAAAACCAATGTGATGTGCAGCTGCGATGTCCAAGTGGGTTGTAAAGCTGGACTGCCTGGAATGCAGTGTTAACCTTATGCTGGATGTGTTTTGTCTCTAGCTGCTGAGAGGCAAGGCTGTTAGTATGGCAGTGGTGGAATTCAAGTGTCTCTTGTCCATGTCACTGACCTGCAAGCCCGTGATTTATTACTATGTCCCTAAGCTGCTGATCTTGTTACACTGGAGACTTCAGCAGGTGATCACTATGCTCACTTACACAGGCAATGGCACAGCCAGCAGCCCTCTCTTAAATTCCATAGCCACATTTTGGATGCTGCTTAGTTTATTTGTTGCAGGTATGTAGAATCTCTGCTATTTTGTTTAAAGCAGCCTGTGCTTGTTTTGTTCTCATTTGTTGGTTTAGGAGCTTAAAGGAGATTTCTTGACATTAGAGAAGTGCAATGTGTACATTACAAGAAATGAATGGCTCCTGTTGCAATACAGTGGACACTAAGTTTTGTTTCATGCTCAGGAAAATATATTCAGAGATGTAAGCAACTGAATAAGGTTTCCTTAAACAGAAGTTGGGAACAAGATGCAGCCTCAGTCACACCCATCCATACACTTTCCTCCATTGTCTTCTAGAAATCACTTAAGAGCTGTAGCCAGAGACATGTGTGACTGAATCCTGACCTCTCTATTGATCCTGAGGATCAATCTATGTACCCTGTGATCCAAAGATCAATTTTAACTTTTCTCTCCTTCTCTCATGATGTTCTAGCACTGTTGTACACAGCCCAGAAGGAGCACAACATCCCAGTGTGACACTGTGGTGCTAAGGCCAGCACTGTAGCCCCCATCCATTGGTATTGATGCAATGACAGTTGCACTGTGTTGCTTGTGGCAGGTTGTTAACTGTGGTTAGTGAAATGGGGATGAGAGAGGGTGGAACTTAGGAAAAGAACTCCAGCATGCCCCTGTACTCTGCACTGGTTAGACCACACCTTGAGTACTGTGTTCAGTTCTGGGCCCCCCAGTTTAGAAGGGACATTGAGATGCTTGAACGTGTCCAGAGAAGGGCGATGAGGCTGGGGAGAGGCCTTGAGCACAGCCCTACGAGGAGAGGCTGAGGGAGCTGGGATTGGTTAGCCTGGAGAAGAGGAGGCTCAGGGGAGACCTTATTGCTGTCTACAACTACCTGAGGGGAGGTTGTGGCCAGGAGGAGGTTGCTCTCTTCTCTCAGGTGGCCAGCACCAGAACAAGAGGACACAGCCTCAGGCTGCGCCAGGGGAGATTTAGGCTGGAGGTGAGGAGAAAGTTCTTCCCTGAGAGAGTCATTGGACACTGGAATGGGCTGCCCGGGGAGGTGGTGGAGTCGCCGTCCCTGGAGCTGTTCAAGGCAGGACTGGACGTGGCACTTGGTGCCATGGTCTGGCCTTGAGCTCTGTGGCAAAGGGTTGGACTTGATGATCTGTGAGGTCTCTTCCAATCCTAATAATACTGTGATACTGTGAAAATACAGGACTCCCTCATTGCAGTCTCACTTGCAAGTGAGGCAGGATGCTTCCCTTCTCACCAGTGCTGGGGCACCCCTCACCCTTCACACTTAGTCTTCTTAGAGAGAAGGAAGAACACATGGAGAAGTTGCAGCCTGCTTTGATGTGTGGTTAATATCTAAGGAACGAACCCCTGCTACTGCAGAGAGAGAACAGAGCAGCTTCCTTAGCACATCATTTATTGTGGTGTTACAAAAGGAAGAGGGAAAATATTAAAAAGCCATTTCACATTTCTGTCTTTTGTGGTTTAGTTTCATTCTGCCAGGGCATGTGGGGCAGTGCTGACAGACAGAAATCTCTGCTCACTGTGCCAAACTTGTGATATTTGAAGCTGGTTGCGACGCTGAAGCAGATTTAGTAGAGATGTTCTGTAGCTGAGTGATGATGATGCACATGACTGAATCAGTCCACAGCAAACAGAACCAAGGTCTGTTTCTGGGCCAGAAAATGCCTGTAAGGTAATTTCTTCTGGTAGTACCACACTATACAGTAGGATGAGGGAGGTTATTCTGTCCCTGTATTCAATGCTGGTCAGACCACAACCCGAGTGCTGTGTCCAGTTCTGGGCTCCTCTGTTCAAGAGAGATGTTGAGGTACTGGAAGGTATCCAGAGAAGGGTGATGAAGCTGATGAGGGGCCTGGAGCACAGCCCTGTGAGGAGAGGCTGAGGGAGCTGGGGGTGTGCAGCCTGCAGAGGAGGAGGCTCAGGGCAGACTTCATTGCTGTCTGCAGCTACCTGAAGGGAGGCTGTAGCCAGGTGGGGTTGGGCTCTTCTGCCAGGCAAGCAGCAACAGAGGAAGGGGACACAGCCTCAAGCTGTACCAGGGGAGGTCTAGGCTGGATGTTGTTAGGAAGTTGTTGGCAGAGAGAGTGATTGGCATTGGAATGGGCTGCCCAGGGAGGTGGTGGAGTCACTGTCCCTGGAGGTGTTCAAGCAAAGCCTGGCTGGGACAGTTAGTGCCATGGTCTGGTTGATTGGCTAGGGCTTGGTGCTAGGTTGGACTGGATGATCCTGGAAGTCTCTTGCAACCTGATTGATTTGAAAGAGAGAAGGCACAGTCAGGTAATGCACACTGGGCTCTGAAACATCTTGGTGAATGGAGAGTTCTTGCATGTAACAGTGGTGATGTAGAAACACACACAAATTGAAAACTTGTTTTTAGAGTTGAATATGTAAACACAGTGTGGTAGAAGCATATTGAAATAGTTGAACTAAGGGCAGTGCACAAATGATTTAAGAGCTGGACAATTGAAATACATGCATGAGGAAAGCAAGGCTCAGACATTGACTGAGAGGCTCAAACCTCAAACTTAGAAGCTAAGGCAAAGTGTGGTGCTTGGTCTCTTAGCTGAAAGTCATACTCAGATAGGTAGGAAGAGGAGCATCTGAGGCACAGGGGAGACCACAGTGTCTTTGGCCAGCCAGAATGTTTGCTGATAGTATGGGTGATTTAACTTAAAAGCAAGAGGTGAAAAGAAAGTGCTTAACACTAGGAAATGAGAAGGGTGGCATCTACTGATACTTCTATTAATAAACTGTGCTTCTAGATGTGAGCAGACCTGTTTTCACAGTGGGTGCACGTGCATGCTAATGGGTTTGAATTCCACGTGCTTTAAATGCATTTTTAGGTTACAATTAAATGAAATTTAAACTGAGGCTGACAGATTGCTAAGGCTAAGCCAGTTTGATGGTTAAGTTTCAATTAAATTGTGTTTCTTGTTGGAGCAAATGAAGTATAAAAAATCACAAGCAATTCTGGTTTTCAGTGCTTTGCCTTTGTGGAAAGTGTAGCCTTAAGTATGACTTCAAGACTTTTGTTTTCCATTCCCTCCTAAACCAGAAATTAATTAGGGCTGAACAAGCATCGGGTATAGGTTCAGAACTCCTTCCTGAGAGTCTTTTGTGGATCAGTGGTCCAGGAGCAATTTCCTAAGAAAGCTGTTTTGTGGTGCAAATGATTACTTATTTTATTTGGGTTTAAAAAGCTGAGGCGGGGGGAATAAAAGTTGAGAATGTGATAATGGTTGAAAGAATGAACCATTTTTGCTGCTTTCTGGGAAGTCACTTTCGTTTGCACTGTCTCAGAAGATCTGCTGAGGTTAACTCTTTAAAGGAATTATAGAATCAGTCAGGGTTGGAAGGGACCATAAGGATGATCTAATTCCAACTGCCCCTGCCATAGCCAGGGACACTCTAGCCTAGATCAGGCTAGTCAAAGCCTCATCCAGTCTGACCTTAAACACCTCCAGGGACAGGGCCTCAATCACCTCCCTGGGCAACCCATTCCAGCCTCTCACCACTCTCATGCTCAAGAACATCCTTCTCACATCCATTCTGAACCTACCCACCTCTAGCTCTGCTCCATTCCCCCTAGACCTGTCACTCCCTCATAGCCTAAAAAGTCCCTCCCCAGCTTTTTTGTAGGCCCCCTTCAGATACTGAAAGGCCACAAGAAGGTCACCTGGGAGCCTCCTCTGCTCCAGCCTGCACAGCCCCAACTCCCTCAGTCTGTGCTCACAGCAGAGCTGCTGCAGCCCTCTGAGCATCCTTGTGGCCCTTCTCTGGTCACTCTCCAGCATCTCCACATCCCTCTTGACCTAGGGGCTCCAGAACTGGATGCAGTACTCCAGGTGGGGTCTCAGCAGAGTGGAGTAGAGAGGGAGAATCATCTCCCTGGCCCTGCTGGCCACACTTCTGCTGCTGCAGCCCAGGCTCTGGTTGCTCTCTGGGCTGCAAGTGCACACTGCTGGCTCATGTTGAGCTTCTCATCCACCAGCACCCCCAAGTCCCTCTCCTCAGGGCTGCTCTCCAGCCACTCACTGCCCAGTCTGATTGGTGCTTGGCATTGCCTCAACCCAGCTGCAGGACCTTGCACTTGATCTTGTTGAACCTCCTGAGGTTAGGTTGTGCCCACCTCTGCAGCCTGTCCAGGTCCCTCTGGATGGATCCCTTCCATTCAACCTGTCTGCTGCACCACACAGCTTGGTGTGGTCAGCAAACATGCTGAGGGTGCACTCAATGCCTCTGTCCATGGCACCAACAAAGATGTTGAACAAAACCGGCCCCAGGACTAATCCCTGAGGGACTTGATTTTTTTAGCATATTTTTAAACATATATAAAAACCCTTCCAGGGCATCACACAAAAGAGTTTTTCCCAAACACCAGCCTTCTACTTTTCAAGAATGCTGCTAAGTGATGTTAAGCAGAAAAAAAATTGATCCCCAGTCAATTACACCTAAAAACTCTTGAACATATTCTGCTAGTAGATTCCAAAGCAGTGATGAGCTGATAGGTGACCTTCTTCTCTTTAAGAGCATGTGTATGTACTCAGCAGAGTGAAGTATGATCCTAGTGTTAGCACTTGGTTTTCTGTTGTGTATTGCTAATTTTTGCAGTGACTAAACCTGTGAATGGTTGAATGCTCCAAGGTCTAATTGCACAGAGAGAAATCAGTTGCCGAGGCAGAGAGGTCTCCATAAGCACTTTGTACTTCTCCTTAATGAAAGCATTTTCTCAAAATGGAACTCTTTGCAGCTGTTAAACTGTTGCTTGGGAGAGCAAAAAGATGATTCTTAAGCTGAAGGTATTGAAAGAAAGTCTTAATTTGGGGGCTGGTAATTGTGAGGCTCGGTCTTGGATGGCTGTATTGTGGCTCTTGTTTTGTCCCTGGGGCATTGGTGTGGTAGAGGAATCAGTTGGCAGAGGTTTCCTTTGAGCACATTAGCCTGGCAGTCTAACATTAATATACATCAACTTGCTCTAGTTTTGTTTAGAATGATAGAATCAAGCAGGTTGGAAGAGACCTCCAAGCTCATCCAGCCCAACCTAGCACCCAGCCCTGTCCAGTCAACCAGACCATGGCACTAAGTGCCTCATCCAGGCTTTGCTTCAACACCTCCGGAGATGTCGACTCCACCACCTCCCTGGGCAGCCCATTCCAATGCCAATCACTCTCTCTGTGCTTAGATCCTTTCCCTTCTTTCTTTCTGGAGAAAAGTTGTGTTTGACAATTGGCAGACTCCAGCCACTGTTACTAATAACTCTGTCGGGGAATACGAAACAGCCTACAGATTCAACAGTAAATGTGAATCTAATTCTGTGTTTTAGAAAGAGTTGGAACAGTTTTAGCTGTGTGCCATGAATCAAACACCTCATTTATTACACTGTCACTTTTACATAGTAGCAACTTGCCAGATACTGGTAAAAGGTTGCCTGTAATTCATGCTGCAATTAATTCATTAGCTGCAGCCCCCCAAAATTAGTTAGTAGGTGCATATGCCTAGCTGAGCATGATAAAAAAATATACCCTGTTCATTTTCCAGTCATTTCATATTGCATCTCTGATGAAAATGGATTAGAATTTGTTAAACTGAAGAGTTTTTTTAGAACAACACTGCAAATGTAGCACAGGAAAAGCAGACGAAGCTCTACTCTGAGGTAAAGTAGGAAACAATCTTTTCTTTTGTGTTGTTAGAGACAGTGTAGAGTTTTATACTCAGTATTCTTGTAGGATCATTTAGTTGCCATATTATTTTGCTTTATCATGAGATAACATATCATATTTCCATGGAAAATAGACTTTTCCATTGCACTCTTAAAATATATCCCTACACAGGAAGCAGCTGTTAATGGTTTAGGATATTTAAAGTTTTTTCAGTGCATCATATTTGGTTGGTTTAGTTGGGGGGGGGGGGGGGGTTGCATGGCAATTAGTTATCTGCATTGGCATCAACTGATACCAGTTGGATACCAACTGATACTACTCGGATGTGGTGCTTAGTTATATGGTTTAAGGTGAATCTTGTAGAGTAGGGTTATAGATTGGACTTGGTGATCCTGAGGATCTTTCCCAACCTGGATGCTTCTCTGATTCCATGGTGCAAAGCTGGTGTGGTGGAGTAAAGAGCCATCCCATAATGTTCCCCATTCATTTTTCTCATTTCTTCCCTCATTGACCTACTCTGCAGAAATTCAGGTGCATAGAGGAAGTGCCTAAAAAAAGGATGAACCAAGTCTCTCTAGTGTGTGTAACATCCCATAATTGTAAGTACCCCAAAATACTGCACTCTACCTGCCAGAGATGGAAAAAAATTGACAGTAGACAGGGTTAAGTCATCAACAGGGACTTGCAAGTCCCCTGTCAGTTCTTAGTTGTAGATCCTAAGTGCTGCATTACAAGCAGGGCCCTTTGGCCAATTAAACACCTTAGAAAAGCCCTGCAAGACTTTAGGTGGAGTTCAGGAGATGAAAAGGAACTACCAGAAGTAATTGAGTGCCAACATGTTGATAATATGTGGGCTGCTTAATTACATTTGCCTTTGTTCCCTTTTGATAGTGAGATGCATCCTTCCCTCTTTCTAAGAGCTTATGTAGTGGTCTGTGTGTGGTGATCTAACACTTAACTACACATAGCTGGGCTAATAAATAAGCTTTGCAGAGCAATGCCATGCATATTGCACCTGCAAAAGCTTTTTCACCTTGGCTATTAGGAAATGATTTCTAAAGTAACAGTACAAAAGAAAGACAGAGCATTATGTAGTACTCTTCATGTCTGAGCAGCCTGAATAGTACCATGGAATCATAGAGTGTCAGAGGCTGGAAGGGGCCTCAAAAGATCATAGAATCAAGCAGGTTGGAAGAGACCTCCAAGCTCATCCAGTCCAACCTAGCACCCAGCCCTGTCCAATCAACAGTGACTAAACCTGTAAATAGTTGAATGCTCAAAGGTCTAATTGCAGAGAGATAATTCAGTTCCTGAGTCAGAGAGGTCTCCATAAGCACTTTGTACTTCTCCTTAATGAAAGCATTTTCTCAAAATGGAACTCTTTGCAGCTGTTAAACTGTTGCAGACCATGGCACCACAGCACCAAGTGCCTCATCCAGGCTTTTCCTGAACACCTCCAGGGACGGTGACTCCACCACCTCCCTGGGCAGCCCATTCCAATGCCAATCACTCTCTCTGCCAACAACTTCCTCCTAACATCCAGCCTAGACCTCCCCTGGCACAGCTTGAGACTGTGTCCCCTTGTTCTGTTGCTGACTACCTGGCAGTAGAGACCAACCCCACCTGGATACAGCCTCCCTTCAGGTAGCTGTAGGCAGCAGTGAGGTCTGTCCTGAGCCTCCTCTTCTGCAGGCTGCACACCCCCAGCTGCCAGTGCTTCCTCAGCAAGCACTGACACTTAGGTGTGGGAAGAGGTTATATTTCTTGGCTTGACATCTTTTGTTTTCTGCAGTTGTACCCTTTCTTCATTCATACTTCTGGTCCAGTCTTTGGTGGTTTGGTTGGTTTGGCTGTCTGGTTGGTTGTTTTTTATTCAGCTGGGGGGCCCTACATGTGTATTCACATGGGCAAATACATGTTTGGCAAAGGGGAGATGTGTGCAGGCAAGCAAATGAAGTGACCATTGGGTTATTCTAAATTCTCAGACTCTGCACAGTTCTCTCTAATATTTCCCAGTTTCTGACCTGCTGGTGATAAAATTTCAACAGATGCACTAAGGAAAGTGCCTAGACCAGCTCTGACAGGGTAGGGGTTTTTTTCCTTCTTCTTCTTTTCTTTTTTTTTTTCCCCCTCCTTCTCTTTCTCTTTTAATCCCTGTGGGGCTCTGTGATTTTTCCTAGCTGGACTAAAGTTGTGTCAACGGGAGGCTTGCACCATAAAGCCTGAAATGTTAAAGAAAGCTACAAGGAACAGCTTTGAGGCAAGGTTTCAAGCTTTGTCATCACGCTTGAAGAATTTTCTGTTTAATGTACTGTAATGCAGTATTCAATGGGGACAAGTTTAATTGAGTTTTACACAACCCAGTTGGGAGTAGCGCTGCAAGGTAGGTGATGTCTAGGTTTTTAATCTTCCACTCCAGAGAGGCTTGTTGACGAAGTGGTTCTTTCTCTTTGTAAGAAAAAAGGGAAGCATGAGAAATGATACATCCGTGGATAAAACCAATTGGCAACCCCCAAAGGAATGAGGGCGATAAGGCGAATCCAGCACTTGTAAGAAATAAAAGAATCCAACTGTTCATTTAAATGAGAAACAACACGTGTGATTGAGGAGGCAGGGAGGCTGGGCGCCCCAGTGGGGAGGAAGGGACCGGCGAGCGGAGCGGCTGGGGTCGGCGTTGAGTGTCCCGCATGCGGGAGCCGGGGCGTGTCGGGTGGGTTACCGGAGACATAGCTAAGGACAGGTGGCTTTTAAACAGAAAGGAGAGCCAAAGGCTTCTTGTGTCTTGTGAGAAGGTGGCTGCAGTGGCAGGAGGGAGGAAGCTGCTGTTAGGCAAGCTTTACTTAAAGAATTCCTTCCCCCAGGCCTAACAGTAGCTTTCTATCAAAGGGTGTAAAAATAGCACTGGACCCTGTCAAAAGGGGAAATAATTCCTCCTGTGTAAGCCTGAGTGTATTAAACTCTAGTCCTCTTCCAGTTACTGCTGCTAGAACTTAAGCAACGGAGAGGATAAAAGCATGCAGTCAATATACTTCTGCCACATCATCTGCTCGCTTTGGCACTGCATCCCTGCTAAATAACAAAATGTTTAGCTGGCCCTGAAAGTGCTGTCTGACCTTCAGGAAAATTCCTGCTCTTGCCAAGCCTCTACAGTTGTATGTTGTCTCGTGCTTTAATTTCACCTGTACAGCAGTAACAGCACTGCTCCACTTGTTTTCTCTGAGGATGCTGAAGTGATTTGACCTGATGTGTGACACGGTTGGTTGTTTTGTCATTTAAAGCTCGGGTTGGCATTTTTAGTCCACAGAGATTTTTCTCCTCTCTCAGGAGGAGATGCTGTGTTGTGTGGTGGTGGTTTTCAGTCACAGGACCACAGAATGTTAGGGGCTGGAAGAGACCTTGAAAGATCACCTAGTCCAACCCCATCATCCGTCTTAAGATCAGATGCTTCATTTTGCTTCCTCAGAATCAAGAGGACATTACAGTGTCTTGATTTATTCTTCTTAACAGCAGTGGCCAGCAGAAGTTCTAAGTGGGCTTTTGCCTCTCAGCCTGGAACACAGCACTCTGAGGAGAGGCTGAGTGAGCTGGAGTTGTTTAGCCTGGAGAAGACGAGGGTCAGGGGTGACCTCATTGCTGTCTACAACTACCTGAAGAGAGGCTGTAGCCAGGTGGGGGTCAATATCTTCTGCCAGGCAATCAGCAATAGAACAAGGGAATGCAGTCTCAAGTTGTGCCTGGGGAGGTCTAGGCTGGATGTTAGGAGGAACTTGTTGGCAGAGAGAGTGATTGGCATTGTAATGGGCTGCCCAGGGAAGTGGTGGAGTCACTGTCCCTGGAGGTGTTCAAGCAAAGACTGGATGGGGCACTTAGTGCCATGGTCTGGTTGATTGTCTAGGGCTGGGTGCTGGGTTGGCCTGGATCATCTTGGAGGTCTCTTCCAACCTGGTTGCTTCTATGATTCTATTTTCACAAGACATGCCAGCAGTAGGTGGGAGAATGCCAAGAGAGGCATTGGCACATCTTTCAGGGAGGCTGAGTAGGCAGCCAGGCTGACCTTGCGCACCTCCATCCGTCTGCCACCACCTTCCAGCGGCACAAACGCTCCCTCCCAACTCACTTGTGCCCGTTCTTTGGGCAGATCAGGTAGCTTTCTTACCCACTGTAGAGGAGGGCAGGCAGCTGTGGCTGTTAGCATAGACTGCTTTGGGGAGAGCAGAGGGGTGGATTTGAGAGCGGCGTGGAGAGCCTCGCTACGCAGCTATGGTGTGGGAGGCTTGGATTTCACCCCGCGGAACACATACGGTGAGACAAGTTGGAAATGGCAGTGGAATCTGCAGCACTTACACCGAGGTACCACCAGAATCCCTGCTAAATTCATAAACAGAGTGCACATGCAAAGTGTAGAGCTGAGCAAATAATTCACAATGAATAATTTATCTGACAAATTTAGCCTTTTTGGATGGTTCCCCCCCCCCCAGCTCATGAAATATCCATGAACAGGTCTGCGATTTGTAACTGCAACCTTTCCAGTGCATTAGCATAGAGGGGTTGGTTGGTTGTGTTTTTAATGTAATTTCCTTGTGTAGTTTGGTGTAAAAAAAGCAATTCCCTGTTATTAATCATACTGGCATTTTTAAATAGTCCAAAAGTAGGCTTGGAAGTGCAGCCATTGAGTAAGTGAAAGGGTTGAAGGAGATAGGTGCTCTTACTGGCTGCTGCTGTTTGTCCTGAAAGGTTGTTCTTTTGCTGTGAGCTGTATTTCAAGAGACACCACAGCAATTTTTGGTTTTGCAGTCTCTATATGTGGTATAGAAAAGCACAGAACTGTCTCTTCTTCAGTGGAAGAAGATACGCTCAACAATGCTGTCTGAGGAAGCACAGCTTTCAGACTGAGCCTGAGGGGTAAGAGGGCTTGGGAGGGTTTGGCACTTTAGCCACAACAACCCCAATCAGCGCTACAGGCTGGGGACACAGTGGCTGGAGAGCAGCCAGGAAGAAAGGGACCTGGGGGTACTGGTGGATAGTAGGCTGAAGATGAGGCAGCAGTGGCCAGGAATGCCAATAGTATCTTGGCCTGGATCAGGAACAGTGTGGCCAGCAGGACAAGGGAGGTTCTTCTGCCACTGTGCTCAGCCCTGCTCAGGCCACACCTTGAGTGCTGTGTCCAGTTATGGGCTCTTCAAGAGAGATGTTGGGGTGATGGAGGGTCTCCAGAGAAGGGCAACAAAGCTGGTGAGGGGCCTAGAACACAAACCCTATGAGAAGAGGCTGAGGGAGCTGGGGGTGTGCAGCCTGCAGCAGAGGAGGCTCAGGGCAGACCTCATTGCTGTCTACAACTATCTGAAGGGAGGCTGTAACCAGGTGGGGTTGGCCTCTTCTGCCAGGCAAGCAGCAACAGAACAAGGGGACTCAGTCTGAAGTTGTGGCAGGGGAGGTCTAGGCTGGATGTTAGGAGGAAGTTGTTGTCAGAGAGAGTGATTGGCATTGGAATGGGCTGCCCAGGGAGGTGGTAGAGTTGCTGTCCCTGGAGATGTTCAAGAAAAGCCTGGATGAGGCACTTAGTGCCATGGTCTGGTTGATTGGACAGGGCTGGGTGCTAGGTTGGACTGGATGATCTTGGAGGTCTCTTCCAACCTGGTTGATTCTATGTTTCTATGAATTCTGGCTTCATTTGGTGTATTTAATCACAAAACATGCCTTGTGAGCCTGTCACAGATGTAATACGTAGCTTTGCTCAGATGAGCAGCTTGAACAGTAGTATCTATCTGATCAATAGTCTGCTCATTGTCTGCAGTCACAATTAAATATGTAGACTTTACTGTGGGGAGAAAAAAAAAAGTTTACTCTCTCATTTCCAATGGCACAGCAGAATTCAGTGCAGCTAAGAAAGGATTATTTGTATGCACCCTCCTCAAAACAGCTTCATAAACTCCAAGCAGTTCTATGCTAGTACAGACGTAGTGAGGGCATTGAATGCCTTCATAGACTCATAGCATCAACCAGGTTGGAAGAGACCTCCAAGTTCATCCTGTGGCTGCCATTATAAAGAAGACCCAATTTGGACCTCAGAAGTATCACACTCAGTGACGAGTGATAAAGAACAACCCAGAACGACTTTCAAAGCCACGTTTACAGAACTCTTATTTCTTCTAAATGAGTCCACCTCACACAGAAATAATTGAGGTGTCATGAAAAGCCCAGCCAAATATTGTAATAATAACAATAATTCATTTTCTGGTATTACATAATAACAGAAAACATCTTTAGGATGTTCAAAACCAAATCCCACAGCAATCAGCTCAACATTGTATGAAGAAAGAAGGAATTTTGGCATCTCTCCATTCTGAAGCCATGAGACAGTTTTCTTTGATTATATGAAAAATAGGCCTGAGATATTCTGCTTGCCTTCTTTACAAAGCTTTTTCAAGCAAAGAAAAAAACCCAGATGTTCTCAGTAAAGGAAGTGGTCATCCAATTCCCCCAAAATGTTAGTGTGGGTAGATTAGAATATGAAAGAAGCAGGTCATAGAATCATAAAATCAACCAGGTTGGAAGAGATCTCCAAGCTCAGCCAGTCCAACCTAGCACCCAGCCCTAGACAACCAACCAGACCATGGCACTAAGTGCCTCATCCAGGCTTTGCTTCAACACCTTCATTGATGGTCACTCCACCACCTCCCTAGGCAGCCCATTCCAATGCCAATCACTCTCTCTGCCAACAACTTCCTCCTAACATCCAGCCTAGACCTGCCCTGGCGCAACTTGAGACTGTGTCCCCTTGTTCTGTAGCTGCTTGCCTGGCAGAAGAGACCAACTCCACCTAGGTACAGCTTCCCTTCAGGCAGTTGTAGACATCAATGAGGCCTGCCCAGTCCCTGGTGCCAAGATCCATCCATTCTTACATGCATCCAAATTCACTGAAATCAGTTCTCAACCTGAATGAACATCCCTGAGCAGATCTAGGTGAAGGAAAATCATAGAATTACAGAATTATAGAATCAGACACGTTGGAAGAGACCTCCAACATCATCCACTCCAACCTGTCACCCAGCCCTATCCAGTCAACTAGAGCTTGACACTAAGTGCCTCAGTCAGGCTTTGCTTCAACACCTCCAGGCACGGTGACTCCACCACCTTCCTGGGCAGCCCATCCCAATGTCAATCACTCTCTCTGCCAACAACTTTCTCCTAGTATCAAATCTGTACCTAGTGGCAGGACCCAATCATCTTAAAGGTCTTTTACAGTCCCAATGATTCTGTGGCTCCAAATTGTTATCAGTGGAAATGGGATTTAGCCCAAACAGCAGACGATGGGCTGCCCAGGGAGGTGGTGGAGTCACCATCCCTAGAGGTGTTGAAGCCAAGCCTGGATGGGGCACATGGTGCCATGGTCTGGTTGATTGGACAGGGCTGGGTGCTAGGTTGGGCTGGATGATCTTGGGAGTCTCTTTCAACCTGGTTGATTCTGGGACTTTAAGTCTCTAGATGTGGTTCTGACCTCTGTTCCTCCCAGTGTGCCATTCATCATAATTTTGCCATTTCACAGATGAGACTGGAATAAGATCAGGGCAAAAGGTATTGGCTGGGTACTGCCATACAGGGCATTTTTGTTCCTCTCACAGAAGTACAAGTGCACTTGCACGCTTGCCTGCTGAGGAAAATGAAATAGAGCATTTCACATCTATCCAGCCTTCCTACAGACATACAGACCAACACTGAATGTGGATCTCCATCCCAAGTATCTTACTCAAAGTAATAACAAATTCAAATTGTGTTTGTAGTTTTTGTCCTTTCACATGCAAATGGTTTGTATCCACACCTGAGAACGTTGAGGTGGTGAGCTGCTTTATGCTGAGGTGGTGATTGCTCTAGAAGGTGACTTCTGAAGGTCATATCTAACACTCTTGATGGAAAGGAGGGAAATGGTTCTGTACATCATGCTATGGGGAGTAGACTTAGGGCTCTGTGACTTACTAGAGATAGAGTAATAAACCAGGGAGTGTCAAATGGAGAAGTTAGAGGTGATCCTAGGGAGGAAAACAAGAGCTGTGTTTAAACCTTGCACTAGTGGGATGATGTTGTGATTTAGTAATGGGAGCTATTTCTACTTACTACAAGCCTGTGTTTCAGTGGCAAATCACTGAATTTGAATTGATAACTCTTGAGAGCAGCACAAATGAGTGCTAAATACCTGTGCAGCTACAAGAATTTGGATTGTGGGTTGTTTTTTTTCCTTTCTAAAAATTACAATAAAATAATATATTAAGATAACATAATTGGGTAGGAATCAGCAGGGCTTAATATAAAGGAGGATTGTGGCAGCTGTTAGGAACACATGAAAACATCCTCCAGAAGCACAGACTGCAGAGATGAAAACATGCAGGGAAAAGAATAAGAAAAGCGTGAGTTTATCCTTCTTTCCTAGATGAAAACATCAGCACACCTATTATTAACAACATAATATATAATCATGAAGATCTATAAATGCATGATAGATATTTGTCCTGTCTTATATGATAATTAATTTTTGATACTGTCTTGATGCAGCTCGAAACAAGTTCTGAGAACAAGCCCTCAAGATTCAGGCTTGTAAATATGAACTGCAAAGCCTAATAATGAGCTCATCTAGAGAAGGAGTCATTAATTCTTTTGCAATCAAGGGAAGATTAGAAAATAAAGGTGGCATCGTGCTGTGAAGTGAACAAACTTTACAGGGAATTTTGGGTTGGCTTTAGAGAGTTTGAGTTTTTAATTCCTTTCTGGATGATGAGGGGACTGGAGGGCATCACTTCTGAGGAGAGGCTGAGAGACTTGGGACTTTTTAGTCTGAAAAAAGAAGACTTAGAGGGGGTTTGATAAATGTTCATAAATATCTGAGGGCTTGGGGTCAGGAGGAGTGGGACAGGCTCTGCTCACTGCTCCCTGGGATAGGACAAGGAGCAATGGGTGTGAGTTGCAGCAAAAGAGTTTCCACCTCAACACAAGGGGGAACTTCTTGACTGGAAGGGTCCCAGAGCACTGGCACAGGCTCCCAAGAGAAGTTGTGGAGTCTCCTTCTCTGGAACCTTTCAAGGCCTGTCTGGATGTGTTCCTGTGTGACCTAAGCTAGATTGTGTGGTCTTGCTCTGGCAAGGGGGTTAGACTGGATGATCTCCTTGGGTCCCTTCCAACCCCTACCATCCTGTGACCCTGTGATTTTCAGTGTCTTGTACATATCTCAGTATTCCACACATGATAAATGATATGCATGGCCTCATCAGATTTGATGATCTCCTTGGGTCCCTTCCAGCCCCTAACATCTTGTGATCCTGTGAAATCATAGAATCAACCAGGTTGGAAGAGACCTCCAAGATCATCCAGGCCAACCTAGCACCCAGCCCTAGCCCATCAACTAAACCATGGCACTAAGTGCCTCATCCAGGCTTTGCTTCAACAACTCCAGGGATGGCAACTCCACCACCTCCCTGGGCAGCCCATTCCAATGCCAATCACTCTCTTTGACAACAACTTCCTCCTAACATCCAGCCTAGACCTGCCCTGGCACAACTTGAGACTGTGTCCCCTTGTTCTGTTGCTGGTTGCCTGGCAGAAGAAACCAACCCCACCTGGCTACAGCCTCCCTTCAGGCAGTTGTAGGCTGCAATGAGCTCTGCCCTGAGCCTCCTCTGCTGCAGGCTGCACACCCCCAGCTCCCTCAGCCTCTCCTCACAGGGTTTGTGTCCCAGGCCTCTCCTCAGCTTCATCACCCTTCTCTGGTTTATTTTTTAATTCTTCTTCTTCCCCATCCAGTTTCTGAATTTTATATCAAAATTGCAAATTCCTTTAGTTGTTTTTTTGTCCCCCCAAAGATTTTTTACTTCATTCCTACAAATGCTGCCTTGAGCTTTCCATATCTGTATTTTTTTTGCCACACCACACTAGTTTACAGCCAGGTCAGCCATATCAAGAGACTTGAATTTCCATTCCACCAATCTTTTCAAAGAGGAGTTTAGAAGTGAGGTCATTAATTTAGGCCTCTAGCTAATGGCTTAATATTTTGAGAAGGAATTCAATGAATTGCTACATCAGAATTGTTTTTTTTCAATCTGTTGTTTTTATTAAGGAATTTGAAGTTTTCCATTGCAAAATCTCTGACGTTCCTGGGGTACAAACCCAGTTCTGTTAAGGAGATTTGTTGCAACTGCTGAAGAATTGCAGGAATTAATATTCCCCAGGAAATGAACAATGGAAAATAGGAGTGGGTGAATCAATCCCTTTTGTCTTCCCAAATAAGAAAGGAAATAAACGGAAAGCAGCAAGCAGGCAAAGCAAGCATCACACTCTCTCTGATATTAAAATCTATGGGAATTTGATGAGATAAAAGAAATGCTAAATGAACACACTTCCCCTAAACAGACATGGCTGGAAAGGCAATTTTAGTAGTAGGGCAGTGTGGCATTTTGTTTTTTTTCTGCAATAAAGCCATCAGATCAATAAAAAATTATGTAGCAGATTATTATTACACTGTGCCCACCATAGCTCTAATCGTAAATAATACAGCAGTTATCCTGGTTATATTAATTATAATTAGAATGCAGATAATGCAGACGGGCTTTTATTGCTAGAGCCAAATCAATTTTCCAGTGTTATTCAATGCAAGGTCACACAAAGTTGTTGAAGCTCTTAGACTTCTTATGAAATGACCTGCATATGTAAGAGAGGGTTTGGCTCAGCTGTGGAAGACGCATTGACTGGGAAGTGCATTGAAATAATTACAGCCATGAACTCTTGCCTGTAATGGCAGAATTTCATTTTATAAAGTAAGCATAGCTGTAATCCAGGCTCCTTTATGGTAGGAAGCCTCATAAATCTTTCAGGGAGGACCAAGTCTTCCTCTTTATTTGCAAAACAGAAATCCAAATGAATTTGTTTCAGTTGTTATTCTTTCCATCTGTACTGTCGTGTTAAATGTGCTGAGTGTGTTCGTGTTGTGTATTGATATGGAGGGGAGAGGAAAGAAATACTGAATGGAGACATTTGACTTCGTTATTTTAACACAGGCCCTTTTAAAGTTCACTGGTTTAGGCTCTGGGACTCCCCTGGATCACTTAAAGCTTTTATCATCTTTTAGGATTGCACGAGCTTAATGTATTTGTCTTCTATCTCTCGTGGCTTCGGTTTAACTCAGGCTCGCAGAGAAACTGATACGCTTAAAATGTGCCTGTCTATCCTGTAACTGATGAGCAGATTAGTGGGACGCTGCCAGATAATCATCTCTGAGATGCATTGGATTCATATGTGTAAATGACACATGGCAGGGAGAGGGAAAGATCTAGGAAGATGTCTTCTGGTTTAGTGCTTTTATGCTTTCTTTAAGCATGTGTACAGATGGCCATTAGATACGCTCTACGCTGGCTTCTTGCAGTTTGGAATTCGCTTCTCCTCTTTTTGTTCTCTCTGTCATGGACCCATGTGCTTCCACAGAAACAAAGCTAACAACAGTAAACAGAGCAGGGAGTGCGAGTAGGAGCTAGTTAGTGAGAGGCACAATGCTAGGAGCAATTTACAGGCTTGTTGCTGTCTGCTCGGTGGTTTACTTTGTTTTATTTTGCTGTGGTGCTGGGTGTAACAGATGCTACAGAGAAAAAGGAAGAGCCCTCCACAGAAAACAGCAACAACAACAACGACAAAAAGAGGTGCATTTGTGTGAAGATAGCAGTGATACTTAAAGATTTAATATTCCTCTGCAAGCCATGCTCTGGAGTGGCTGTGCAAATGTGCTTTTTAGATGGGTGTGAGTTTGGCATGTGTGTCAGAGCACAGTGGTCCAGGCAACCTCCTATGCACCCACCTGTGGTTAGTCTTGCATTTGGCCTCTACATCACACTTTAAGTCAGCAGTGTGATGGCATTTTAAAAAGGTCTCTGATCGCTTTTGGCTTTCTTAGCTTGTCATAAATCCAGTTATTAGCAGCACCTGAGCTTGAGGAGTTTCATCATTTGAATCAAAAGGCTTGCCTCTAACAGTGACCAAGGAAGAAGGCAAAGCCATTTGGCAAGCAAGTGAATCTTACATACACACACTGGAAGTGTTTATACTTTGTTCTAGATAAATGTGGGCTGCATTTTGGTAGTATATGACAGCGTTCAGCTTATAAAATGTGAGTGGGGGTTACACGTGAGAGAAAAAAGTGGGAGAATTAGGAGGAAAGGGCTTTAAGGAAAGCTTGGTGTAAATGGGCTTTGAGTCTTTACTCAACTACTGGATGCTTGCATTTACCAACCAAATTATTCCAGTGCTCTTCAGAGATATTTCCATGGCGTGTATGATTTTATACCTATAATGCTTCTCATTGCTATCTCGGTTCTGTGTGAGCTGATTTCATCTTATCTGGAGAGAAGCTGATCTCGCTGAGCTCCCCCCCCCCCCCCCCCACTTCCCCACCTGCCTCTTTATATTGGTGGCAGTAATTTAATCAGGATTTCTCACAACCTTCCCATTCTCCACAAACACATTTCTGAGTTTCTTTGGTAGAGTTTGTATTTTAGGGACGCTAATGTCATATTAGTTGTAAGTTTATAGGCTGGGTGGTAGGAGGAAGTTGTTGGCAGAGAGAGTGATTGACATTGGAATGGGCTGCCCAGGGAGGTGGTGGAGTTGCCATCCCTGGTGGTGTTGAAGCCAAGCCTGGCTGGGGCACTTAGTGCTATGGTCTAGTTGACTGGATAGGGCTGGGTGCTTGTTTGGACTGGATGATCTTGGAGGTCTCTTCCAACTTGGTTGATTCTATGATTTAGAGCACCATGTCCTAAGCTGGGGATGTAAAATAGAACAAGGAAATGATAGGGCAAAATTGATTTTAGTTGATCAGTTTTACTGAAGTTACTGCTCCATTTTAGCCATTAAAAGAGCCCAGCAACCTCCTTTTTTTTTTACTTTTAAACTTTTTATGCAAAGGAAGAAAGCTCACACTTCTGAAAGGTTCATGTTGAAACCAAGCAGCACAAAGGTACACTCTGTGATCATAGAATCAACCGGGTTGGAAGAGACCTCCAAGGTCATCCACTCCAACCTATCCCCAAGCCCTATCCAGTCAACTAGACCATGACACTAAGTGCCCCAGCCAGGTTTTGCTTCAACACCTCCAGGGACAGCGACTCCACCACATCCCTGGGCAGCCCATTCCAATGCAAATCACTCTCTCTGCCAACAACTTCCTCCTAACATCCAGACTATACTTCCCTCAGCACAATTTGAGACTGTGTCCCCTTGTTCTGTTGCTGCTTGCCTGGCAGAAGAGACCAACCCCACCTGGCTACAACCTCCCTTCAGGTAGTTGTAGACAGCAATGAGGTCACCCCTGAGCATTCTCTTCTCTATACTAAACAACCCCAGCTCCCTCAGCCTTTCCTCGTAGGGTTTGTGATTGCTTAGTGCACAACTTTTTCTTTGCTTTGCTTAAATTCTGTGGCTTGTGGTGCATATTCTTGTAAGGGTTTGGTTTTTTTGGCTCCTTCCTTTTTATTTTTTTAAGGCTCTCTATCTCAGAGGTAGCATGTGTATCAGGGGAGGCAGGGATTGCTATGGTAAGTACCCCTGCTTCAAATAATAGGATTTGGGAATTATTTTCAGTCCAAAACATAAGGGGGAAAGAGAAAAAAAAAAATAAAAAAGGGTCTAAAAGTGACCTTGTCGACTGAATTAACTTCCATGAGATTCCACTTTAAAATGATATGCCCAGTATTATCATTTGACTGCCAAAAACTGGGAACACTTCCAAATTTTGACTTAGAAATTATTGTACTTCCAACTGTAAAAAAAAAAAAAGAAAAAGAAAAAAGAAAAAAAGACAAGAAAATAAATAAATTAGAAAGGGAAGCTTTTTGAAGTAGTTCTTTTTGTTGAGCACTGTAATAGATGGCTCTGTAAAATCCTGCCTAAATGGCCAAGACCGCAAGTTCGAGCTGCCCCCAAGGCAGTCTTATCTTGCACACAGGCGTTTAGGAGATTTTTGGGTTTGTTCCTGGATGCTGTAGTTTATGTGTTTCATCAGAAGATGCCTGGGTTGGTTTGGGGTTGGTTTTTTTTTGGCTCTTTTTTTGCCTGACTTTACACCACCACCCCCCTCCCATGTCAATACCTCTCAGGTTCACAAGGGGAGTTAGCCGCAGGATTTGCGCTGCGCTGGAGAAGAAAGATTATCTTTGCTGTAGGATGAGGTTGTGCGTAGGGGGGCGGGGGGGGGGGGGGAGCACATTGTGAACGTCTCTAAAGTAAAGACTGCAGGAGAAAAATGGAGAGGGCATAACTTTTGAATGCACAATAGCACTCCTAAGTTAATATAGCATGCTGGAATTTAGTGGAACATTTTATGACTCGGCAATGGTTTTTCTTTCCGTCTTGTAAATAAAAGCGTCGCTCGTCTTAACGGGCGCTCAGCCGCAGCGGGGTAGGTTTCCAATCAGCTACACAAACTGCTGCTCTAAGTGCACTTGATAGTGTCTGCAGCAAATAGCTTTAGAAAATATCCTTCCCCCTGTACGTACCCTCATGCGAGGATTACCTGCAATGATACAATACATCCTCGTACGTTCGGGCAGCCTCGTGTGCCTCTGATCTATGCTGGCTTTCACCGCCACTGTTTCTGAAATGGCCTTGCTGCCTACTGATCACAACGTGAAGCAAAAAAGTACCATCTGGACACTGCATGCTAAAAAGTCAAAGATCTCTACGCCGTATTATGCCCAAAAGGACATTTTTCTTGTCAGTTAAGCTGCCATGTACTTTAGTCCGTCGCTGATAACTAACAAAATTACAGTATGGTAATTTTAATTGGAAGCTATCCATTTTTATCCCTCAGGTTTCTCTTTTATTCCCTATGGCAATCTTCTTTTGCAGCAGGCTCCTTCTCGGCGCTGCGGGCGTGGGCAGAGCCCGGCGCAAAGGCAGAGGCGCCAGGGTGGCACAGCAGCCAGCTGCCAGGGCGCTGCACGGCCACTGGGTTTTGCCAGACCCAGCAATTCGAGCTTAGCGCTGCCTGCCCTCTTTGTAATTCCCTAATTCTGCTACCTTTTTACTCACCTGGAGTGCCACACAGCCATTTGACAATTCAGGTGATAGAAGAAAGAGGTGCCCCCCCCCCCCCCCCCCCCCCAGCTCTGCTGAATGATGGCAAGCTGCTTGATGCAGGCTGAGGAGGGCACACTGGGGTTAGATGCAGAAGGGGAACCTTCCCCTGTTTGAAAGCTGTAACTAAGAATATTTAGGGCATCAGCGTTGTCCTTACTGGAGAGACAGCGAGTGAGAGCCTCTTGCTGGCAATAGGAGTAGCATCCATGACTGCAGGCATACAGAGGGGAGGGGGTAGCTTCATTTTAGAGGGCAAAATCCAGGGTAAGGACAGGCAAGCAGAGCAGAGGCAAAAGAACCAAACACGTGGGCTGCACAAGGACTATACTTGCCTTTTAATGTATACATAAAGATTGATGTTGGGTTTAGTTATGTTTATTTGTCTGTTTGTTATCTGAGTGGCACACAGTGCAGAGAATTTCACTGTTTTTTCCTTTTATCTGGGTGACTCAGAAAAGTAAAAAATGCAGCTTGTAACACTGGCTTATAGCCTGGCAGAGGCAGAAGGAGGTGCAAGCCAACCTCCCAGTCACCTGCATCTCCTCACGCAAGAGAACTGAGTACACACTTGAAAAGAAATTCCATTTATGAATGCCCCCAAAATAGTATAGATCTGCATATGGACTTGACACTCTCTTCTAAGAGAATTTGGGTCTCTGCAGCATTAGTGTGAGATTTAAAACACAATATATGCAGATTTTCCAAGTTACAATTTTATGGACCTGAACCTAAAGTGACACTGTCCAGATTCACAGCCTCGTAAGTCAGAAGTATAATAGTCCGATACCAACATTCAGTTGGTGCAATAGCAGCTGGGTTTTGATAAAGCTTTTAATGAAAAAGATAGATGTGTACATTCTAAATTTAAAAGACTGACAGTTTTTTATCACCTTAAGAACTATCTTTAACTCTATCAAAACCAGGAGATAGGAAAACAGGCAGCATCATTGCTTCCATCTAAAAATGGGGCTGGAATTGTGACTGCGAGAATGGCAGGACAAAAAGATAATGGCATGGAAAGTGAGTGCCCTGTAGGCTGGGCATTTGTAATCCTCAAGAGATTGCCTAACAGGTTAAACAAAATGCTTTAGCTGAGTGGCAGAAAACTAAAAAAGAAACCAAAAAAGCAGAGAAAGAAATGAGAAAAACACAAAATGAGCAAAAGGTGAACATTCTTCTGCCCAGTGTGCAGCTCCATTTGTGAATCACAGAATCACAGAAAACAAGTAACTTTTTAGTTACAGCTTCATTTTGTAGTTCCATAGTTTAAGTAGACTCAGTTGGATTTGTTGCTTGGAGAGAGTGATTGGCATTGGAATGGGCTGCCCAGGGAGGTGGTGGAGTCAATGTCCCTGGAGGTGTTCAAGCAAAGCCTGGATGAGGCACTTAGTGCCATGGTCTGGTTGATTGGCCAGGGCTGGGTGCTAGGTTGGAGTGGATGAGCTTGGAGGCCTCTTCCAACCTGCTTGATTCTATGATTCTATAATTCTGTCATTTTCCTACATCTGCTCAAGGATGTTCATTCATGTTGAGAACTGATTTCCGTGAATTTGGATGCATGTGAGAATTCTGTGAAATGCTGCAAAAGGTCTAACAGGAAATTGCTAGTAAGAATTAAAGTCAATTTTTAGTTAAGGTATGAAGGAAGGAAGGGTACAAATCTGCAGAAAACAATAGGTGTCAAGCCAAGAATTACAACCTTTTCCCAGACCTAAGTGTCAGTGCTTGCTGAGGAAGCACTGGCAGCTGGGGTCGTTTAGCCTGGAGAAGAGGAGGCTCAAGGGTGACTTCATTGCTGTCTACAACTACCTGAAAGGAGACTGTAGCCAGGTGGAGTTGGTCTCTTGTCCCACACAAGCAGCAACAGAACAAGGGGACACAGTCTCAAGTTGTGCCAGGGGAGGTCTAGGCTGGATGTTGTTAGGAAGTTGTTGGCAGAGAGAGTGATTGGCATTGGAATGGGCTGCCCAGGGAGGTGGTGGAGGCACCGTCCCTGGAGGTGTTGAAGCAAAGACTGGCTGAGGCACTTAGTGCCATGGTCTGGTTGATTGGATAGGGCTGGGTGCTAGGTTGGACTGGATGATCTTGGAGGTCTCTTCCCACCTGGTTGATTCTGTGATTCTATTCTAAGTACAAAAGGAGGCATCTGATTATGTTCTGTGATAAGTCAGTTCTAATGATGGGTCCAGTTCAGCATTCTCTTTTGGAGCATCATTTGTGAGCTGTGCAGAAGCACATCAGTAGTGGTTTTCAAAAGCAGCAGAAAAAACTATGTGAGAATGATTCAGGTGAAGCATCAGCTGAGAAAATTCTCTACCCAGAAGTGGAAATTCTGCAGCATTTTCCTCCTGAAGTCCCCCAGTGCATTTCCCTGCAGATAAAGCACCAGCAGCTCGGCGCAGACATTCCCTGTGCCACCTGGCTGATCCTCGGGTGCGCTCCATTGTTGAGTGTCTCCAGCTTGAATCACTAAAGGCTGTCTTCCAGTCCTTGTCTCCAGGCATTCTCTGCCCATAAAGCAGACATTTTATCACCAGTGGTATTTTTCTGACAAATGGTACAAAAGGCAGATTTGATTTTTTTTTCCTGACAATGTCTTGCTATCTGTGTTTATTTTAGCCTTAGTCAAAGTCCTGCTGCAACTCTTTATCAGATCTTGGAAAGTGAGTAGCAAAGTAGATTGCTGCATTTTCCTTCCACTTTTTGGAAAGCTGGAATCCAATCTAGCTGCAAACACAGAATACACTTTTGTTACACAAGATTGCAGTAGAGGTTAGTAGCAGTGTACATCTTATGGTGTGTTTTCTCTGAAGGAAGAGTTCATACTACAGCTATTCAAACTAGACACCGTCTGAATTCAGGGCAAAAATGAATTTGCTTTCCATTTTGCCATTCATCAGAGATGAACACTAAATGCAAAGATCCAGATGAAAAAAAAATCACAGCAACTCGATGTCTGAGGCTAGTATTTGGGGCTGGGACTTTTACAACTCGTACAGATGATCCCCACAGTAATTGAAAAGTGCAGAAAGTGTAAGTGGGCATCTATTTTCTTGGGAGGGGAGAGCCAGAACATTATGGTAGTAGTAACAGTACCTGTAATAGTAGAGTAAGCTCATGATAACTTTGTTTAATTAGTCTGGCTAACTTATCTTTAGTGGCTTACAAACTGGGACACAAAAATGTGGAAGTGTTACTTAGTTATTTGTTGCCTGCAGTTGTTAACCACTGTCATTCTGTCTGTGAAGTCTATGCAAGAGTTCCTTATTTGTGGGGTGATTTCACTACAGAATCATAGAAACATCCAGGCTGGCAAAGCCCCTCAGGATCATCAAGTCCAACCTAGAACCCTACTCTACAAGTTTCACCTTAAAGCGTAGCCCTAAGCACCACATCCAAACCACCCTTAAACACAGCCAGGCTGGGTGACTCCACCACCTCCCTGGGCAGCTCATTCCAGCCCCTGACCACTCTCTCTATGAAAAACTTTTTCCTAATGTCCAATCTAAACCTCCCCAGCCTCAGCTTGAGGCCATTCCCCCTTGTTCTGTCTCCAATTACGATCCTCACTATTTTGTCATCTCTTCCCTGGCATAGATACAGGCACTGTTAAGAAGCTTATCTTTTTAAATATATTTTGCCAGACAATTCTGTTCAGATTTGCAGGCAAAACATTTAAAATCCTGCATTTTTTTTTTTTTTTCATGACTGTTTCTGCTGCTGTCTTAAGGACACAGCTTAAAAAACAAGCAGAAAGAGGAGCTGAGAGACAGCATGCTATGTGGTGTACATAGATCTCAGCAACCAACACCGGCCAAATGCATAGCTCTGTTGGAAGGGAGAAGAAGATTCAGGTTTGAAACAAGAGCTGGTTCTGGGGATGCTGATGGAAGGTGCATGAGAAGCCCTGAGGACACTGCAGAACGCATTGGTGGAAATATAAGCTAGTGAGAGTTGAGGGCTCAGCATACATCTCAGGAAGATACAATCACAGAATGGTTTAGGGTGGAAGGGACCTCAAAACTCATTCAGTTCCAACCCCCTCTACTAGAACAGGTCACATGAGTCCTCATCCAGCCTGGCCTTAAATTCCTCCAGGGCAGTTATGGGTCACAGAATCACCCAATATAATCTTTGCTCACATTCTGTGATTTCTGTGCTCCACAACCTCCCTGGGCAGCCCGTGCCAGTGTCTCACCACCCTCACTGCAAAGAACTTCTTCCTAACATCCAGTTTAAATCTCCCCTCTGGCAGTTTTAATCCACTACTCTTCTTCCTGTCATTACAAGACCTTGTAAATAATCCCTCCCCAGCCCTCCTCTAGCCCCCCTGGAAGGTTACTACAAGGTAGTACAACAAGATGGAATAGACCTCTTGATAGTGAATGAAAAAAAGGAAGAAAATATTCCATGGAAGTTAAGATAAAAGATTGTGTTTCATCCAACAGAAGAGGGTAGCCAGCAAAGAAAGGCATCACATGGCCAAGGCTGTGGAAAGGAACTATCTAGGTAACAGTGTTCTGCCTAGATAGGAGTACTGCAATTAATGGTCTGGTCTGGTGTGGGTGGATAGGAAAGGCTTTGCTTGTGAAAGGTTTAATGAGAAAAGTAGTAGTCTTAAGTAAGATCTGAAGGGTGATTAAGAGTTGCACTTGAACTGGGGGGGGAAAGATAGGCATCAGCAGATCTAGGCTACCTAGGATTTTCTGTGGAGCAGAGTGATGTATCTGTCATTCAGTCCAAGATTCCTACATCCCAATACCATCTTATCCAAATCAGAAGGCAGAAAGAAGTGGAATGTTTGTCAGATGTGCTGCTGTAGAGGTGGAGTCAAAAGCAAACCTAGGAACAGACAGACTGAGAGGGAGAAATGAGAAGTAGCTGCAGTCATAGAATCATAGAATCAAGCAGGTTGGAAGAGACCTCCAAGATCATCCAGTCCAACCTAGCACCCAGCCCTAGCCAATCAACCAGACCATGGCACTAAGTGCCTCATCCAGGTTTTGCTTCAACACCTCCAGGGACAGTGACTCCACCACCTCCCTGGGCAGCCCATTCCAATGCCAATTACTCTCTCTGCCAACAACTTCCTCCTAATATCCAGATTATACTTCCCCCAGCACAACTTGAGACTGTGTCCCCTTGTTCTGTTGCTGGTTGTATGGGAGAAGAGCCCAACCCCACCTGGCTACAGCCTCCCTTCAGGGAGTTGTAGTCCCTTTAGAACTGGCAAGTGCATTCCTGAAGTAGCTGCATAGAGGAAGGGACAAAGGAGAAAACTGCACATCATAAAGCCAAGGTGGATTTGGGTAAAACAGGTGTGCAACAGGATACAGTGAGATCCTCTTGATTGCTCCTCTGAGGCAAAGGACTTGTTGCTTCCCGAAGCACTTCTCATTTTATAGCACCAACTCTTTCCTCCTCTACAACAAACAAACCAGACCCCTTTAAACATGTAGTTTAAAATTCTATCCCTATGAAGTGTGTTCTGTCCCTGTGGCTTAAGACTGTATAACCTTAGGGCAGGAATAGTGTTATGTGTGTTTGCATATTGATGTATATGGGAACACACACAGTTATTAAATGGATGATGGTTTCTGTCTTTAAATTGGACACACAGAGAAAATGAATATCCAACCTCAGTCCACCCTCAATAGACACAAGCTTTCTTTTACTCTTGTGTTGTTTTCTACTTCTTTTATGTACCCATCTTCCATTCACTCTGCTTCTGCAGGAAATTGTCATTACCTTTACCTCCATATAATGGCATTTTTTTCTCTTGAGAGTACAAATTTAGTTTCTGAGCCCTGGAATTCCAAGTAAATAGCAACAAGAAGTCTTGCTGGGAAGATATAGGTATGGACTGTGATTCTTCCCCTGAAACAAGAAGTGAAAAATAGAAGATTGCAAAGACCACTGAGTCTTTCAGCACTTTCTTTCAAAGGCAGGTCTGGTGTCCTCTTACCAAAGGAGAAAAATCAGTGGAGAATATTATGAGAGAAGGGAAGGTGGTGCAAGTGATAATAAATGACTCAAAATCAACATAGTCATAAATGATTTCACAGAGCAGCACTTAAAAGAAGGCAGTTGTATTTTTGGAGTTGTAGTGTTGAACAAATAGGTCTTTTTGCTAGAGGAATGAATGGATCCAACTTTAGAGCATCATATGAGTATTCTGACTTTCAAACAACCTCTGTGTCTGTACTTGAAATCAGTTTGGGATAAGGAAGGCAAGGCTCTGGAAAAACTTCTGTAGTCTGCATCAGTAGAGGTCTTTCAGGACAGAAAGATTAAAGAAATTAGCCTATAAATGAGTTAGAGTGCAGGAGGTTCTGTCCTGACATGAGAGGTTGGGACAGTCATAGCTTCATAGAATGGTTTAGGTTGGAAGAGACCTCAAAGCTCATCCAGTTCTAACCCACCTGCCACAGGCAGGGACACCTCCCACCAGTGCAGGTTGCTCAAGGCCTCGTCCAACCTGGCCTTAAACACCTCCAGGGAGGGAGCAGCCACAGCCTCCTTGGGCAACCTGTGCCAGTGTCTCACCACCTTCACTGTAAAGAATTTCTTCCTAATATCCAGTCTAACTCTCCCTTTCTCAAGCTCCAATACATTCCCTCTTGTCCTATTATAGAATTAACCAGGTTGGAAGAGACCTCAAAGATCATCCATTTTAACCTAGCACCCAGCCCTAGCCAGTCAACCAGACCATGGCACTAAGTGCCTCATCCAGGCTTTGTTTCAACACCTCCAGGGATGGCAACTCCACCACCTCCCTGGGCAGCCCATTCCAATGCCAATCACTCTCTCTGTGAAGAACTTCCTCCTAACTTCAGCTGTCCAGTCACTTTTGTGGCCCTCCTATGGACCCACTCAAGCAAAAGATGATCTCTTTTGCAATTATACACTTCCAGAATTTGAGGGAGCAAGACAGCTACAGAGTAATGGAAGGTGTTCCAATTCAGTGTCACTTGCACTTGCACCACCTCCCAGGGAGGTAGTGGATGCACCATCCCTGGAGGTGTTCAAGAAAAGCCTGGATGAGACACTTAGTGCCATGGTCTGGTTGACTGGACAGGGCTGGGTGCTAGATTGGCCTGGCTGAGCTTGGAGGTCTCTTCCAACCTGGTTGGTTCTATGATTCCATTTCCTAAAACTAATCTCTGTAAATCTCTTTTTGAACTAGATGCAGCAGATCAAAATTAATATTTTCTTGATACAAAGGCAACAGTAAAAGAAGTATATGGAGAGATAAATCTGTTTAAAGTGGAATCATTGCTGTTTCTGGTTTAATTATGAGTGCTTTCTCTTCTTGTAGTCTCCTTTGAAATAGCCTGTCAGGTTTAACTGTAGATCTCCTAACAAGCATGCAAGTCAACAGATCTACTGGCATTTCTTCAAGGCTAAAAACTATTGCATTACAGCTTAAAAAACAGAATGTGTTTTCTAGGTGCATTTTAAAAGGGAAAGGACTGGTAAAAGGTAATCTCTGTAAGATGAAAACTATCTCTGAAATTATGGCTTGTTCAGTCTCTCATTAGTCTATTCTTTTCTTCCTTGTTCAGCTCCAAAATCAAATCTTAGCAGAGTAAGGGAGCTGTTCTTTATTAATCTGAGTTGTTTTTTTTTCCTATCAGAATGTACATCTTACAAAACTTATATCCAGAGTAAAAGACAAAGATTCCTAAGTTAACTCTGTCATTCCTTTGATCATTGGCTGAGCTCAGACATAGGAATGGCTTTTAGAGGTAAAGCGACCTCGCATATGCAGGGCAGGTTAAATGAGCCTGGGTTCTTGATGAGCCTGCTGCCACTCCTCTAGGCTGCAGCCAACACAAGGGCACTGGGAGCCATTGTAAAATAATTACTATGGGATATGGCAATATTCACCCTATCTGCTTTAATATATGGTGCTTCTCTAGAGATAATGAGGAAAAAGAAGCTGGAAATTTTCAAGACATTAAAAAAAAAAAAAGAAGTTATCTCCATGCATTCCTTTCTACCACTTTTTGCCTGCCTCTTGACTTGGAGAAACATTTCTTGTTGTTGTTGTTTTACTAATGGATAAGAGGAAAATATTTTAGTGAGCTGTGAATTCTGGTTTTTCTTCCTCTTTTTAGTTAAAACACAGCTTGGAGAGAGGTGAGGGGAGGTTGTAGCCAGGTGGGGTTGGGCTCTTCTGCCAGGCAAGCAGTGACAGAACAAGGGGACACAGTCTCAAGTTGTGCCAGGGGAGGTCTAGGCTGGATGTTAGGAGGAAGTTGTTGGCAGAGAGAGTGATTGGCATTGGAATGGGCTGCCCAGGGAGGTGGTGGAGTCACTGTGCCTGGAGGTGTTGAAGCAAAGCCTGGCTGAGGCACTTAGTGCCATGGTCTGATTGACTGGATAGGGCTGGGTGCTAGGTTGGACTGGATGAGCTTGGAGGTCTCTTTCAAGTGGCTTGATTCTATGACTCTAAGCCTCTAACTGGTTCTGACCTCTGTCCCTCCCAGTGTGCCATTCATTGTAATTTTGCCATTTCACAGATGAGACTGGAATAAGATTAGGGGAAAAGGTATTTGCTGGGTACTGCCATACAGGGCATTTTTGTTCTATGAGTACAGTTGTTAGTGTTGGAGGTAGTGAATCTTTCTCAACACAAAGGGTGTTTACCAAAAATCTTTCAAGCTATGAATGATCTGGGTCTTGCTTTCAACTCCATCTCTAAAGGGTAGTGACCCACTCACCTCGTTTGTCCAGAAAGACTGAAGCTGTTGGGCAGTTATGATAGGACAATCTGAGAGATTTAGAAGACTTTTAATTTCTTTGGAGGTGCAGCAGTGAGATTTGGGATCCAGACACAATGGAAAACTGCCAGTAAGTGAAGCAGGAGGTACTACTGCCAGGTGATCTGTGTACATGTAGACAGCTTTGTCAGTGTTCAGCTCTTCCAATTCATGACTACATTGATGAACTTCTTAAGATGTGCTCTTGCTGTGGTGTTTCTTTTGTCTGGGCCCTCAGACACTTCACACAGTCTAAAAGCTCTTAATTTCACAAAAGTTTGCACGCAGATAATTGTACCTTTCCCCTTGGTACTTCAGAACGATTTTCTTTTTAATATAAGCCAAATATTCTGTAGTTGTTGACTTACAAATGTTCACAATAATCATCATTATCAATCTGCTTTCTGTGGCAATAAAATCCCTAAACCCGAGCCAGGATCTCAATTTACAGTAATGCTAAACTCAGAAGTGGTAGAGGCTTTCCTACCATTTTGAAAAGAGGATGAGAGAGAACAAATTTATCATAGATGTGGATACTGGAAGCACATTAAAACATCTAGGCAGTCTCTTTGCCATTTGTTCACATTTTATTGTACATCTAGCAGCACTCTGACAGCCTGTTTTTCAAAAGCTGTGCTCTTAAAAGTGATAGGTTGCCATTACTTTCTCTTAAGAGTGTATGAGAATCTCTCTGATAAAGAGGATTTCAGAAGTTTAGGAAATGAATGCTCCCACAGCAGCGAGGAGCTAGCAGTTCCAAATATATAGAGAAATGCAAGGGGATGGGTGGCTTTTTTCCCAGTGATTTGGAGTGCTGAGTCTCCATCTGAGATGTCTGTGCATATATGTCAGTTTATCTGTGTCTGGTTTAGAGCTGGAATATGTTTGAGCTCCTTTAATGATCACCTCCTCACGTTCTCTACAGTTTTAACATTACATCTGAGTGGAGGATTAAGGCTGTATCGTTGGTGACACAGTCCTGCAATTCCTTTGGCTGCATATTGTTCTCTAAAGTGGCACATTTAGCTTTTAACAAGCTTGAGAATATTGTTTGTTTTGCCATATGATGTGCTAGTTGCTTAGCTTAATTCTGCGTTTAAAGACGTCTGCATTCTCAGGGCTCTTATGCGTGTTTGGGGGGGGGAAGTGTCCTCCTTATGTGAGAAAGCTGCCATAGCAGCTGAGATATCACTTAACACTGGAGGCTCTCCAGGGCCTGAATGTGCTGCACGTATTTGCAATGTATTTTGCTATTAGCATGACCAACATTTATCCACAGCGCTGATTCTGAGAACCCAGAAAGTGTTAAAGCTCAGATTCAGATGCTCTAAATGGCAGCATCTTTATTGCTCTACACAAAGAGGGGGATGAGCAAACGGTTCTGCAGTGGGCAGAGTAGACTGATGTAGTTGCCCTAACCCCAGAGGCAAATTCCCTTCCACCCCATCTGCCATCTCAAATGCCAGGTCCTAGAAATGCCAGTTTCCAAAGTAGCAAGCATTAACCATGTGTGTGAATCTTAGTCATTAGTAAAAAATATCACAAAAACAAAACACTACCAACAAAAACCTTTAGTTGGCTTTCAATGAATTGCCAGAGCAAAGAAGAGGCCAAAGCTGGCTGTTAAGTGTTACCCCCCACTAACTGTTTCCTAGTTTCTATGGTAGAATATAATGAATGGCTCTCAGTAAAGCAGGCATTTAATTTAGTTCTGCTGCTGCAAATAGTGAAGGTATTTGTCAGAGGAGAAGGTGCAAGGCTGGATTCTGGTCTAGTTTGTTGTGGGACTTGTAGACCCCATATTGTGGTAGCCAGTGGAAAGGGAGTTGTAAGGCACTCGGATATTGTGGAATGCAGTATTTCATAGCAAATAACAGTGGGTAGTAGATGCTGTCTGCAGCTTCCTGGAGCTTGGGGCAGGCAGAGAAAACACATAGCTGGCTAGTTGTGCATAGGTCTTCCACCGAAGAAGCATGGTTAGCATAAGCACCTTTCCTCCTCCTCTTGCTACCCACCAGCGCAGGGCTTGAGAAAGCTCTCCTGTTGCTGCTTCTCCCACCAATAAATGACAAGGAATTATTTATTACTAAGTGCAGAGCTAGGTACAGCTCAGACCTCTGAGCATGAGGGAACACTGCTGCTGCCCCTTCCTCGAGAAGCCTGCGAGTGCCCCTCCTTTGCTGTCTGCTGCTTTCAGGCATCCGTGTTTCTTGTTGTCTAGGCGGGCTGCATATTCAGCAGAGTGACTCAGAGCACAGCATCTTTCTGAACTATGTTCCAGCTCTAGGAAACTCTTATTTTTGGGGGGGGAGGGGGTGGGGTGAGGTTGTTTTTTATTATTTTTTTTAAGTGATAAGGGTATATGTGCTACTTGCAAGTTGCTCCTTTTGGCAAGCAGGGGGTAGCCCTTTTCAGTGTGGATTCTGCTCCATATGCGAGCCTTCCCTTTTTTGCCAAAGTTCCTTAGATGGGCACCAAATTGCAGGAAGATGAATACCAACTTTGCATAATTTGAAGAAGAAAGCTTTGCAGTGCTACTTTTCTGTTTAATTTATAAGGAGGGTGGTGTGTGTGTGTGTGTTGGGGGGGGGGGGTGTGTGGGGAAATTATGAGATACATAGGACATAAGTAAGGGCAGAATAGAGCCCTTAATCTTAATTATGCATTCTGCAGTATTATAAATGACTAAAGATTACTTCCAATGTTTGGTATAATCTTACAGTGTGCAGATGTGGTTCTCTTTGGTATATGCCATCTTTACTGAACTCACAATTTCCATAATGCTGTCACATTCTGCATGGGAAGCAGATTTACAGATAGGTAATCCATGTAAGGTATTTTAAAGACAGCTTATTAAAGGATTGAGGCCTGCTGTTAAATTACATATGCTTTCAATTGCTATGAGGAGCAAACAGTATCAAGAAGTACAATAATTTAGCTACAGCTGGAGAAAGGCCTATTTAAAGTTTTGATGACAGATCCTTTAAACTTTCCCTTTAAGTTCTTTTCTGCTTTCTATCTTCTCCTCCGTAGGACGGCGCTTTCCCTTTATACAGTGTAATTTCACCAGCAGGTCTGCTGTGTACACGCTCAGAAGCTGAAATGCATTCCTAAACTGATAGATGGGAGTTCACGCAATGACTCTGGGCGCCGGGCTCCACGCTTGATGGCATTATCTAAACACCTGACAGCGAGGATGGAGCCTTCGCAGTTTAGCATTGCTAATTACCGGTGGCTCAAGTCGTGCCGGGGCCCCGCTGCCGCTGCCTCCTTCCCCCCGCCGCCGCTGCCTCCTTCTCCCCGCCGCCGCTGCCTCTTTCCCCCCGCCGCCGCTGCCTCTTTCCCCCTTTCCCCCTTTCCCCCTTTCCCCCTTTCCCCCCGCCGCCGCTGCCTCTTTCCCCCTTTCCCCCTTTCCCCCCGCCGCCGCCGCCGCCGCTGCCGCTGCCGGCTCGGAGCATCCTCCGCGTCGTGCGGCGGGCGGAATGCTGCCGAGCATATTGGCGAGTGCCCCCATCTGTTCCTGCCGCACCAGGCAAATGTGGCACTTCGGGGCTGGCTGCTCGTACTCTCTGCAGAAGGAGTTAGGAGAGATCGTGCTTCCAAAAAGCTCCTTCCCCTCTCTCTAGCCGGAATAAGAAGGCGATGCCCATAGTGTAGAGCCATCTGTGCGTGTGTGTGGACACGTCTGGGGGCCGGACACGTTTGGGGATATATCTCTAAAGTAACAAAATAAACGAGGATACAGTGATGCTATTTGGAGCTAAGTTGAAGCGTTGCAGTGCGCGAAACGGGGCACGCCGTGCAGGCGTGAGGCTCCAGAAGCTGGAGAAGGAGTGTTTTAAGCCATCGTTTTGTGACGATGAGCCCGGCCAGGCATTTGCATGTGAACATCATTACAAGCTGGGGAAAGAAAAAAGAGAGAGAAGAGAAAACGTTATTGTGCCATGTATCTTTGAGCCATCATTGGAGTTGGGTTACAAAGCTTCAGCTGCAGGCTTGTAAGAATCTACTGCCTGCTCTTCATTTCATGCTTTCTATTTAGTTTTGTTGTTTGGTTCTTCTTTTTTCCCCTTACTTGGTGTCAACTTCGACACTATGAAAAGAAAAGAATTATTTTGTTAATGTGTCTATAACCTCCCCCCAGACACACATAGGCACAAATACATTTTTTTTTGCATTATTATGTGTATTAGAAATCACAATGGAGTGTAGGAAAAGCTCTAAAAGTCTGGGAATGCAAAGATCTGGAAAGAAAAAATAGTAAAATAGTTTAAAAAACCAATAAATATGAAAGTCTCAGGAGAAAAAGCCTCTGGAAATTACAAAATCAGCTTTTTCCCCTTGCTTTAGCGTTGCAGTTTCTCCCAGTGCAGCAGAAAGATGAACATCATGGAATCTAGATTTGGCCAAATCAAAAAATAACTGTTTTCCTGAAGGGGATAGTCTCAACATCCTTCCATATAAATATGTTTTGGCTTTTATTTTACTTTGGTTTTATTTTTGTTTATTTTATTTTTTAGTTTGTTTTGGGTTTATGTTATTTTGTTTTGTTTATTTTTTTTTTGTTTTGGGTTTTTTTGTTCTTTTAGTTTAGTTTTGTTTTGTTTGACTTTATTTTCCTTTCTTTTCCTTTCTCTTCTTTTGTCTTTTCTTCCATTATTTTTTCTTTTATTTTTCTTTTCTCTTCTCTTCTTTTCCTTTCTCATATTTTCCTTTCTTTTTTTCTTTTTCTTTTCTTTTCTTTTCCTTTCTCTTCTCTTCTCTTCTCTTCTCTTCTCTTCTCTTCTCTTCTCTTCTCTTCTCTTCTCTTCTCTTCTCTTCTCTTCTCTTCTCTTCTTTTCCTTTCTTTTTTCTTTTCTTTTCCTCTTCTCTTCTCTTCTCTTCTCTTCTCTTCTCTTCTCTTCTCTTCTCTTCTCTTCTCTTCTCTTCTCTTCTCTTCTCTTCTCTTCTCTTCTCTTCTCTTCTCTTCTCTTCTCTTCTTTTCCTTTCTTTTTTCTTTTCTTTTCTTTTCCTCTTCTCTTCTCTTCTCTTCTCTTCTCTTCTCTTCTCTTCTCTTCTCTTCTCTTCTCTTCTCTTCTCTTCTCTTCTCTTCTCTTCTCTTCTCTTCTCTTCTCTTCTCTTCTCTTCTCTTCTCTTCTCTTCTCTTCTCTTCTCTTCTTTTCCTTTCTTTTTCTTTCTTTCTCTTCTCTTCTCTTCTCTTCTCTTCTCTTCTCTTCTCTTCTCTTCTCTTCTCTTCTCTTCTCTTCTCTTCTCTTCTCTTCTCTTCTCTTCTCTTCTCTTCTCTTCTCTCCCTTTTTCTCTTCTTTTCTTTTCTCATATTTTCCTTTCTTTTTTCTTTTCCTTTTCTCTTTTTTCTCTTATCTTACTTTCTTTTCTCTTATCTTTTCCTTTCTTTTTTCCTTTCTTTTCCTTTTGTCTTCTCTTCTCATCTTGTCTTTTCTTTTCCCCTTTCCCTTTCCCTTTCCCTTTCCCCTTTCCTTTCCTTTCCTTTCCTTTCCTTTCCTTTCCTTTCCTTTCCTTTCCGTTCCTTTCCTTTCCTTTCCTTTCCTTTCCTTTCCTTTCCTTTCCTTTCCTTTCCTTTCCTTTCCTTTCCTTTCCTTTCCTTTCCTTTCCTTTCCTTTCCTTTCCTTTCCTTTCCTTTCCTTTCCTTTCCTTTCCTTTCCTTTCCTTTCCTTTCCTTTCCTTTCCTTTCCTTTCCTTTCCTTTCCTTTCCTTTCCTTTCCTTTCCTTTCCTTTCCTTTCCTTTCCTTTCCTTTCCTTTCCTTTCCTTTCCTTTCCTTTCCTTTCCTTTCCTTTCCTTTCCTTTCCTTTCCTTTCCTTTCCTTTCCTTTCCTTTCCTTTCCTTTCCTTTCCTTTCCTTTCCTTTCCTTTCCTTTCCTTTCCTTTCCTTTCCTTTCCTTTCCTTTCCTTTCCTTTCCTTTCCTTTCCTTTCCTTTCCTTTCCTTTCCTTTCCTTTCCTTTCCTTTCCTTTCCTTTCCTTTCCTTTCCTTTCCTTTCCTTTCCTTTCTCTCTTCTCTTCTCTTCTCTTCTCTTCTCTTCTCTTCTCTTCTCTTCTCTTCTCTTCTCTTCTCTTCTCTTCTCTTCTCTTCTCTTCTCTTCTCTTCTCTTCTCTTCTCTTCTCTTCTCTTCTCTTCTCTTCTCTTCTCTTCTCTTCTCTTCTCTTCTCTTCTCTTCTCTTCTCTTCTCTTCTCTTCTCTTCTCTTCTCTTCTCTTCTCTTCTCTTCTCTTCTCTTCTCTTCTCTTCTCTTCTCTTCTCTTCCTTTCTCTTTTTCACTTCTCTTTTTTTCCTTTTTTTCCTCCTCTTGTTTTGTTTTATTTTATTTTTGTTTATTTTGTTTTGGTTTATTTTTTTTTTTTACAGTTCTGCCTTTTTTTTTTTCCTTAATAAATGAAAGATGGTGATCTTATTCTGAAACATTTTACAGTGTAAATTACCCACATAATATTTCCATCCTCTCTGATAAATCTGTTGTGCATTGGGTGTAGAGGTTAATGGATAGATTTTTGAAGTGCATCAGATTTCTGTAATAAATGGATTTGTAAGACAGGAGCTCATTAAGTAGATTTGTTTGTTTGTGAAATCTATCATCTTCAAATAATTCCAGAAGCCAAACCCACAGAATACAAACTTTGCTTAATGGTGATTTCTAAAAGCTATTTTAAAACCTGTCTTTGTATATTTTAATTAGAGGAAAAAAAAACAACCAAAGCACCAAACTTTATTACCAATCAACACCAAAGTTCTACAGAATACCTGAAGCTATTCTTTTGTTCCAGCATTTAAGCCACATTGTCCTTCTCAAAAGCTCAAATTGCTGCTGAGAGCTCTAAATATGAACTTGGAATTAATGTAATGTCAATATTATCAAATATTGATGTGTCACCCTGAGACTGCAAATGTGTTATCGAGTCACAAATAATTCAAGTAGTTAAAAACTGAACTGAAGAATCAAGAGGTGATGCTTCAATAAAGCAAAATGCCTCAGCAGAAAATACTCCTGGTAGGCTGTATAGGTTTTGTCACTGCATTTCTGCTGTCACCATGTCTTAATGGTTTGGGTTCTGGTTTGGTTTTCTTTTTGTTTGTGGGGAAAACTGTTTAAGACAGCAAGAATCTCAGGTCTTCTCTCTTCTTTCTTTCTTTCTTTTTTTTTTTATGAAGGTCAAACTAAATTCAGAATTATAACTGAAAAATGAAATGTAAATACCTAGATCTTTGATAACAAAGTAATTAAAATGTATGGTTTTGCCTACTGTGTATAATAAGGGCTTATATTTGATCAACCATAAAAGTTATTTAATCATTTTAACCTTGGAATACTACCCCGCAAAAAAACTACTTAATGGAAGTTAGCTGAGAAGCATTAGAGTATCACAACATCAAGAAGGCTGAGCAAGAGGGCACTGAAAATTCAAGCACAGCTTATTTCTGCCATAATACTATAGCAGGTTGCATGGCAACCAGTGGCTGTGGATTTTGAAGTTACTTTATCCTTATTCAATGAGCAAAGACTTAGCCTGTATTTATTTTGGTAATTTCTGGAATTAATCAAGTATTTAAGGCCCACTGTAGCGTAAACTGGCTTTGATTTTGTGATTGGTGAGTCACTGTGTACGGGTGTAGTCGGGAGAACATCTGGAAGAGAGCTCAGCTCAGAGCTCAACTGTTCCTCCTGCAGATAGCAGGTATTAGACAAGTCCGCAAGTTGCCGTATGCAACTGCCTGAAGAGAGGCTGTAGCCAGGTGAGGGTTGGTCTCTTCTGCCAGGCAAGCAGCAACAGAACACAGCCTCAAATTGTGCTGGGGGAGGTCTAGGCTGGATGTTAGGAGGAAGTTCTTCCCAGACAAAGTGATTGGCATTGGAATGGGCTGCCCAGGGAGGTGGTGGAGGCACTGTCCCTGGAGGTGTTCAAGCAAAGCCTGAATGAAGCACTTAGTGCCATGGTCTGGTTGACTGGCCAGGGCTGGGTGCTAGGTTGGACTGGATGATCTTGGAGGTCTCTTCCAACCTGCTTGATTCAATTCTATTCTATTCTAAGTGCTCATAACAGTGCCAGTGCTGAGCAAGAGTGTGGCTGGCAAACACAGCCCTATGATGATGTGAGGAGGAAGTTCTTCACCATGACAATGGTGAGAGCCTGGAATGGGTCGCCCAGGGAGATGGTTGAGGCCTCATCCCTGGAGATGTTTAAGGCCAGGCTGGGTGAGGCTGTGGCCAGCCTGATCTAGGGTAGGGTGTCCCTGCCCATGGCAGGGAGGTTGGAGCTAGATGATCCTTGTGGTCCCTTCCAACCCTGACTGATTCTATGATTCTATATGTTAAGTCATTTAAGGTAGACCCTGGAGTTTAAAAAAAAACAAACAGAAAACAAAACCAAAACCAGAATCAACTTTCACATTTTATTTTAGTACTTTGATTAAGAAAACAACACTAAGAGGATTTTAACATTTTCAGCTGAGAAAAAGCTGCAGTAATAAGCCAAAGTCACAAACACAGGGAGCTTGCTACCCTTGTGCCTCTGCTTGCTTTGGAGAATACTTTTAAGATGAGTCTCAAAAGATGTTTTAAAATTTTCTTTCATTTCCACTGCTGTCATTAAAGTGTTAAGGGAACTCTTGCAGTATGCTCTTGTTTCATATGTCCAGGATTTGGCCAAGCTTCTCAAAATCCACAGATCTTGCTGAAGCTGGGAGCTAATTAAGACTGCTCGGGAATTACGCAGGCACAAAATGCACATCACAATGCTTGTGATGAATGAGAGGTGTGAACTGGTGCCTCATTTAATGAGCACTGTATAAAAAAATGCAGTTTGCTAGGGTATATGAACAATCTGTAGGCTGTTTCCAGGCTTGAGAGCCTCTGTATGTTCTTGTAGTGAGCGTTCTCTTTGCGTATTTCAGGTCCTAACTTTTTATGCAGAGTACACAGTGAAGGAACATTATCACACACACAGCGTGAAAGGCATCGTTAAATCAAGACAGACTTTCACCACCCTGACTTACCCTCTGCACCCTACCAGCCTAGAGTGGAAGAATCTTTTTTTTTATCGTATGTTCATGAACTCAGTGGATTTCCATGCCAGCTCCATCATTCTGTTTTAAAGCATGTTTCAAAAGTCACATTAGATTGCATCCAAAAATCCCAGTAAGAAGTCTGCAGCGCTCCTTAGGTGGCAGTGGGCACTCTCCCAGGCATGCACTGACTTTGGAAATGCCTCATCTCCAAGGCAGGCTACTAAAACATAAATGGCACAACTGCATGTCTAGTGAAGGTCATAGAATCTTAGAATGGTTTGGGTTGGAAGTGACCTCCAGAGGTCATCTTGTCCAACCTCCCTGCAGAGAGCAGGGACATCATGCCTACTCTGAGAGGCTACTCCTTGTGTCCACATCCACAGCATCCATATTCCCTGTTTTCATAGAATCATAGAATGGTTTAGGTTGGAAGGGACCTCAAAGCTCACCCTCAATTGCATGTCCCTAGCAGGAACACCTCCTACTAGAATAGGTCACTCAAGGCCTCATCCAACCTGGCCTTAAACACCTCTAGGGAGAGAGAAGCCACAACCTCCCTGGGCAACTTGTGCCAGTGTCTCACCACCCTCACTGGAAAGTTCTTCCTAACATCTAGTTTAAAGAACTTCTTCCTAACATCCAGTTCAAATCTCCTCTCTGCCAGTTTAAACCCATTATCCCTTAGCCTGTCATTACCAGACCTTGTCAGTAGTCCTTCCCCAGCCCTCCTGTAGCCCTCTTCAGATACTGGAAGGCCACTCCAAGGTCTCCTTGAAGCCTTTTCTTCTCCAGGCTGCAGAGTCCCAACTCGTGTAGCCTGTCCTCATACTAGATGTGTGCTGACTTTTCCTAGGTTAACAGAGCAAAGGTTAGTTAAAATGAAGAGCTGCACTGAGTACTGAAGGTGCTACCATGCTTTTGCATAGGGAGCTTGGAATCTCTGTTCTGTGCAGCAGCAGGAGGTGGTCCATGGATATTGTAACGACAGGATGAGGAGGAATGGGTTTAAACTGGCAGAGGGGAGGTTTAAACTGGATATTAGAAAGAAGTTCTTTGCAGTGAGGGTGGTGAGACACTGGCACAGGTTTCCCAGGGAGGTTGTGGAGCACAGAATCACCCAATGGGATCGAAGATCCCATTGGGTGATTCTGTGCTCCACAACCTCCCTGCAGGTGTTTAAGGCCAGGTTGGTTGAGGCCTTGAGCGACCTGTTCTAGTGGGAAGTGTCCCTCCAGTTGCACCTGGAAGATCTTTGAGCTCCTTTCCAACCTAAACCATTCTATGATTCATTCTATTCTATGCTTCTATGATATTTGCTTTCAAGCAAGATGTGGCGCTTCAGGTCTTACTATGCTTGATGTCACATAAGAAAGTCCCTAATGCTCTTCTCAATGAAATGAAGCAATCCTTCTTTTGCAGAGAAGGTAGGAGTGAAGTTATTTCAAAACTGCATCATTTATTTTGTCTAGCAGGGTAGTGCTTTTGGGAGCAGTGAATGTTGTTCCAAAATATCTCTCTTACAGCCTTGGCGATGGCAGTTTAAAAGTTATCGCAAGCAAAATACTTTATGTCAACAATAAGCTACTTCAATTTAGGGAGAATTAAATGTTGTCCCCTGAGCCAGTTGTTGATTTCTTGGAACATAATGGGAAATAAAACTGCTAAATGTTTTAAGTTGGAAGTTTGGATCCCATTTGAATAGTTGTGTTCAATACTTTCTGGCAGTTAGTGGGTTTCAGTGACCTTATTGCCCGTTACTGTTTTTAAAGTGGACAACTTAAGAGTAAAAAAGCAGTAGAATCAGAGAATGATATGAGCTGGAAGGGACTTCCAAATGTCATCCAGTCCAACCCCACCACAGTCAGCAGAGGCATACTCAACTAGAGCAGGCTGCCCAGAGCCCCATAGAGCCTTGCCTTGGATATCTCCAGGGATCATAGAATCATAGAATCAAGGAGGTTGAAAGATCATCCAGTCCAACCTAGCACCCAGCCCTAGACCATGGCATTAAATGCC
Source organism: Pogoniulus pusillus (assembly GCF_015220805.1). NCBI lineage: Eukaryota > Metazoa > Chordata > Aves > Piciformes > Lybiidae > Pogoniulus > Pogoniulus pusillus. The sequence continues at coordinate 2,985,050 of NC_087277.1, forward strand.
TCATCCAGGTTTTGCTTGGACACCTCCAGGGATGGTGACTCCACCACCTCCCTGGGCAGCCCATTCCAATGCCAATCACTCTCTCTGCCAACAACTTCCTCCTAACATCCAGCCTAGACCTCCTGTGGCACAACTTGAGACTGTGTCCCCTTGTTCTGTTGCTGCTTGCCTGGCAGAAGAGACCAACCCCACCTGAGAGCGTGCCCAGAAGGGTATGCATCTTCAGATGTGCTGCTCCAGCTTTTGAGGTTTGGGAAGGGTTTTTTTTCCACCTTCACTGCAAAACAGACTTTTTAGTTCTCTTTTACTCCAAGTTTCTTTCAAAATGCCCCCACCCGTCATTTGAGAGCATCACTTCAATGCCCAGTCCCTCTCACTGGAATTGAGGCAGCACAATTTGATATCCTTAGGAGAGCAAATGCTTTCCCCATGCCCAGGGCAGCCTTTTCCTCCCTTCTAGAGTCCACCAGATTGAGGATTAAACTCCAACACTTCCTATCCATGAGAGTTTTTATGTTGACACCTCTGGGGTTATAAAGAACAATTTTGCATCCAAATGCTCTGTTGATTTACCTTCCTGGAAAATCCACTGATTTACAGAAGGCTGTGTAGTGTCAACATCACAGTGCTAAGGCTCTGACTGCAGTAAGGTCTCTTCATGATTCTTACTGGACTTTGCCTTGCATGGCTCTGGTTACTCTAAGGTCTGCATACCTCAGTGTCTGTTTTCACAGCAGTGCTGTGCTGTGTGAGGTGTGCTGCATGATCTTAGACTACTGAGATGCAGAGAGCCTAAAGACAAGAAGTGGGAAGGTGTTTTAAACCCTGGACAGTCAGATGTGTTCCTAACAGAAACCTCAAATAGCAGCCCAGCTATTAGAAATGTCCACAAGAAGTGTTGGAACCTGCAGATGGGTGAAAATACAGCCCAGCTCTGAAGGGACAGAATAGGATTTGGGCAAGATAGATCCTGCAGCACAGAAGTGCATTGATCTGTTTTATTCCTGTGCAAACACTGGGTTGTGCCTAACCCTCAGAATAGTGTTGGGGGTTGGGTGTTGATTTGTTTGGGTTTTATTGCTGTGCAAACACTGGGTTAGAATAGAATAGAATAGAATCAACCAGGTTGAAAGAGACCTCCAAGATCATCCAGCCCAACCAAGCACACAGCCCTATCCAGTCAGCTAGTCCATGTCACCAAGTGCCTCATCCAGGCTTTTCCTGAACACCTCCAGGGATGGTGACTCCACCACCTCCCTGGTTGTTCCTAACCCTTAGAATAGTCCTGGGGTTTGGGTGTTGGTTTGGAGGGTTTTTATTGCTGTACAAACTCTGGGTTGTGCCTAACCCTTAGAATAGTGTTGGGGTTTGGGTGTTGATTTGTTTGGGTTTTATTCCTGTGCATACTCTGGGTTGTGCCTAACCCTTAGAATAGTGCTGGGGTTTGGGTGTTGATTTGTTTGGGTTTTATTCCTGTGCATACTCTGGGTTGTGCCTAACCCTTAGAATAGTGCTGGGGTTTGGGTGTTGTTTTGGAGGGTTTTTATTGCTGTGCAAACACTGGGTTGTGCCTAACCCTTAGAATAGTGTTGGGGGTTGGACATTGGTTTGGAGGGTTTTTATTGCTGTGCAAACTCTGGGTTGTGCCTAACCCTTAGAATAGTGTTGGGGGTTGGGTGTTGGTTGGAGGGTTTTTATTGCTGTGCAAACTCTGGGTTGTGCCTAACCCTTAGAATAGTGCTGGGGTTTGGGTGTTGGTTTGGTGTTTTTTTGGCTTGTTTTTTTTTTGTTTGACTGACTTTTATGGTTGGTTTGTTTGGTTGTTTTGGGGTTTGTTTGGGTTGGTGGTTTTTTTTGAGGGGGTGAGGTTTTATTGTTTTGTGCTTTGGTTTTTGGTTTGGGGGTATTTTGGAGGGGGAGAAATGTTGTTTTTTATTTCTTCAAGATATGTGCTAGATATATTCTGCCATCTTAGGAAGTAAGTTTTGGTTCGATTCCTTCCTGCTTAACTTTCAGTGTGAATCATTTGACAGCACATTCTGATTGCAGTGGATCAAGAGTGATTTTTCAGTCATTTCATAGGTGTTTTGCTCCTCTGAACACAGTAAAGGTACATAAGAGTGAAAGGGAGAGAACAGAAGGAGGGTTAGGTACTTCAAATGATAAAGTAAATTGGCAGTTGTTGCATACTGAGACACATCCCAGTCCCCATGTGCTAATTGGATGGCTCTTAAGGGAAAAAAGGGAAGGAGAAAAAGTATGTGACACTCCAGGTCTTCCAGTTTAAACATCATCCTGGGTTTCTACTGATATTAATGACCACAGGTTAGGTAGATTTGTTTGCTTTTTTCCCCCTCTTTCTCCCCCCCCTGCTACCATGGTGAAAGTAAGATGCCCAGAGGGAAGGAGAATTAATTAAAGATTCTGATGAATATTGGACCACTACTGACATTTGCCTGGGGATCAACAGGTAGGTTCTTAACTTTGGGAGGGAAAACATTATTGAAGAAGGTTACATTCCTTGTGCAGATCAAGTTGTGCTTTTGAGAAATAAAAGAAGCCAGCTGGTGGTCTTGCTTTTAATTATGGAGGCTGTGAGAATTCGAATGACATATTTGCCTCATTTACTTAGAAGATATTCTTGTATTTATTAAATCATTTGAAGAACATCTGTAACACTTTGATAAGATTTTCTTTCTCATCAAGGCAAGCAGGCTGCATTTCAATACCCAGGAAGTACTAGCATTACAAAGTGTTTCCCAGTCCAGTTACAGGAGAGCAGGAATAGGTGAAAACAAAATGTACCAGAATTAAGAAATGAATGGAATCAGAGAATAGAATCAGAGAATCAGTCAGGGTTGGGAGGGACCACAAGGGTCAGCCAGTTCCAATACCCCTGCCATGCCAGGGACACCCTACCCTAGAGCAGGCTGCACACAGCCTCATCCAGCCTGGCCTTAAACACCTCCAGCCATGGGGACTCAACCACCTCCCTGGGCAACCCATTCCAGCCTCTCACCACTCTCATGCTCAACAACTTCCTCCTCATGTCCACTCCAACTCTCCCCACCTCCAGCTTTGCTCCATTCCCCCCAGTCCTGTCACTCCCTGGCAGCCTAAAAAGTCCCTCCCCAGAATTTTTGTAGGGCCTCCTTCAGATCCTGGGAGGCCACAAGAAGGTCACCTGGGAGCCTCCTCTGCTCCAGACTCAACAGCCCCAACTCCTTCAGTCTGTGCTCACAGCAGAGCTGCTGCAGCCCTCTGAGCATCCTCCTGGCCCTGCTCTGGACACACTCCAGCATCTCCACATCCCACTTGTAACAGGGGCTCCAGAGCTGGATGCAGTACTCCAGGTGGGGTCTCAGCAGAGCAGAGTTAAGAAATGTTCCATTTCTTAACAGGGTTGAGCATATGTAGTAGCATAGCATGGGATTAAAGAAGCTGGTCCCAATTAAAAATGATTGTTTAGCCTTTTCTTTTGCACCCTTAGCCTTTTTTCCCTCAGGATTTCCTTGACAAAATCAAAAGCCTACATTGTCTTCTGCAGAAATAGCACAGTTGAGATGCCAAGGAGAATTTTTTAACAGCAGCTGTTAAATGATTTCAAAATAATTTTGTCTGCTCTCGTGCTTCTGTCTTCCTGTACTCCTCATGAGTCAAAAATACTCCAGCATGAACAGAAACAGCCTATGTGCTTTACATCAATCCAAAGTAATTTTTAAACAGCTTGAATATTCATCTCATTGAAGCTTTAAGGTTTTGCTTCTTTAGGCATAGAGCGCAGAGGTCCAATTTGACCTGAAAGGAGGTTGTAGCCAGGTGGGCTTGGTCTCTGCTTCCAGGCAACCAGTGATAGAACAAGGGGACACAGTCTCAAGTTGTGCCAGGGGAGGTCTAGGCTGGATGTTAGGAGGAAGTTCTTCACAGAGAGGGTGATTGGCATTGGAATGGGCTGCCCAGGGAGGTGGTGGAGTCACCGTTCCTGGAGGTGTTGAAGCAAAGCCTGGATGAGGCACTTAGTGCCATGGTCTGGTTGACTGGCTGGGGCTGGGTGCTAGGTTGGACTGCATGAGCTTGGAGGTCTCTTCCATCTTGGTTGATGCTATGAATGTCCCCAACTGTTTTTACATGTGGCTGTGGTTTAGAAACCAAAGTCCACAGGAACCTGACAAAGTCATAGAGCCCATAATATTAGACAGAGCAGAGTGAATATGCAGACACTTCTGTTTGCTGTAGGAATCCAAAAGTTAAGCTAGAATTTCTAATGAGGTTTTACATGGAATCTGCTTCTTAAAATTCAGAATGCCAGGACAAGTCATACACTAAAAGGTTGAATACATTATGTGACATTCTGCTGGAACAGGCACACGTGGCATAGCAATTTCAGTAGGAATTTAGTTACTCAAATAGCTGTGAGCATGTGCAAAGTTGTAAATGCAGCTCCCTGTGCATGCATGTGTGTGTGTGCATGCAAACACCAATATTGTCTCCACATGCCCATGAAAAAAGCTATTCAGTTATCTGTAGTTGTGTTTTCATGGGTATGTTTGGCACTCAAAAAATATAGTCATTACAAAACAATATTTCCCTTTACCATGAAGTACTAAGATGGTGGAGTTGCTGTCCCTGGAGGTGTTCAAGCAAAGCCTGGATGAAGCACATAGTGCCATGGTCTGGTTGATTGGCCAGGGCTGGGTGCTAGGTTGGACTGGATGATCATAGAATCATAGAATCAACCAGGTTGGAAGAGACCTCCAGGCTCAACCAGTCCAACCTAGCACCCAGCCCTGTCCAATCAACCAGACCATGGCACTAAGTGCCTCATCCAGGCTTGTCTTGAAGACCCCCAGGGACGGTGCCTCCACCACCTCCCTGGGCAGCCCATTCCAATGCCAATCACTCTCTCTGTGAAGAACTTCTTCCTAATATCCAGCCTATACCTACCCTGGCACAACTTGAGACTGTGTCCCCTTGTTCTATTGCTGGTTGCCTGGCAGAAGAGGCCACCCCCCACCTGGCTACAATGCCCCTTCAGGCAGTTGTAGACAGTAATAAGGTCACCCCTGAGCCTCCTCTTCTCCAGGCTAAACAACCCCAGCTCCCTCAACCTCTCCTCATAGGATTTGTGCTCCAGGCCCCTCACCAGCTTTGTTGCCCTTCTCTGGACATGTTCCAGCACCTCAACATCTTTCTTGAATCGAGGGGCCCAGAACTGGAGACAGCACTCAAGGTGTGGTCTGACCAGTGCTGAGTACAGGGGCAGAATAACCTCCCTTGTCCTACTGGCCACACTGTTCCTGATGCAGGCCAGGATGCCATTGGCTCTCTTGCCCACCTGGGCACACTGCTGCCTCATCTTCAGCTTACTGTCTACCAGTACCCCCAGGTCCCTTTCCTCCTGGCTGCTCTCAGCCACTCAGTCCCCAGCCTATAGTTCTGCTTGGAGTTGTTGTGGCCAAAATGCAGAACCCTGCACTTGGCCTTGTTCAATCTCATCCCATTGGCCTCTGCCCACCCATCCAGCCTGTCCAGGTCCCTCTGCAGTGCTCTCCTAACTTCCAACAGATCAACACCTGCTCCTAGCTTGGAGGTCTCTTCCAACCTTGGAGGTCTCTTCCAACCTTCTTGATTCTGTGGTTCTATAAGTACCTTAATTCCTCCTTGATTTTAGTCAGTGGTTTGCATCTCTCCTGAATTGATATAGAAACTGTGCACATACTTTTTATCTCATATTGACATATTAAAAACCCCAACCAACCCAGGGCGAACCAAGTGGCTTTTTCATCCCTTTGTTTGGCTTTTTCATCCCTTTGTTATGCTTTTTCAGATGATTTGATCAATGTCTGATTGATTCACTTCTTAAGTACTACTAGTCCAGCAGTTTAAACCAATTCAAAGGTTCTAGGCATGCTTATATCTCTATAGATGACACAAGAAACTCAGTAATTAAGTCCCTGTCATCAGTTGACTGTGGTCAGTACAGAGAAGGGGCAGAGCCAGTGTGTTCTTGCTGGACAAAAGGCAGTGCTGGGTAGTCCCCCTCCATGAAACACCTGAATACTTCACCAGCTACCTGCATCTGTGGTTAATGTATAGCAATAGCAGTGAATGCTCTCATTTCTCTGAATTCAAAATCAGCAATGTCCATCCCACATCATTATGGGTGGAATTCTTTGATTTGCCCAAGTCTTGGTTCTTTGTGTGTTTCATCCCCTTCCTGAAGATGTTGGTTTTCATCATTTGCTTTTTATGTATTTGTTTCTACAACCTCCTTGTCTGTAGGAGCTGCTTTGCAAACCACCAATCTGCTGTGGTGGGCACCACATCAGCTCTATGTGGCAGTACCTGCTTCAGAGTCTTTCCCAGTCTCTCCCACCACATCAGCTCTATGTGGCAGTACCTGCTTCAGAGTCTTTCCCAGTCTCTCCCACCACATCAGCTGTATGTGGCAGTACCTGCTTCAGAGTCTTTCCCAGTCTCTCCCACCGCATCAGCTCTATGTGGCAGTACCTGCTTCAGAGTCTTTACCAGTCTCTGCCACCACATCAGCTGTGTGTGGCAGTACCTGCTTCAGAGTCTTTCCCAGTCTCTCCCACCACATCAGCTGTATGTGGCAGTACCTGCTTCAGAGTCTTTCCCAGTCTCTCCCACCACATCAGCTGTATGTGGCAGTACCTGCTTCAGAGTCTTTCCCAGTCTCTCCCACCACATCAGCTGTGTGTGGCAGTACCTGCTTCAGAGTCTTTACCAGTCTCTGCCACCACATCAGCTGTGTGTGGCAGTACCTGCTTCAGAGTCTTTCCCAGTCTCTCCCAGGTTTGCTGCATTTTTTGCCCTCAGAACACAGCTATAACCTCACCGTTTTGCACTTGAAATTTATTCTCGTTTCTTTTTCTCTTATGTCTCTCTTTTAATCTATTCAATTCCATCAAAGCCAGTGTCACATCCCACAGTCCTCTAAAAACATCTCCCTCCTCATAAATCTTCAGAACAACTTTCTCTGTACTCCCATGTGCCATACAAGCTGCTGCTCCTCCCTTCGAGGGCTCTGCAATTCGTTTGTCCTCATTTCCCCTCTATACCTCAGTCCTTTTTGGCTTTTCACCTTGTCACTTGTAGTGTCTTTGTGGAACAGGCTGCTGTGGTCGTGCACCAAAATCTTGCTTCTCACTCGTGAAAGCAGTTTGCAAAACAACTAATTCCCTGAGGCACGCTAATGGGAGCTGTGGATATTCTCTTTGACTGTTTGCTGCTGCAGCCTTCAGCCTGCAAATGTATTCAGACTGCGAATTTGTTCTCCCTTCCATTTCAGTTTAACAACCTAAATGCTATCAATTGTTGGGCAATTGCAATTACAATGCTAGGAAGCAATTCAATAAACAGTGTGGCAATGAAAAATATAATATCCACTGCTGGGCAACTTGCTGCTGTTCCTGTAACTTAAACCTCCATGCACTGTCTGGCCACAATTTTCCATGTGTTGGGGGGGATGCCCCCCCCCATGCATGTGAATATCAAGTGCAAGAGGTTTCTGTGGCTCTGAATCTGCAGCTGAAACACATTAGCTGATCCCTTGGCTTTTGTGTGGGTTATTCCACGTAACTCTTGTAGTCGTAATTGCGCGGTACAGAATGTGACTGGCATCAGTCACGTGCTGCTTTTTTCATCCTCTCATAGAAGAGTTTGGGGTTTGGTTTTAAATACTGATGTTGCTGCTGTAATTATGGCTACAGCTAGCTATATCTTTGGCTGCAGGGAGGTCAAAGAAACAGGTTGTTACTGAGGTGGGTATGGAAGGCACGTTGCTGTATGCAGTGCTATCCGTCATTTGCATCTGTACATACTCACTGTGCTTCAATCATAGAATCAGCCAGGTTGGAAGAGACCTCCAAGATCATCCACTCCAACCTAGCACCCAGCCCTATCCAGTCAACTAGACCTTGGCACTAAGTGCCTCATTCAGGCTTTGCTTGAACACCTCCAGGGATGGTGACTCCACCACCTCCCTGGGCAGCCCATTCCAATGCCAATCACTCTGCTCTGCCAACAACTTCCTCCTAACATCCAGCCTATACTTCCCCCAGCACAACTTGAGACTGTGTCTCCTTGTTCTGTTGCTGGTAGCCTGGGAGAAGAGACCAACCCCCACCTGGCCACAGCCTCCCTTCAGATAGTTGTAGACAGCAATGAGGTCCCCCCTGAGTATCCTCTTCTGCAGGCTGCACACCCCCAGCTCCCTCAGCCTCTGGCACTATGTATTCTTTCTAAAACCTATAAGTAGTGGGTTTATTTCATTTTCTGGGTTGTCATCGTAGATGGATGATCTTGGAGGTCTCTTCCAACCTGGTTGATTCTATGATTCTATGATCCTGGATAAAAGGGAAGAAAAAAATAATGGTTTAGTAACTTAATGAAAAGAAGAGCACTTGGATGTTCAGTCAGCCTGTTTTGGAAACAGGCTTGGGCCACTTACTCTTACTCTTCTGCTGGTGTTCAGTCCTGTTTCTAGACAACAGGACCTCACTTAATTCTCTTCTACACATGCTTACAATGTTAGTGATGTGCTTTGCCTTCAGATGGCAACTACCACACGCTTCTGATTTATTTGGTAAGCTATTTAGCTGAAGCTCTGTGCACTTGCAAGGACTGTTGCTGAGGAGAAAGGCTTTCCTAACCCCAGCAGTCTCTTTACATTGTTCAGGGTGGATTGCTGCAGCGTTGGTGATGTCTTAACTGTCTTACTCTTCTCTCTAAGTTATTTTAATCGACTCTCTTTCAGTTGTGGCATCCTAGCATGTACAGTATATTAAAGCCCCAGAGGGAACTGGAAGCAAAAACACCTTGTTCTTCTAAGAACTCCAAACTTTTTTTACTGGCTGCAGAATAAATGCTGCCTGAATGAGTAATGATTAGAAAGCTTTTGGAACTGTATTACCATAGGTGACAGCTCTGAAGAGATAGGCAGGTAATGTTAAGAGGCAGGGATAAGAGGCTATGACATTATGTCTGGAGGGTTAAGGACTCACAGTCAAAGCTTGAACTGCTATTACTGGATCAATACTTCTCAGTTCAACACTTATCTTGACTACTGGTTAGAGGCTTTTGTAGATATGAACACTGAGAGAGCAAAATAAAACTGAAAAAAAAATGATTGTTGCTGTTCACTTACATGTGGATTGCTGCAGTTATTTAGGTTTCAGATCCACAATTCCTTTTTCGTGGGGCAGACTCCAATGACCTGAAAGCAGGATAAACCCAACAAGTTATGAATTATATTGCATTTTACTTGTCCTTTTCCTTCAATTTGTGCCAAAAGAAAGCGAAACCCTGTCTGTTTGGACAGGTCTGCTTGCAATTCTGCTTGGGTTTCTTTTGCCACAACCTCTCCCACTTTATAAAACAGCCAGACCGATTGCCCACTTCATATTCCCAGCTGCCCGAGGTGCGGGAGTGGGAGAGGGCTGTCATGTCGTTGGTGCTCTGCCAAGTGGCCCAGGAGCTGAGGGAAGGGTGACCCAGCGTGTTCCATAGCAGGAGTACTTGGTGTAGATTTGATAAGATACATTAGCCATAAAAATGATTAAGGGAGTGGAGCATCTTCCTTAAGAGGAGAGACTGAGGGAGCTGGGGCTCTTTGGCTTGGAGAGGAGACCTGAGGAGTGTTACTCAGTGTTTATAGATATCTATCACAGTAGCACCAAGGTTGGAAGAGACCTCACAGATCATCAAGTCCAACCCTTTACCACAGAGCTCAAGGCCAGACCATGGCACCAAGTGCCACGTCCAATCCTGCCTTGAACAGCTCCAGGGACGGCGACTCCACCACCTCCCCGGGCAGCCCATTCCAGTGTCCAATGACTCTCTCAGGGAAGAACTTTCTCCTCACCTCCAGCCTAAATTTCCCCTGGCGCAGCCTGAGGCTGTGTCCTCTTGTTCTGGTGCTGGCCACCT